>NC_080164.1:90053693-90377946 GCF_950295315.1 Erinaceus europaeus
ATACAATAATAGTGGGAGACTTCAATACCTCACTCTCACACTTAGACAGATCAACAAAGGAGAGAACCAATAAAGATACAAGAGAATTGAATGAAGAGATTGACAGACTAGACATCTTGGACATTTTCAGACTCCTCCACCCCAAAAAACTGGAATACACCTTCTTTTCAAATCCACATAACACATACTCAAGGATAGACCACATGTTAGGCCACAAAGACAGCATCAATAAATTCAAGAGCATTGAAATCATCCCAAGTATCTTCTCAGACCACAGTGGAGTAAAACTAACTTTTAACAACAAACGGAAGATTATTAAAAGACATAGAATTTGGAAACTAAACAACATGCTCCTTAAGAACCACTGGGTCAGAGACTCACTCAAACAGGACATTCAAATGTTCCTGGAAACTAATGAAAATGAAGACACAACCTATCAAAATATTTGGGACACAGTGAAAGCAGTACTGAGAGGGAAACTTATAGCCATACAATCACATATTAAACACCAAGAAGAAACCCAAATGAATGACCTTACTACACACCTCAAGGACTTAGAGGAAGAGGAACAAAGGAACCCTAAAGCAACCAGAAGGACAGAAATCACTAAAGTTCGAGCAGAAATAAACAACATCGAAAATAAAAGAACCATACAAAAGATCAATGAACCCAAATGTTGGTTCTTTGAAAGATTAAACAAAATTGACAAACCCCTAGCCAGACTCACCAAACAAAAAAAGAGAGAAGACTCAAATTAATAGAATTGTAAACAATACAGGAGATATCGCAACTGACACCACAGAAATCCAGAGAATTCTGCGAAACTTCTATAAAGAACTATATGCCACCAAGCTAGAGAATCTGGAAGAAATGGAACAATTCCTAGAAACCTATGCACTTCCAAAACTGAACCAAGAAGAAGTACATAATCTAAATGCACCAATCACAGACAAAGAAAATGAAACCGTTATTAAGAATCTCCCCAACAACAAAAGTCCTGGACCAGATGGCTTCACAAACAAATTCTACAAAACTTTCAGGAAACAGTTAATACCCATACTTCTTAAGCTATTCCATAAGATTGAAGAAACAGGAATACTCACTTCCACCTTTTATGAAGCCAACATCACCCTGATACCAAAAGCTGATAGGGACAGAACAAAAAAGGAAAACTACAGACCAATATCTCTGATGAACATAGATGCCAAAATATTAAACAAGATCTTGGCCAACCAAGATACAGCAACACATCAAAAAGATTGTTCATCATGACCAAGTGGGATTCATCCCAGGAATGCAAGGCTGGTTCAACATCCGTAAATCAATCAATGTCATTCATCACATCAATAAAAGCAAAGCCAAAAACCACATGATTATCTCAATAGATGCAGAGAAAGCCTTTGACAAAATCCAATACCCATTCATGCTCAAAACTCTACAAAAAATGGGAATAGATGGGAAATTCCTCAAGATAGTGGAGTCTATATATAGCAAACCTACAGCCAACATCATACTCAATGGACAGAAGCTGAAAGCATTCCCCCTCAGATCGGGGACTAGACAGGGCTGTCCACTGTCACCGTTACTCTTCAACATAGTATTGGAAGTTCTTGCCATAGCAATCAGGCAAGAGAAAGAAATCAAACGGATACAGATTGGAAGGGAAGAAGTCAAGCTCTCACTATTTGCAGATGATATGATAGTATACATAGAAAGACCTAAAGAATCCAGTAGAAAATTACTGGAAGTTGTTAGGCAATATAGCAAGGTATCAGGCTACAAAATCAATGTAGAAAAATCAGTGGCATTTCTTTATGCAAAGACTAAATCTGAAGAAGAAGACATCCAGAAATCACTCCCATTTACGGTTTCAGCAAAATCAATCAAATACCTAGGAATAAAGTTGACCAAAGAAGTGAAAGACTTGTATGCTGGAAACTATGAGTCGCTACTCAAGGAGATAGAAACTGATACCAAGAAATGGAAAGATATCCCATGCTCATGGATTGGAAGAATAAATATCATCAAAATGAATATTCTCCCCAGAGCCATATACAAATTTAATGCAATACCCATCAAAGTTCCACCAGGCTTCTTTAAGAGAATAGAACAAACACTACAATCATTTATCTGGAACCTGAAAACACCTAGAATTGCCAAAACCATCTTAAGGAAAAGAAACAGAAATGGAGGCATCACACTCCCAGACCTTAAACTATATTATAAAGCCATCATCATCAAAACAGCATGGTACTGGAACAAAAATAGGCACACAGACCAGTGGAACAGAATTGAAAGCCCAGAAGTAAATCCCAACACCTATGGGCATCTAATCTTTGATAAGGGGGCCCAAAGGATTAAATGGAAAAAGGAGGCTCTCTTCAATAAATGGTGCTGGGAAAACTGGGTTGAAACATGCAGAAGAATGAAATTGAACCACTTTATCTCACCAGAAACAAAAATCAACTCCAAATGGATCAAAGACCTAGATGTCAGACCAGAAACAATCAAATACTTAGAGGAAAACATTGGTAAAACACTTTCCCACATACACCTCAAGGACATCTTTGATGAATCAAACCCAATTGCAAGGAAGACCAAAGCAGAAACAAACCAATGGGACTATATCAAATTGAAAAGCTTCTGCACATCCAAAGAAACTATTAAACAAACAGAGAGACCCCTCACAGAATGGGAGAAGATCTTCACATGCCAGACATCAGACAAGAAACTAATCACCAAAATATATAAAGAGCTCAGCAAACTTAGCCGCAAAAAAGCAAATGACCCCATCCAAAAATGGGCAGAGGAAATGAACAAAACATTCACCACAGAGGAGATCCAAAAGGCTAACAAACATATGAAAAACTGCTCTAGGTTACTGATTGTCAGAGAAATGCAAATTAAGACAACACTAAGATACCACCTCACTCCTGTAAGAATGGCATACATCAAAAAGGACAGCAGCAACAAATGCTGGAGAGGCTGTGGGGACAGAGGAACCCTTTTACATTGCTGGTGGGAATGTAAATTGGTCCAGCCTCTGTGGAGAGCAGTCTGGAAAACTCTCACAAGGCTAGACATGGACCTTCCATATGACCCAGTAATTCCTCTCCTGGGGTTATACCCCAAGGACTCCATAACATCCAATCAATAAGATATGTGTACTCCTATGTTCATAGCAGCACAATTCATAATAGCTAAAACCTGGAAGCAACCCAGGTGCCCAACAACAGATGAGTGGCTGAGAAAGCTGTGGTATATATACACAATGGAATACTATGCAGGTATCAAGAACAATGAACCCACCTTCTCTGACCCATCTTGGACAGAGCTAGAAGGAATTATGTTAAGTGAACTAAGTCAGAAAGATAAAGATGAGTATGGGATGATCCCACTCATCAACAGAAGCTGACTAAGAAGATCTGAAAGGGAAACTAAAAGCAGGACCTAACCAAATTGTAAGTAGGGCACCAAAGTAAAAACCCTGTGGTGAGGGGTAGACATGTAGCTTCCTGGGCCAGTGGGGGGTGGGAGTGGGCGGGAGGGATGGGTCACAGTCCTTTGGTGGTGGGAATGGTGTTTATGTACACTCCTAGCAAAATGTAGACATATAAATCAGTAGTTAACTAATATGAGAGGGGGAAATCAATTGTATGTCTCAAAGTTTCTCAAAAGACAAACTGAATCTTTTTAATATATAGGCTACATATTTGATATGCGGACTCTCTCAAAAGCCTAGACCAAGTAGATTAGAAGCTTCCAATAGCACAGCTATATACAAGATATTGGGTACTGTACAGCAAACCATAACAAAGGGACTTTTCAAAGTTAACCCAATTAACAAATAATGTGATAATAATATTAACTATTGATTGTCTTTTTGAACCCTAAGACAGCAGGAACCTCACATCTTCACTATAGAGCCCCTACTTCCCTCAGTCCTGGCACCCTTGGATAGGGCCCACTTTCCCGTATGCATCTCCCAATCCAAACCAAATAATATTGCATCCGCCGATCACAACCTAACCAAAGCAACGATTGCCATCTCAACATGCTTCACCTCAGACTATATCCAGAGACTTCACGTGTGGAATGACAACCCTTCAGCTTCATTACTCGGGTGAGACCTTTCCTTTAATAGTACACTCTAATTTCGTCTCAGGTAGTTCACTTTCTAACAAAGCCCCATAACCTAGATATATACCAGTTTCTGTGAGAGAGAGCTTATGTGCACACGTATCCATAAACTACTGCAAAATATATACCTGAAAGCAGGATTACACTAGAGTTTGCAGTGAGTACCTCCGTACCTCCCTAACACTTCCTCTCCACTATTCCAAGCTTGGTATCCATGATTGCTCAACAAATTGTTTGGCTTCATATGTTAACTCTCTTTTCAATCACCAGGTTCCAGATGCCACCAGGATGCTGGCTAGGCTTCCCTGGATTGAAGTCCCCACCAATGTGTCCTGGAGCTCAGCTTCCCCAGAGTCACACCCTACTAGGGAAAGAGAGAGGCAGACTGGGAGTATGGACCGACCAGTCAATGCCCATGTTCAGCGGGGAAGCAATTACAGAAGCCAGACCTTCTACCTTCTGCAACCCTCAACGACCCTGGGTCCATGCTCCCAGAGGGATAGAGAATGGGAAAGCTACCATGGGAGGGGGTGGGTTATGGGGATTGGGTGGTAGGAATTGTGTGGAGTTGTACCCCTCCTACCTTATGCTTTTGTTCACTAATCCTTTCTTAAATAAAAAATTTAAAAAGAAAAAAAAACGAAAAAAAAAAGAAAGGAAGAGAAAGCAGGACCACAGGAAAAAATGAGCAAATAAATATAAATGTCAATAGATAGTTATAGAAATAACATTTATCCCATATATGCAACCTTGGGAGAATTATTGCCATTTCCAATAAGGGAGATGGGAAGATAGAATTCTGGGGGTAGGAAAAGTATGGAATTATATACCCCTGTTATCTTATGGTTTTGTAAATCAATATTCAATAACTAATAAGAGTTCAAAGGGGATTAAATGTGGTGATGCTATTTCTCTAGAAAAAGGAGGAGAGAGAGAGATTAGGAAGTCTGCTGAGCTGATAAGAAGTAGAATTTACTAGGCAGAGGAATAAACTGAAAAAATGGCAGGAAACTCAGGCACTCCCTACTTTTAAGAAAGAAACTAAGACCTTATAGAACTTCTCATACTGTCTATTATAGGTGAACAAAATAGTGATGGACTATTGATATAGGTATCTTAAAACTAAAGAAAATATGGAAAGGCAAGAGCAGGAAGTAGAATACAATACTCCCACCCTCTTATTCTATGTCAGGTCAGAGATATTTCAGAAAAAGTGGAGTCATAAAGTAAAACATAAAGATAACCGAATTTGCCCTCAATATTATATTATATTATATTATATTATATTATATTATATTATATTATATTATATTATATTATATTATATTATATTATATTATTATATATTTTCCTTCATCAAACCACACTTGTTCAAATGATTGTTCTAGTATTAGTTGTGACCATACAGGCATACAGAGACTGCCTTTGTTTATACCCAAGTTATTCCTGCAAAAACATAAAATTGAGGCAAAATTAAACCATAGTAAGCACTGTATTATAGATGATAGACTTTTTCTCACAGAAATAAACTAACAATTGTGAAACTACTATATACATGTACTAGAAATGAGCAATTATGTGAACAGATAAGTTAAAATATGGGAGTCATATTTCTCAGTTTTTTTCTTTTATCACTTAATTGGAGGTTTAATAATTTTCAGTTCTTAAAGTAAGCAAATGAAGAAGACTAGGAATCCATTTGACAACAGAACATAGTTGAAGGCATCAGTATAAACTCATGTTTAGCTTAATATAGACATGGTTGGTTATATACAGATATATTTCTATTTATGGTGCAAACATGTTTCTCTGCTCTATCATCTGAGAGAACTTACAAGCAATGATATCCCAGTAGTAAAAAAAAAAGAAGAAAAAAAAAGAGTGCTTAGATAATGGTTCCTAATGCCATTATTATCTACAAGAAGAAATCAGGCCTTTTATTGCAATGGACCATTCTAGGACTGATGCAGGAAACAAAAATGATCTGGAAGCAAGTAAGAAAATGCAAAAGGAACAAAGGAGACCCTGCAGTGTTGGGACTATGTTAAAGTGATAGAGGGGGTAATAACTCAGGGAACCAACAGAAAAATGCCTAAGAGAATAAACAAAATATCCAGGAGAAAGTGCTTGATTAAGTATATAGGCATTCTAGTTCTTTTCAAACTGTCATGGTCATAAACAACAGGAAATGGTAATGTGTGTGCTCACTAGGTAACCACTGCATGGTTTCTAGATTCATTTTTTTAAGGGTCCTGAACTTTTATTTTAATTTGATTCATTTTTTATAACAAATAGTGCTGTAAATGACCATGCAACCTGACTAGCAGGGAGACATTTGGAAAGTTTCCCAGAAAATTTTGTGATTATTATTATTTTTTTTTGGTGGGGAACAACTCATGAAAAATCACTGCCACTGGAATGTCCAAAGGCTAAGAAGCAACTTTCCTTCTTGTCCAGAACCAATTTTTCTTTAAAATTAACCTCTTTATGGCATGGGAAATGAAAGTAAGAGTAAATAAATGGGATTGCGTGAAATTAAAGAGTTTCTATACATTCAAAGCAAATTACATAAGAATAACAAGGCCACCCAGTAAATGAAGGAAGATACTTGCACATCTCACATCTGATAAATGATTGATATCTAATATTTATACAGAATTAGTACAGATCTACAAAAACTATGAGTAATTAAAGTAAAAAACAATGAAAATGAAATAAAATAAAACAAAATAAAAATTAATCAAATAAAACACTGAACAGTTCTTTTATTTTTTAACATTTATTTATTTATTTATTCCCTTTTATTGACCTTGTTTTATTTTTCTAGTTATTATTGTTGTTTTTATTGATGTCCTCATTGTTGGATAGGACATAGAGAAATGGAGAGAGGAGGGGAAGACAGAGAGTGGGAGAGAAAGATAGACACCTGCAGACCTGCTTCACCTTTTGTGATGTGACCCCCCTGCAGATGGGGAGCCAGGGGCTTGAACTGGGATCCTTACAGCGATCCTTATGCTTTGCGCCACACGCACTTAACCTGCAGTGCAACTGCCAGATTGCTTAATACTGAACAGCTTTCAGACCACAGTGGAGTAAAACTAACATTTAAAAACAAACAGAAAATTATTAAAAGTCACAGAATTTGAAAACTAAACAACATACTCCTTAAGAAACACTGGGTCAGAGAGTCACTCAAGCAGGAAATTCAAATGTTCCTGGAAACAAATGAAAAAAAGACACAACCTATCAAAATATTTGGGACACAGCTAAAGCAGTATTGAGAGGGAAACTTATAGCCATACAATCACATATTAAACAACAAGAAAAAGCTCAAATGAATGACCTTACTGAACACCTCAAGGACTTAGAGGAAGAGAAACAAAGGAACCCTAAAGCAACCAGAAGGACAGAAATCACTAAAATTAGAGCAGAAATAAACAACCTCGAAAATAAGAGAACCATACAAAAGATCAGTGAAGCCAAATGTTTGTTCTTTGAAAGATTAAACAAAACTGACAAATCCTAGCCAGACTCACCAAACAAAAAAGAGAGAAGATTCAAATTAATAGAATTGTAAACGATGGAGGAGATATCACAACTGACACCACAGAAATCCAGAGAATCATGCGAAACTTCTATGAAGCACTATACGCCACCCACCTAGAGAATCTGGAAGAAATGAAAGAATTCCTATAAACATATGCACTTCCAAAACTGAAACAAGAAGAACTACAAAACCTAAATGCACCAATCACAGACAAAGAAATTGAAACCGTTATTAAGAATCTCCCCAAAAACAAAAGTCCTGGACCAGATGGCTTCACAAACGAATGCTACAAAACTTTCAGGAAACAGTTAGTACCCATACTTCTTAAGCTTTTCCATAAGATTGAAGAAACAGAAATACTCCCTTCCATTTTCTATGAAGCCAATATCACACTGATACCAAAAGCTGATAGGGACAGAACAAAAAAGGAAAACTACAGACCAATATATCTGATGAACATAGATGCCAAAATATTAAACAAGATCTTGGCCAACCAGATACAACAGCACATCAAAAAGATTGTTCATCACGACCAAGTGGGATTCATCCCAGGAATGCAAGGCTGGTTCAAGATCCATAAGTCAATTAATGTCATTCGCCAGATCAATAAAGGCAAAGCCAAAAACCATATGATTATCTCAATAGATGCAGAGAAAGCCTTTGACAAAATTGAACACCCATTCATGGTCAAAACTCTACAAAAAATAGGAATAGATGGGAAATTCCTCAAGATAGTGGGGTCTACATATAGCAAACCTACAGCCAACATCATACTCAATGGATGGAGGCTGAAAGCATTCTCCCTCAGATCAGGGACTAGACAGGGCTGTCCACTATTACCATTACTCTTCAACATAGTATTGGAAGTTCTTGCCATAGCAATCAGGCAAGAGAAAGAAATCAAAGGAATACAGATTGGAAGGGAAGAAGTCAAGCTCTCACTATTTGCAGATGATATGATAGTATACATAGAAAAACCTAAAGAATTCAGCAGAAAACTACAGGAAATTATTAGGCAATATAGCAAGGTGTCAGGCTACAAAATCAATGTACAAAAGTCAGTGGCACTTCTTTATGCAGACACTAAATCTGGAGAAGAAGACATCCAGAAATCACTCCCATTTACGGTTTCAGCAAAATCAATCAAATACCTAGGAATAAAGTTGACCAAAGAAGTGAAAGACTTGTATACTGAAAACTATGAGTCGCTACGCAAGGAAATAGAAACTGATACCAAGAAATGGAAAGATATCCCATGCTTATGGATTGGAAGAATAAATATCATCAAAATGAATATTCTCTCCAGAGCCATATACAAAATTAATGCAATACCCATCAAAGTTCCACCAAAAAACAAAAATGGAGGCATCACACTCCCAGATCTCAAACTGTATTATAAAGCCATCATCATCAAAACAGCCTGGTACTGTAACAAAAATGGTCACATAGACCAGTGGAACAGAATTGAAATCCCAGAAATAAATCCCCATACCATGGACATCTAATCTTTGATAAGGGGGTCCAAAGGATTAAATGGAAGAAGGAGGCTCTCATCAATAAATGGTGCTTGGAAAACTGGGTTGTAACATGCAGAAGAATGAAATTGAACCACTTTATCTTGCCAGAAACAAAAATCAACTCCAAATGGATCAAAGACCTAGATGTCAGACCAGAAACAATCAAATACTTAGAGGAAAACATAGGTAAAACACTTTCCTACCTACACCTCAAGGACATCTTTGATGAAATAAACCCAATTGCAAGAAAGACTAAAGCAGAAACAAAACAATGGGACTACATCAAATTGAAAAGCTTCTGCATATTCAAAGAAACTATTACACAAACAAAGAGACCCCTCATGAATGGGAGAAGATCTTCACATGCCATATGTCAGACAAGAAACTAATCACCAAAATATATGAAGAGCTCAGCAAACTTAGCACCAAACAAGCAAATGACCCCATCCAAAAATGGACAGAGGATATGAACAAAACATTCACCTCAGAGGAGATCCAAAAGGCTAACAAACATATGAAAAACTGCACTAGGTCACTGATTGTCAGAGAAATGCAAATTAAGACAACACTAAGATACCACCTCACTCCTGTAAGAATGGCATACATCAAAAAGGACAGCAACAACAAATGCTGGAGAGGCTGTGGGGACAGAGGAACCCTTTTGCATTGCTGGTGGGAATGTAAATTGGTCCAGCCTCTGTGGAGAGCAGTCTAGAAAACTCTCAGAAGGCTAGACATGGACCTTCCATGTGATCCAGTAATTCCTCTCCTGGGGTTATACCCCAAGGACTCCATAACATCCAACCAAAAAGAGGTGTGTACTCCTATGTTCATAGCAGCACAATTCATAATAGCTAAAACCTGGAAGCAACCCAGGTGCCCAACAACAGATGAGTGGCTGAGAAAGCTGTGGTATATATACACAATGGAATACTATGCAGGTATCAAGAACAATGAACCCACCTTCTCTGACCCATCTTGGACAGAGCTAGAAGGAATTGTTAAGTGAGCTAAGTCAGAAAGATAAAGATGAGTATGGAATGATTCCACTCATCAATAGAAGTTGAGAAAGAATATCTGAAAGGGAAACTAAAAGCAGGATCTGACTCAATTGAAAGTAGGGCACCAAAGTAAAAACCCTGTGGTGAGGGGTAGACATGCGGCTTCCTGGGCTGGTGGGTGGTGGGGGTGGGTGGGTGGGATGGGACACAGTCTTTTGGTGGTTGGAATGTTGTTTATATACACTCCTAGTAAAGTGTTGTCATATAAATCACTAGTTAATTAATATGAGAGGGGAAAAATTAATTGTATGTCTCGAAGTTTTTAAAACACAAACTGATTCTTCTTAATATATAGGCTGTGTATTTGATATGCGGACTCTCTTAAAAGCCTAGACCAAGTAGATCACAGGCAACCAGTGGCACAGCTATTTACAAGACACTGGGTACTATACAGCAAACTCTAACAAAAGGACTTTTCAAAGTTAACCCAATTACCAAATAATGTGATGGTAACATTAACTATCCATTGTCTTTTTGAACCCTAAGACAGCAGGAACCTCACATCTCCACTATAGAGCCCCTACTTCCCCCAGTCCTGTAACCTTAGGATAGGGCCCACTTTTCGCCCTTTTTCGCCCACTTTTCCACTTTTTTGCCTCTCCTAATCCATATCAAATAATATTGCATCTGTCGATCGCAACCTAGTCAACTCAACCATTGCCACCTCAACATGCTTCAGCTCAGACTATGTCCAGAGACCTCACGTGTGGAATGACAACCCTTCAGCTTCATTACTTGGGTGAGACCTTTCTTTTCACAACATTCTCTAATTCCATCCTAGGTGTATCATTTTCTAACAAAGTCCCAAAACCTAGATATAGACCCGGTTCTGTAAGAGAGAGCATATGTTCACACATATCCATAAACAAGTGCAAAATATATACCTGAAAGCAGAAGTACACTAGATTTTGCAGTGTGTACCCCCTTAACACTTCCTCTCCACTATTCCAACCTTTGGGTCCATGATTTCTCAACAATTTGTTTGGATTTGTATGTTAACTCTTTTTTCAGCCACCAGGTTCCAGATGACATCAGGATGCTGGCCAGGCTTCCCTGGACTGAAGACCCCACCAATGTGTCCTGGAGCTCCATTTCCCCAAAGCCCCACCCCACTAGGGAAAGAGAGAGGCAGACTGGGAGTATGAATTGACCAGTCAACACCCATGTTCAGTGGGGAAGCAATTACAGAAGCCAGACCTTCCACCTTCTGCAACCCACGACCCTGGGTCCATGCTCCCTGAGGCATTGAGAATGGGAAAGCTATCAGGAGAGGGGTTGGTATATGGAGGTTGTGTGGTGGGAATTGTGTGGAGTTGTACCCTTGTACCCTATGGTTTTGTTAATATATCCTTTCTTAAGTAAAAAATAAATATAAAAAAAACTGAACAGCTTTATAAAGAAGAGATACACTTGGCCCACAGGCACATGAACAAATGGTCCACTTCACTTAACATTAGAGAAATGCAAATTAAAACTACTTGTGATATCATCTTATACCTGAGAGAATGGCTTCCATCAACAAACCAGAAAATGACAGATGTTGGACAGGCTGTGAAAAAAAAGGGAACTTTGTTTCACTGCTGGTGGTGATGCAAACTGGGGTAGCCCCTTTGGGGAACTGTATAGACAGTCCTTAAACAAATAAAATGAAATTACTATATGATTCATTGCTACCACTCATAGATATTTATCCAAAGAACTCTCAAACATTAATTTGAAGGCACATATACACCCTATGTTCATAGGTGCATTATACACAATAGCCAGAGATTGGGAGCTGCCTAAATGCCATCCACAGACCACTGGCTAAAGAAGTTGTGACATATATATTCCATGGAATACTACTCTGCAATCAAAAAGATTGAACTGGAGGTGATTATGCTTATGATATGGCTTCACTCACATGTGGAATCTAGCAATATGATACATGAAAAAAAAAACAGAAGCAAGCAAACTGTAAGACTTATGATAAGTATGGTGGTTATCTCTGGGAAGTGGGAGGGTGGGGACACAGAACTTTGATGGTGCATCAAAACTATACACTGTGGGAGTCCAGCAGTAGAGCAGTGGGTTAAGCGCATGTGGTGTAAAGCACAAGGACCCACATAAGGATCCCGGTTTGAGCCTCCGGCTCCCCACTTGCAGGGGAGTTGCTTCACAGGAGGTGAAACAGGTCTGCAGGTGTCTATCTTTCTCTACCCCTGTTTGACTTCCCCTGCTCTCTCCATTTCTCTCTGTCCTATCCAACAATGACAACTACAATAATAATAATAATTTAAAAAACAACAAGGGCAACAAAAGGGAATAAATAAGTATTAAAAAAACTATAAATTGTAATCTTACAATCTTGTAATCTACTATTAATCATAAATTTAAAATTTAAATAAGAAATAAAAATAAATACTACTTTAATTCAACAGGAATTTATAGGATATATGCCATTGAGCTTATCTGATATTTACCCAAAGTGATTTACTAGGAAGACATCTATACTTCGTTATACTTATTTAATTTTTAAAATGTCTTACATACATGAGGCATTGAACAAAAGCAAGGAAAATGAATAAACAGAAGAAGAAACAAAGACTTCAATAATAAAAAGTTTGCAGGTGCTTTTGGATAGTAAATCGCAGACATTAACAAAGTCAAAGCCATTCTTCATCAAGAACATCCAAAGCAGAAACATCTGTGCCTTTCTATATTCAGAGGATCTTGTCTAGCGGCATGATACAGATCAATTGATGCAGTCTGGATAGAAGCAAAACATCTGCATCTCTTAATAGACCTAATAATAAAAACTGTATCTGGAAGGCAAATGCTATGGAACTTCTTCGCTGCAAGCAGAATTAACATATAGATATTCATAAAGGAAGAAAGTGAAAATAAGGTCAGCTGGAAATACTTATAGGTAATAGTTTATTCACCAACACATACATATACACTTACAGCTACTTCCTAAACTGTGCCAGGAAATTGTTGTAATTAATCTTAGTCCATTTTGAGTAATGAGTGATTATGCTCTGTATAGCAGAGATTTTATTTATTCAGGACAAAGGAGTGATTTAAAATGGAAAGGAAAATAATGTGAAGGGTGTGTGTGTGTGTGTGTGTCTCTCTGTGTGTGTGTGCTTCTACACTAGAGTTTTACTAGGGAACTCTTCTGACAGATATAGAAACAGAGACGAAAGAAAACCTAGATATAGACCAGGTCCTGTAAGATAGAGCATATGCTCACATGTATCAATAAATTAAGGCAAAATATATACCTGAAAGCAAAAATACACAATAGTCTGTAGTGAGTCAGTATAAAGTTCATAATGAAATAGTGTCTACTTAAACATAGATACCTTTCTCACCTACTTCCTATTACAGTTCTCTCACTCACTCCAAAGCTAACCTCATCAAAGCAAGGACTACAAAAGCTGAATAAGGGCAAGAGACTAGCATACATTAAAGATGACTCTTTAGTCACTATCAGGCCACCCCATCAGCTCGGGCCCTAATCGGGGAGTCCTGAGATTCCCAAACAGACATGATGGGCCTATACCTTGAATAAATACCTCTCTCCATTGTTACTGGTCATCTCTATCAGGAACAACACAATAAACCCCTTTGTGAGACCTCATAGAACCTTTCCCTCAACTTGGATCAATAACTTTAGAGAATGTTCAATCCTCCAAAGGGAGGCTGGACAATATACTCTATGCTACACTTGAGGAAGATGGATCCTGATACTGGGCCAGCTTGGAAAGTTCTTACTTACGACCACAGAATGTGAGCTCAGATCTACAGGGATGCAGAGGTCACATAGGCTCCTAAGCTGAATATGGGCCCCAGATGATATAAAATCTATGGGGTTTATAATCAACAATATTTATACACCTTTCCCATATTTGGAAGCTACTCTCTTCCCTGATCCAGCTTTCTGGTCCTTCTGCCAGCCATGACATCATCTCCCCAGACAATAATTAGGATCCACCTGCATATCAGATTTCAGGCTCAGGAAACAAACAAACAAGCAAACAAACAAACAAAACAAGTATAACCACAGGCCCTTTGGAATATAAATAAAATATGCCTACTAGCTATCTACAAAACAGAGACACCCCCAACTCTTCACCTGCACTATTCCAGCCTTTAGGTCCATGATTTGGTCAACAGTTTGTTTGACTTTGTATGTTAACTCTCTTTTCAGCCACCAAGTTCCAGATGCTAGAAGGATGCTGACCAGACTTCCTTGAACAGACAACTCCACCAATGTGTCCTGGAGTTCCGCTTCCCCAGAGTCCTGCCCCACTAGGGAAAGACAGAGACAGACCGGGAGTATAGATCAACCTGTCAGCACCCATGTTCAGTGGGGAAGCAATTACAGAAGCCAGACCTTCCACCTTCTGTACCCCACAATGATCTCGGGTCCATACTCCCAGAGGGTTAAAGAATAGGAAAGCTATCAGGGGAGAGGATGGGATACAGAGTTCTGGTGGTGGGAATTGTGTGAAGTTGTACCCCTCTTATAGTATTATTTAGTCAATGTTTCTTTTTTATAAATAAAAATTAAAAAAAAAAGAAAGAGAAAAGACAGCACAACACCAAAAATTCTTGCAGTTCAGAGAAGGCATGGCTTATACTTAGGACATGCACATGACAATGCAGGCAGCCTCTTGGGTGAACTATGTCATCAATCCCAAAGTAATGCATTTTTCCGTGAAGTTACTTATTTGTCAGATGTTAATTTGTGTTCAGGACAGCTGCCTTTTTGCTAAATCCCTCAGGACTAGACTCTGTACAATTGAAAAGTAAATGCACAATTAACTATTTACTTATATTGTTTAAAGTGAACCTATGAGCTCGGGGGGGTAGGGATGCATCCAAATTACTCTTCTGGTGAATGACAGAAATAAGATGAACAAATGTATTACGATGGGACTTGTGTCACAGTACTAGTGAGTTAATAGCAGCATATGCAGTTATGCATATCAAGAAAGTCTAGCTATACCTATGTATAGAATGGATTTTATAGATAGTAGATGATAGGCTAAAAGGGTGATAGCTGAATAGCCCTTGAATTTTTCAGCTAAATATCTTCTGTGCAGGAAATTAGTAAACCAAGGAGAAAGACTTGATGCTTATTTCTGAGGTCCAGTTGTAAATTTCAGAACAGAATAGAGTAAAACCTTGCCAAATTTGACATCTTTCAGTATCAATAAAATTACTCATCAATCAAATTTAATGACCACTTATTGGATATATCTGGTCTGAAAGGCACCATGCTATATCCTTGAATACAAAACTACACAAAATATCCATGATCCAACAAGCTGCACTGAATTCATTTAGTAGGGGTGACTTATGGCCTAACACAGAAAAGTGTTTCTTTCCCCAAGGTAAACAGCCACTGCCACATTGATACAGCCAGGAAGTCACTATCATAATTTACTGAATGCCTATAAACAGGAAACTCAGCATCGGTGAATTAATAATATTTTATGAGAATGATTCAGGTTTACAACTACCGATCTGCAGTTACGTGATCCAAAAAATTCTGGGAATAAAGTGTTTTTACAAGTAGTTTGGAAGCAGAACCTAACATGAAGCCAGTATTTGCAGTCTTAAAAAAATATCTCACTTCATGTAACTCTTCATCTATTTAGTTGTAAGTTATTAATACTTGATTATGGGATGCTACCTCAAGGTCCTAGAAGGTGCTATAATGTGCAGGATCCATATGTTATATACTTAAAAAAATCTGATTTTTATTTATTTAGTGTGTGTGTGTGTGTTTGTGTGTGTGTATGTGTGTGCCTTCAGGGTTATCACCGGGGCTTGGTGCCGGCACTACAAATCCACTGCTCTTTGCAACCATTTTTTCCATTTTTTATTTGGTAGGACAGAGAAATTGAGAGAGGGAAGGGAGACAGAGAGGGAGAGAGAAAGATAGATGCCTGCAGACCTGTTTCACCAATTGTGAAGCATCCCTCCTGCAGGTGGGGAGCTGAGGGCTCAAATCCAGATCCTTGTGTAGGTCCTTATGCTTAGTACTATGTGCACATAACTTGGTGTGCCACCGCCTGACCCCCCAAAAATCTGTTTTTTAAAAAATTTGGCAGTGATTTTCTAAAGAAATAGGCAATGTATATGTGATAATCTACTGTATGAGAGGTCTGTATCTTCCTGTCATGAACCTTTGATTAAAAAATAATTCTCTCCCTCTCTCTCTCTCACACACACACACCTTATTTAATCACAGTAGTTTTCAGACAAAGGATTTTGAATTTATACTAGAAATTATCTAAAAATCCTTACTTAAAAAAAAACTGCAATTTAGAAAAAAATACTCAAACTCTATATTGGACTAGAAAACATAAAATAGGTTCTAAATAAGGTTATTTATTCATGTCAAATAGTTTATAGTCTTTTGTGAAGTTATTATTGACAAAATCAGAAAGTTCTAATCACTTTCCTAACTTTCCTAATATTTACTGGCAGTCTTTGGTATCAGATTGGCAAGTGTAGAACTTATTGGCTATAGCTGATTCTCTTAAGTGGCCAGTAGTCATTTGCTCAATTGCTAGCTAATTTCTTTAGTTTGTAGACACACAACAAGTGAAGGTCAAATGATTCTTCAGCCAGGAATTATACTTCCCATTTAACTACTCTGACAATGAGGCTGTCTCTGATGCAGTATTATAGGCAGGTGCTGTGGACCTTGAAGAAAGCAAATGAATATCGACTTGTGGTGATGGAGATGACATGGGAGGATCTCCAGTGTTTGCAAAAGACAGAAGCTGAGAGTAGTGACATTGGCAGCAGTCTGTGAATAAAAAGGAGTTGCAAGGCTGACAAGTGAAGATTGGTATTGCTAAGTGGGAGGGTGGACTCTTCATAGTGAAAAGAAAAGAAGAGGTGTCTAAGACTGAGTTATCCCTCTCAGAGATATCTGAGAAGAAAGTGTGCTGCTTTTCAAGCACAGTGATTACACAGAAAACTAGCTATATGATTGACAAAGTTCAGAGGGGTCAGCAATCTGGAAAAGCACTAGGACAATGGAAAACTGAAGATCCATACTTGACAGACAGGAGGTCTGGTTCTGGCAGGGGTGGGGGTTGGGGGTGAAGGGTATGAATGAATTAAGATTCAGCCTTTCTAAGTTGCTAAGTAGATGACTGCACCATTATAAACCTACAGATGTTATTTAACATCCATTTTTTTCTTAGGCTTAAGAGAGAGAGAGAGAGAGGAAGAAAGAAAAAGAGAGAGAGAAACAGGTCAGAAAATAACTCAGTTCCGGCACATAAGTGCTGAGTATAGAATCCAGGACCTCATGCATGCAACACAGGCCCTGTGCTCTACTGTTGAGATCTCATAATGCAGCCCTGCTAGATGATTTTGTTAGTTTCAGCATTCCTTCAGTACTCAAGAGAGAACTTAAGGTCACAATATAGAAAAGAATATTGTCATTTGGGCTAGCATCACAATATGAAAAAAAAAAGAATATTGTCACATGGGTAGTCAGAGGAAAAACAGTGCCACAAAATCTCTAGTAGTCAAAATTTGAGAAGATATGTGTCACAACAAAGTAAATGAGTCTGATTTATATTTTTAATCTGGTGTCCAACCTTTTCTGTTGTTTAAATTTTCTGATACGTATCAGAGCTAAATGATCTTACACCTGACAAGATGCAGAACATCTGCATACCTCAATGATAAGGTTAACTCAGCTTATTAATTTCAACGAGAAATTAGAACCTGGATAAAGGAAGTTGGCAGAAGTTGAGTTAGCTCATTTTAGCTACAAGATGAGAGAAGGTAAGGTTTCCATAATTGAGAATAAACTCATTCTATCTGAGGTTTGTAATACTAGGTGAATATCACTTGGTGAGAGGTGACTTAGGAAAAGGTGGGGGGGAGAAAGAGAGAGAGAACTTGCAGTGAGGATGAGCATATGAAAATATGAGGGATCAATGCTCCTACAATAACAGAAACAACAAAAACAAAATTAAATTGTAGTATTAGAAGACAGCAAAATAAAAATTTTATAATTTTCTGACTTCCAAATAGTGGTAATCAGATATAAAAATTATAAAATTAAAGAGACTGTCATAGGTTGAATTGAGTTCTAAATCCACTTAAGGTCTAGAGAATTAAGTTGTTTTATTTTTACCTTCGCAACTAGGGCTTCACCACTCTGGGATGACATTTTCAAATGGAAAGAGAGAGAGATAAAGGGGAAAGTCATAAAAGAACCATCTTTCAGTGCAGTGGAGTCTAGGCTTAAACCAAGACACTTGCATGGCAAAAGAGACATACTATTCGAGTGAGCTGTTTTGCTGGACTAATTACTACATTTACATTCTTTAGCTCTGTGGGTTCAATTTAGACTTCTTCCTATTTTCTTTGCTCTTGTTGATATTCACATTCATTGTTATGCTAATTTCAATGATCCCACTGCTCAGTTCTGGTTTATGGTAGTACTGGGGGTAGAACCTGGGACTTTGGAGCCTCAGGCATGAAAGTCTCTTTGCACAACCATTATGCTGTCTATCCCCACTAGGAGTCTTCTTCATGTAGTGTACATGTTTCTGTTATTGGATGGCTCTTATGAGCTTTGTCATAATCTTTCAATAGGGGTGAATTCTTCTGTTTCCTCATTATGTTTGGCAGCCTGCATTTACTTAGATGAAATAGACTAGATAGTTTCTTTCCCAGTGTTGATATAACTGTTTTGTGTTAAAATTGAAGACTTTGTTCTTGAATGCTGGAATTTGTGTTGTGGTATGGGTGGGCCTTGTCACCAACTAGGATGACTGGACCTCAAAACCAGAATGCTATGAAAGACTCAGTCTACTTTGTGTGTATGGTCCTGCTTTAAGGGGACTTGAGGTGGGACGGGGTGGTGATCTGTACCCACTGTTAGTTCTAGGCTGATTTCACCAGTCGAGTTTTCCCAGAAGTCTCTAGATAGACAGCTGTAGTTCCCTCAGCTGTAGCCCACCTTTGATCTAAACCAGTTTTTAAGGCAGCAGTTTCCTTTTGAGGCTCAGACGAGAACATCCAGGGTCCTGTGGGTTTGACCTACAACCAGGTACCACTGGTGATTCCAGACTTGGAGGAGTGAGGGTCAGACACTTGACTGAGTTACTCAGCTTCTACTCCATCTCAGACTCTCCTTGCTTCCTATGTGGAGAGAATTCTTTACAGCCCCAGCATGGGAAAGAAGGGAATGTCCCTGAACCATGAGCCATAAGCAGTCAGCTCCCTAAAAGAGACATATGTTTTCTCTGATAGGGTTTTTTTTTTTTTGCCCCCAAGGTTATGGCTGGGATTCAGTGCTGGCATTATTAATCCACTGTTCCTGGAAGCCTTTATTTTTTTCATTTGTTTTATTGGACAGGACAGAGAGAAATTGAGAGCGTAGAGGGAGATAGGGAGAGAGAAAGAAAGACACCTGCAGATCTCCTTCACTGCTTTTAAAGTGCACCTGCTGCAGGTGGGGAGCCTAGTGGTCTTGAACCCGGATCTTTGCACAAGTCCTTGCTCTTAGTACTATGTGCACTTAACCAAGTGTGCCAATGCCCTGCCCCCCTGATATTTTCTTCTAAATAATTTGAGATATTTAAAAGAATGTAATGTGTGTAATTTCTTCTTCTAGCGTTTGCCCTTCTTCTGTAGCCAGTCAACAGCGTCAGGTTGAGCCTGATGTAAAGTTTCGAGACCTCCTTTGAATCTGGAGAGGTGGCAGTCATTGACTATGTGGGTCATAGTCTGTCTGGAGCCGCAGGGGCAGTTCGGGTCGTCTCTGGCTCCCCAGCTATATGTGTAATGCAAACTGTTAACTGTATGAAATATTTTTCAAGTATGCATGATTAATATTGGTGGTTTTGTAAGTTGAATGTTAAGTAGTAACTGATATAAGTTTAGTTTAATTTAATAGAGTTTAAATTCTGATGGATAATTTATTCATTACCAGATTGTCATAATGTTCAAATAACTAAACAATTGTTTACTGAATTTACAAGCCCAGTTAATTTGCCATAAATTGAGGTAGAAAATGTTCGTGCAGGCTCTTTTCTCAATCACTTCCTGTTCTTGAACAGGAAAGAGCTCCCAATTGACCTGAATCAAGAAGAGGTGGCCACTTATTTTTATAACCTCTGCTTTAAAGGAAATGGGAACATAGAATATATTTCTGAAACTTTTTCCACAAAATGCGATAAAAACAATGTGTGTGTGTGTGTGTGTGTGTGTGTGTGTGTGTGTGTGTGTGTGTGTGTGTGTTTAAGGGGTATGTTTGAATTATTTGTAAAATGCTTGCATATGAAACACTTCATTCTATACCAGAATGGGATAAATGAAACACTGCTGTATTTCTTGGATTGTTTATTGACGACAACCAGCACAAAACTATGCTTTTGTAGGAGATTTACACGTCTGAAATGATAACAATTTGCCACTCCTATAACGGTTTCCAGAAATAGCCTAAATTTCTAGACAACATGAACCAGTTCTGTAAATCAGCAACTAAGCTTGCAACTGAGAAATAAGATGCACTTTCCTAGACTTGTGATTGCATAAAACTGAAAAAAGAAAAACCTAACCTAACCCAATAACTTTATTTATTTGTTTATTTATTTATTTATTTATTTGCTACCAGGATTTTCATTGAGTCTCAGTGCCTGCAGGATGAATCTACCACTCCTTGTTGACCATTTATTCCCTTCCTTTTCATTTTTGAGAGGACAGAGAAAAGTTAAGGAGTGTAGGGGTAGGCGGGATAGCATGGAAGAGAGAGAGCAGTACTTGCTTTATCTTTCCTGAAGTTTCTTCCTTGCAGGTGAGGAGCTGGGGCTCGACCTTTTATCCTTGCACATGGTATGTGTGTACTTAACAAGGTGTACCACCACCTGGCCCTGCCAATTTTATAGCTAAGATAACTGGCTAATGGAAGTTAAATAATTTATTCATGTTTCCACAGTCAGGAATTGAAGACCAGTCACCTCATGATTCCATCACAAGTCCTTATTTTGGTTTTGCATATACTGTTGCACATTTTAGTTCATCAGATTCTGCGTAGATGTATTGACAAGAAAAAAATCTACCTTTAGAAAAATATGGACTGTGAAAAGCATTTGTAGTTTTCAGAAATATTACACATAACCAATTTTTATAACTCCTCCACCTAAATAACACATTCCAATTTCAGTAGAAAAAGATGTGATATTGATAATAGTGCTAGAATAACTACTCCTATTTATTTCTTCCATTATGCAATGTTGTTCTTCCTCTTTGTATTCATATTCTGGGCATTCTGCATTTGATTTTAGCCTCTAAAATATTCCATTATTTCAAATAATATTACATTATTTCTAAAATGTAAAAGAAATAGTGATAGAGGCTTCTCAGGAAGATACAAACTCAAAGGTCTGTAGAAGACATAGAATAAAAAAAAAGGTGGGGAGGGTACTGGGCAGTGGTGCACAAATTTATGCACACATAGTACAAAGCACAAGGACCCCTGCAAGGATCCACACTGGAGTCCCTGGCTCCCCACTTGCAGGGTGGATGCTTCACAAGTGGTGAAGCAGGTCTGCAGGTGTCTGTCTTTCTCTCCCCTAACTTCCACCCCCCCTTATTTTCTCTCTGTCCTATCCAAAATAAATAAATAAAAATGGCCACAGGAGCAGTGAATTTATAGTGCAGCGATAACCCTAGAGACATAAGTAAATAAATAAATAAATAAACAAATAAGGGAAGGAGGGTTGGGTGATGGCACACCTGGTAGAGTGCATACAAGTTGTCATATCAAGGACCTGGGTTAAAGTCCTGGGAGGGCAGCTTCATAAGTGGTAGCACAGGACTGCAGGCGTCTCTCTTTCTCTCCCTCTCTATTTTTCTCAGTCTCTACTGAAAAACAACAACAGCACAAAGGTGGGGGTGGGGTTGGGGGGTGGAGCAGCCAGGAGTATTGGAGTTGTGTAGGTACCGAGTTCCAGAGATAGCCCTGGTTGCAGGAAAAAAATTTTTTTTAAAAAAGGTAATGTCACTTGAAATAAAGAAGTTGCAGGACCTTGAGACACTGCAGTTTGTGACCACATAATGCATTCAACAATTAGACTTTTCAGTTTCTGCCATAGAGTGTTATCCTGAAGTGGAACTTCCCAGACATTTTTGGTCTCAGGAATTGTTGGTATGCATGAGACCCCTTCTGTTTCATTTGGTTTAAATCCCCCCTGCTTAACACTATTCTATTTACATAACCACTTCATTCTATTTACATAACCACTGTTAACAAGTTCCACCCTCCCTCCAGGGCATTTGTGGTTCAGTGATAGGATTCTCGCCTAATCTGCCCCCTCTTTGTCACACTCTGATTTTCACCAGTCACTTTTCTCTCCACTCTCTATGTCACATCCTGTTTCCACCTTACTTGGCAAGTATATATAAAGACAGCATTGTGAGTTTTACAGTACTGTACTTTGAGTTTAACTTAGCTCGTCTTAGATTGTGCTGCGTCCTGCATGAATAAAGAGATACTGCCTACAGCTTAACCATGAGTCCCTGGTCGTCTGTTACCGCCCATGAAGCCAGCTCGGTGAAAACAACATAGCCCGGAGAAAACAACAAGGAATCCTTTACACTCTTAAAAATTAGTAAAATATCCTATGGGTTATATTTTTTCAATACTCACCATAACCATAATTGAATTGAAACAGAGAAATTACAAAGTATATATTGCTTGATTTATTAAAATTAATAAGTGAATTCACACCAACACAAATAATATGGTTTATGAAAAGTAACTGTTTTCCAAAATGGAAAAAGAAATGTACTATTTATAATTTTTTTTTTGCCTCCAGGATTATTTCTGGGGCTCTGTGCCTGCACCATGAATCTACTGCTCCTGGAGGCTATTTTTTCCCCTTTTGTTGCCCTAGTTGTTTGATCATTGTGGATATTGTTATTGCTGTTGTTGTTGTTATTGATGCCATTATTGTTGGATAGATCAGAGAGAAATGGAGAGAGGAAGAAAGACATAGAGGGGGAGAGAAAGATAGATACCTGCAGACCTGCTTCACCGCCTGTGAAATGACCCCCCTGAATATGGGGAGCCAGGGGCTGAAACCAGGATCCCCATGCTGGTCCTTGTGCTCTGTGCCAAGTGCAATTAACCTGTTGCACTACCATCAGACCTCCTATAATTTTGTTTTTAATTGTCACCAGGAAAATTGCTGGGGCTTAGAGTCCACCACTCCATAGGGACATGTTTTTCTTTATATTTTATTCCACAGAACAGAGAGAAATTAAGAGAAGATGGGGAGACAGTGGGAGAAAATAATAGTCACCCCATTTTTCTTTATTCTGTGTCTTCTACAGACCTTTGAGTTTTGTAACTTCCTCAGCGGTCTCTATCTCTATTTCTTTTATATATTGAAAGTAGTGAGTAATGTTGTCAGGGAATATTTTAGAGGCTAAAATCAATCTACAGATCTGCTTCACCTCTTGTGAAATGTCCCTCCTGCAGAGGGGTCCAGGGGCTCAAAACCAGGTCCTCGCACACGAAAACGTATGCTCTCAACAGGTTGTGTCATTGCCTGGCTGCCTACTATTTATACTTTTTACAAAACTTAAAAAAAAACTGACTTAAGAGAGTTGGATATTCATATCTCTGTGTTCAATATGTCATTTTGATTGATACAAATGGCAAAACTGACTCTCAGAAAAATAGTGTTAAAGACTTTTTTTTATTTTTTATTTTTTTAATTTTTTAAATTTTTTATATTTATTTTATTTATTTATTCCCTTTTGTTGCCCTTGTTGCTTTATTGTTGTAGTTATTATTGTTGTTGTCGTTGTTAGATAGGACAGAGAGAAATGGAGAGAGGAGGGGAAGACAGAGAGGAGGAGAGAAAGATAGACACCTGCAGACCTGCTTCACCGCCTGTGAAGCGACTCCCCTGCAGGTGGGGAGCCGGGGTTCGAACCGGTATCCTTATGCCGGTCCTTGTGCTTTGCGCCACCTGCGCTTAACCCGCTGCGCTACAGCCCGACTCCCAAAGACTTTATTTATTTATTAATGAGGAAGATAGGAGGAGAGAGAAAGAACCAGACATCACTCTGGCACATGTGCTGCCAGGGATTGAACTCAGGATCTCATGCTTGAGAGTCCAAAGTTTTATTACTGAGCCATCTCCCGGACCACAAAAGGTAAGATTTCATATACCTCCTGAAATGTGGAGTCTTGTTTGGTCCCTGCTAGCATCACATGTTCCAGAACAATGCTCTGGTTCTGTTCTGTCCCTCTTCTCAATTTCTCATGAATAAATACATAAATCTAAAAGAAGAGCAGAATGATGACAGCTTAAATACATGTCAGCGGTGAAAGCAAATGCATACTTTGCTCATGAAAAATCTAACACTGTCTTTAGGAGGTTGGTGCAAGTCTATGAATACGTGATATCAAGAGTTGGCTACCATGTCAAAAACAAGGAGGGCTCATAGACTTATTTTTTTTCCCTGAGGGCATTATTATGAAGACCACAACTGCATGCTTTCTGGGTCTCAGTCATGACTACAAACCTTACTGTAAAGAGGATCTATGGAAAAGTCTATGACTGTTCTGACACTGTAAACAAAGTGTTCCAGTTCTTATCCCAACATACCATGTGTGACAGAAAGGTACAATATTCACCTACTTTTTTTTTTTAACCTCTCTTTCAAAAAAACAAAAAATTGTCTGATTTTTAGGCAGGGATATAATTCCTTAAGGAAAAATCTCCAATAGGCTGGGCAGTGGCACATGTGGTTGAACACACATGTTACATGGTACAAGGACCCAGGTTCAATCCCCTAATCCCCCCCCCCCGCATGAGCAGTTAAGCAGTGCTGCAGGTGTCTCTCTATCTCTTTCCCTCTCTACTTCTCCCTTCCTCTTAATTTCTTGCTGTCTCTATCCAATTAAGATACTAAAAATTCATATTACTAAAAAAGAGAGGAAGAAAGAAGAGAGACTATATGCAGTCCTTAATTTTACACTGTGGACAGCACTGCCTAGTATTTCAAAGGGATGTCTGTCATCTTGTTCACACACATCAAATACCACATGTTCCTCCCTTCCAGGTGGCAAAACACAGTCTATAAATTTACCAAACAAACATTTAGTTTGAGTTCCAGAGGACTATTTCTTGTTTGTTTGTTTTACCTATAAATGGGTAAAATTTAAGAACCTCACCCAATTCACAAACCCACAGTTGTATAGTGGGACTTACGCCCCTCTGTGAAAACAGGTCGGGGGGTGAGGTGGGGAGTGGTGGGTGTTCAGAGAGCACTGTCTGCATTTTTTTTTTCAGCAGAGCTGGCACATCATGTTTTATTTACCTTTCCTTCTACATATTTTTAGAAGGCAAAAAATTTACACATGCAAATTTTGCAAGCGGCTGCTCCATGCAGTTATTAATTTGTTATGTCTTAAGAAAACTTTCTCAGCAGATTTGGATAATATGAATTCTTTTTAGTTCATGACATTGTGTTTCTGTGATTTTTTTTAAAATACTCATTATAATAAAAAAAAGTCAAACCAGATATTTGTTGTAGTGGTTATTTAGTCTAGTTTCTAGACTAATTAAAAATTATTTATTTTATGATGTCAACCACATTACAGTTCTGTCATATGCTGTGTAGGGGACCAAATTCATGCAAGAAATACAACTTTACATGCTGGACCAGAGTTGTAAGCCTAGGAAGAAATACTGTTTAAACATTTAATGTTTAAAGCTGATAATAGTAACAGGCATAGACAAATGGTAGTTGGATAGCTATGGTATCACTAATGGAGACAATATTTTCAGTTTAGCTTTACTTATTATCTCAGTTATTTTAAATAAGCTTTAAGTTCAGAATAATCATTAATTCATTCACCAAATTCTTTATTTATTACTGGACTAAATATCTATGACACATGTAGGTCATTTAGAATCAATGAACCACAGTACAAAGGTAAATAAAACTGTTATGCTATGAACTCAGGGTTTGACTCAGCAATAGCTCTAGAATTAACTAGTGAAATGTGTTTTGTTGTATAAGAATACTTTCACGTTCATTATTTTTGCTTTTGCACATTTTTATCTGTCCTGGGAAAATCGAATGGAGAATCTACAATTGAATTTGAATTTAATAAAACAAAAATAATTATTCAGTGTAAGTATATGCCAGGCCACATAGTATGTTGTATTTTAATTTGTTAGTTTTTTTTCTATATGTCTGGAGTTGAGTCTGAGATAGGCAACTTAACTTGGTGCACTCAGAGTTAGACTCTGTACTTATGATTCCAAATCCAGTCTGGTTTTGATATACACTGTCCTTGGGTTCTCTGAAAAAAAATTTTTTTTGCCTCCAGGGTTATTGCTGGGTCTCAGTACTGGCACTGCAAATCCACTGCTCCTGCAGCCATTTCCCCCCATTGTATTGGGTAAGATAGAGAGAAATTGAGACAGTATCAGGAGATAGAGAGGAAGAGAGAAATATAGACACCTGTAGACCTGCTTTGCCACTTGTGAAGAAACCTCCCCGTGGGTGGGGAGCGGGGCTTGAACCCAGATTCTTCGACGGGTCCTTAACTTCTATGTGCACTTAACCAGGTTTAATACTGCCTGGACCCTCTCAATTTTTCTTTTTTGAAAAAAAAATAATAAGTATGGTAGGAGTGGTTGTTGTCTTCCATTATTTTTGGTCTTTTAAGGTGATGGCCACAGAGATTTGATGAGAATGATGTGGTGCAATGTTCAATAGACTACCTCTTAGCTCATTTAAGCTGAAAGAAATACAAGATCCTAAGGACCTTACAGGAAGATGGGGGTGGGGAACAACGAAAGTGTCCAGTTTGAGGATGACAGAACCTGAAACAGTTTCCAAATACCGTTCGGTGAAGATGACTGTACTAATTGCCAACATGTATAAGTTACATAGCTCATAATGGCCACTGCCCAGAGTAAAACACTAGTGCAGGTACTGAGCGTCTCTCTCAGCTACGCTTCTCACCTTCAACTTCATCTCATTCTCCTCTGAATTGAAACCTCCCACTATTTAACTCAAGTCACAGATCATAGTAGAGGTCACATCTATTTTATTTTACACTGAATTCTCATCCATTCAGGAAAGTGGCCCAAATAGTCCATCAATAAATGAAAACGACCATGCTGCCTATCAAAAGAGTTTGCCTTTCTGGTTTCACAGATTGTAAGGTAGGAACAAACCTCTCCTAGAAATTTCAAATTTCAAACCTCATATGAGTTTTTTTTTTTCCTGTTTGCATCTGAAACACTAAAATTCAGATAGTTACTTCTTTCCAGAGTACAGGATCATTAACTGGAAATACAGATCCTTCCAGTTCCAAGTATCTGCTTTTTCCCAAAATTCACCAGATATAAAATCACCATCCCTGGTTCCTTTATATGTATAAAGCTTACAAAATCTTATAAAAACATGTAGTTTAAACAAGCACTTTAATGGTAAATATGCATATGCATGTGTTTCAATGGTAAATATGCATATGCATGTGTTTTGTTGTCAATCTATGACACCTGGGCTTTGTCTGTGGGCAGAGAAGTTGTTTCAATGACTAGTTCTAAACATGGAACCCAATAAACCTTTAGAGTAGTTGTTCTCATGTAGCTCGATTTCTACGTAACACAAGCAAGTCTCTCTACTCAGAGATATTTATAATTCAGATTTTCATTAGCTTTGCTGTGTTGTGTTTTCCACAGAATGTCACACGTTTCTGAGAAAGTAATTAAAAACACAATTTAATTGCTGATACCTGTCAGTGTTCATTTCACTATTACATGTGCCAGACATGTTTATGAAGATGACAAATACTGATCTCAGCAAACCCGTTTCTGTTCAAATAGCAATCAAGATGCAAAATAAGGCTGTTGTCTCTTGCTTACTCTAATATGCTTTGACAGCTATCACTTCTAAATCTAAATTTTTCAGGCACTAGGGGTTAGTGTTTAACTGATGGTATGAGAATACTATTTCTTAAATTTGAGATCTCATTTGAACTTTTAAAAACATGACTATTGAGTTTCTACTTGAGTAATTCAAAGAGTTGGAATGTTTTGTTTGGGTTGGTTTTTAAATACAAAATTGGAAATATGTTGTGACCTAATTGTTTCCTCTCTATTTGCTGGTAGATCAATAGCTGTAACTATATACTAGTAGTTGAAGTGTATACATAATCATACAGGGCACTCTAGAGGCATGGTGTCTGTGCTCTATACTGAATATGTCATGAAGGGCAGGCATGGTCTGGTAGACCTTTAGTTTGTTTGTTTAGTCATCAGTGGGGCTTCACCACTCTGCGACAACATTTTTCTTATATTGATTTACAAAATTATAAAATAATAGAGGAATAGTTCCACACTGTTCCCACCATCAGAAAACAGCTGTAGTTTTCCCTAGGTGACAGATATGGATTGACTTTTATTTCTTCCCAAGGTTTTCTATGTTAATTTACTTTATTTATTTATTTATTTATTTATTTTTACTGGAACACTGTTCATCTCTGGCTTGTGATAGTGTCGGGGATTGAATCTGGGACTTGATGGAGGCTCAACTATGACAGTCCGTTTGCATAGCTGTTATGCTATCTACCCCCCACCCGAATGACTCATTTCTTTCTTTAAAAAAAATTTTTTTTAATTTTTATTTATTTATTTATTTATCGGATAGACACAGCCAGAAATTGAGAGTGAAGGTGATAATAGAGAGGAAGAGAGACAGAGAAGACACTTGTAGCACTGCTCCACCACTCATGAAGCTTTCCCCCTGCAGGTGGGGACTGGGGACTTGAACTTGGCCCTTCCACACTGTAATATGTGCGTTTAACCAGGTGCGCCACCACCTGGTCCCTGACTCTTATTTCTGTAACTCTGTCTATCTATATTTTGGGGCACTATTTCTTATCTCCCTGTGATAGGTGTCTGCACACTAATCCTACCACCTACTAAGGTCCTCCTTCACCACTGTGCATTGGGTCCCCAGGGCCAACTAAGTTCCCTCCCTCTGTTTTATACAACCCTCAGCCCCTACAGTCCTTGGCCTTGCTACAACAGACCATACCTAGTCCAAGTTTTACCCTAATTAATTCACTTTTTGAGAGGGGAGTAGTGAGGAAAAAAGACAGATATCTACAGACCTGCTTCACTGCCCCTGGAGTTGCGTGCCCCCCCCCCCCCACACACACACAAGGTGATGGGAGTAGGAGGAAGCTTTAGTCTATAACACCTCTCTTTTACTTCCACTCATATAAAAATTTCTTTGTATTTTGTGCTTAAAAAATTTAACTGATATCAAAACATTTGGCCTACTGACATTCAGAAATAAATCTGTATCGGATAAAGCTTCTGCATTTTCATGTCTATGAAAATCAGGATGCATTTTGTTTTGTCATGGCTGAAAATTTCAGTTTATTCCAGAGTGTTTATGTGATTTTAAAAAAAATATATATATGATATACTAATAAAATGCTAGTAAATTGGGGTTGAGCAGTGGTGTATACCCAGTTGACCACACACATCACCATGTGCAAGGGTTCAGATTGTAGGCTCCATGACCAATCAGAGTCATTTCTTTTTCAGATAGAAAGAGAGAAAGGAGAGACACCACAGCAGTAAGGCTTTCCCTAGCATAATCCCATGTGGTATGCTAGGGGCTCACAGACAGGTGACAAAGCTGGCACCTTCCCAGTAAGCTATCTTGTTGGCCCTAAGGATTGATTGATTTTTTTAAAAAAGATTTATTTATACTACAATGGGCAAGAACCCATATTCAAGCCCCTGGACCCCACTTGCAGAAAAAAAATAAAAGGGGGGTTGGGCAGTGACATACTGGGTTAAGCATACATAATACAAAACACCAAAGACCCAAGCAGGGATACTGATTCCAGTCTCCCACTCCCCACCTGCAGGGGGTTGCTTCACAAATGGTGAGGTAGGTCTGCAGGTAGATTTCTCTCCCCCTCTCTACATCTTCTGCTCTCTCAATTTCTCTCTGTCCTATCTAACCAAACAGAAAAAATGGCCACCAGGAGCAATGGATTCGTGGTGCAGGCACTAAGCCCCAAGCGATAACCCTGGATGTAATATGTATATGTATATGTATATGTATATGTATATGTATATGTATATGTATATGTATATGTATATGTATATGTATATGTATATGTATACATGTGTATATGTACATGTATACGTGTGCATATGTATATGCATACATGTGTATATGTACATGTATACGTGTGCATATGTATATGCATACATGTGTATATGTATACGCATGTATATGTATATGTATATGTATACTTGTATATGTATACTTGTATATATATATATGTATACACATTAACAAGAGTGAGACATGGAGAGAGAGTGGTGGGGGAGGGAAAACTGAATTCTTCTGGATAGAGGATGTCAGGGATTGAACTATGAGTCCTATGTGTTCAGGTCGAATACTCCAGCCACTGTGCAACTTCCTGAAATGCAGAACTTGTAGCTTTTTAACTGCAAAGTAATGATCTCCTGAGTCTCTCAGTCATTTGTCTTAACTGTTCTGTCTTGGTGTTTATCATCTCACTGGAAACAGAAGACCTGATTGCATGTGCATTTCCAAAAAGCTCCAGAGATTATTAAAGTCCAATTGTCAGCCCATAAATCATTCTAAGATTTAATTTTACGTGACTCTGAGGCATCCATGCTACTAATTGCATATTTCATTCTAAAGCTTTTAAGATAGCCAAAATGCAATTCTCAATCCGCCTGTGACTTAGTGTGCCATCTATAAATGTCACCATCCAGGCTGCAGAATAAACGTACATTTTCTAGAAAGGCAAGACAAATTATGATTGGCTGATGCATCTGCCAGCTGACCCTTCAAACGTTTGTAAGTAACTATCCCCTCTACATTTCCCATTAGCTTTATTTCAATGATTTCTAAAAATTTAACTTGTAACTCCTTTCAAATATTCATCAATATACTAACATCTTAATCAAAATAAGCAAGATTCAACTTAAGAAATATGTATCGAGGCTCTACTATATCTCAGGAACTATTATAGGAGGATCTCTATTTTAGGGGACCAACTCTGACACACACACACACACACACACACACACACACACACACACACACACACACACTGACCTTGGAATACTCTTCAAAAATATGAGGCTTTCATAGATATATTGATGGTAGAGAGCTATATAGTTAAATAACAATTCTCTTGCAGTATATGAGATATAAGAGCATGTCAGTGATAACATAAGTCAAATACAGAGCCACCTTCCTAGCCTCCTAGCAGAACCTTGATAGAAAATAGAAAAAGTCTGATTAGAATCTTGAACAGAGGAAAATCTGAGACTAGTTAAATCCAATGAAGGACTTTTTTTTTTTCTTTTCTGTTCTGATGTCTAGGGATCATCTAGTCCTATGTAACTCCCCAAAGCACAGTGGTGCATTAACAATTCCAGAGTTGCTTATTTAGGCTGTTTTTCCTGTTTCTATATTAACTACTTTATCAAATTCTTCCTCTAATCACATTCAATTTCCTACCCCACAGGGAGAGTGATTTAGTTTATGTAAATCTGACCATCACCTTCAACATCTCTCTCTCTCTCTGTCTCTCTTCTCTCTCTCTAGTGGGGCACTTTAAATCCTTGTAGGTTTACATTTCTTAAATTTCTTTATTGGGGAATTAATGGTTTATCGTTGACAGTAAAATGCAATAGTTTGTACATGAATAACATTTCCCAGTTTTCCACTTAACAATTCACCTCCCTTCAACATCTCTTTAGCCACCACCTGACTGAGCCCATGGCCTCTAGCATGTCACACACAGCCCTCTGTGATCTGACCCTTGCCTATTTTCTTCTTGAAGTAAAGTCTAGTCAGCAAACCTTTAATTCAGCAAGCTTTCCTATTTTAGCTTGAGCTACATCTTCAACCATGAAGAACTCCCTGCATCCTCCTAAATGGTGACCGTGTTCTATAAAGTCAGCTATGAGAGACTGCTCAGTTGCTTCTAGAATGCCTGCTCTCTGACTATCACACAGAGACACCGTGCTTCCTTCCTCTCTGTTCACAGTGTTCTGTACATAACAAATGAAAACACTTATCACCCTGATTATAATTAATAATTTTAATTATATAATTATATACACTTACATAATTATCATTTGTATCCCTTTCTTTAACTTTAGTTTTTATGAAACCTAAATAGTACATTTAGTTCATTGTCTTTTATCCAGGAACTAGCAACTGTTTCTGGTACATAACACAAGGGTCTGCAGGTGTCTTTCTCTCCCCTTCTCTATCTCCCCCTCCTCTCTCAACTTCTCTCTGTCTTATTGTCTTATCCCAAAAAAAAAAAAAAGAAAAAAGAAAAAAAGAAAGAAAAAGGGAAAAATGGCCATCAGGAACAGAGGATTCATAGTGTCTGCACCAATTCCCAATAACCATGGAAGTAAACAACAACAACAACAAATAGTTTTTATTTGACTGAGAGCCTGGAGGTAACTTTTTCCTCAATATGCACCACTATAGGAATTGACACAGTCCAGGGGAAAAGGTTGATCTTTCCTGTCCAGAGTCATTTTATTAAAAAGGCATACAAAACATTAGGCATTCCAAATATAAAGGGGCACTTTCAAGTGGAAAGCAGAACAAACAGTAGAGTAAATGATTAAACAGAGAAAGTGGAGTGGGAAACAGACAAACAGACACACACACACACACACACACAGATGAAACTTGTGAAACTTTGCTTACTGCAGGTAGGATCTAAAGTTTAAACCCAGGTCCTTTGGCACAGAAATATCAGCACTCAACCAGAATTCCAAGATATTTCTTTTGCAATAATTATGACTTGCCCTTATTTGTAGGATCAAGGAAATAAATAAAAAGAGAAAGATTAGGGAGTTGGGAGGTAGTGCAGTGGGTTAAGCACACGTGGTGCAAAGCGCAAGGACTGGCGAGGATCCCGGTTCGAGCCCCCAGTTCCCCACCTGCAGGGGAGTCGCTTTACAGGTGGTGAAGCAGGTCTGCAGGTGTCTATCTTTCTCTCCCCCTCTCTGTCTTCCCCTCCTTTCTCTATTTCTCTCTGTCCTATCCAACAACTACAACATCAACAACAAAAACAATAATAACTACGACAATAAAACAAGGACAATGAAAAGGGAATAAATAAATATTAAAAAAGAGGAAGATTGAAAAATATACAATACGTATAATGGGAAACTATTCCAATGGTTGTTTTAGGTAAAGAATAACTTCAGACATCATTTGGATAAACTTTTCTTGGAAAATAGGAATTTTTCATCTTATTGGCCCTGAGATATTCTATGAATTAAGGACACAGACAATTGCAGACATAGGAGGGGGGGGGTCACTTCACAATCAGTGAATCTTCAGGTGTCTACATTTTTCTTCCTCTTCCCTCTCAACTTCTCTCTGTCTTATCTTATTTTAAAAAATGGAAAAAAAAAGGCCTCCAGGAGTGGTAGATTCATAGTACAGGCACCAAACTCCAGTAATAACCCTGGAAGCAAAATAAAACAAAATAATAAAATTAAAATTAAAATTCCTAACTCAAGATGAATGTTAGCTATATTTATTTTCATTTACCTAGTTTATTTGATTATTGTGCTCACACTTTATGCCTACATGACTATACTGCCATTTGTTAATTTTTTAATTTTATTTTAATTCCAGATACAGATTAAGAGAAAGAGAGAAAATATGAAAGAGGTAAGAAGCAGAAAGAAATGATAGCACCACTTCACTCATAAGCTGTTCATAAGCTCTGCCTGATTCCATGAATGGGCATGGTGTTCTCATGCACTCTACTGGGAGAGCCATCTCCAGATTCTCTTTCATTCTTGATGTGTGAAAACCCAAGGGAACAACGTAATTTGGATAATGTAGAGTAGTACATTCAACTGGTGGCATACATGGAACAAAGTTAACTCTACATAATGTGTCACACACCCATAAAAAAAGGTTAAATATTAACAATAGACGTGGACTATCAACTCTTTCTCAGTCTAAGGGTGTATCTGAAAATAAGTTCATACATTTTTGCTATTTTTCTGGATCTGTAATAAAAATGTATACAGAACAGAATACTAGTTTGCAAACTTAAATTCAAGGCAAGACTCTTAGCCTCCATTGCCAAATAGATTTCCAAATTTAAAATATCTTATGTTCTTCCTTAGAAAAATGATAAAGCATACTCTGAATATCCAGTGGGGACTAAGTGAGGGAGTAAGTTTATAAGGACTTGAAAAGAAGTAAAAGCAACAAAAGGATCTGGCTGAAGATGAAAATCTTTAGTTTGTAATGGCATCAATTGGCAATGTTTTGAAGCTGTCTACTCTGTCTAGATAGGATAAATGTCAAGAGTCTAGAAAGCTGAAGCCTGATGGCAGGAATGGGAACAGGAATCCATGATGAGAAGACAAAAGCCAGAGAAGCCAACAGGAAAGTAGGTAGGTGAGAGGACTCAGGAAAACACAGTTTATTCCACTTCCACTGCAAAGTCAGGCATTGGTACACTTTGATAAGTAATAGGTCACTTGGAATATACCTAAAATAGACTTCTTAGCTTCTTCTAATATGAGAACCTCAAATTTCATCTGTACACTTTGATAAGTAATAGGTTCCTTGTAATATACCTAAAATAGACTTCTTAGCTTCTTCTAATATGAGAACCTCAAATTTCATCTACTGTATTCTTACATTAGGTTTCTGATTACTTAACAATTTGTTATGCTTTATATCTTAATGATTTTCAACCATCAAGTTGCAGATGCTACCATGAGGTCAACCTTGATTTCCTGGGCAGATGACCTCACCAATGTGTCCTTGAACCTTGCCTCTCCAGATCCATACCCAACAAGAGAAAGTTAGAAATAGACTAGGGGTATGGATCCACCTGCCAACATCCATGTCCAGTAGAGAAGCAATTACAGAAGCCAGACATTCTACTTTCTGCACCCCATTAAGAATTTTGGTCCATACTCCTAGAGGGATAAAGCATAGGAAAGTTTCCAATGGAGGGGATGGGATATGATACTCTGGTGGTGAGAATTGTACCCCTCTTATCCCATAATCTTGTTGACCCTTACTAAATCAATAACTAATAAATTAAAAAGAATTTCAAATGATCAAAGGCTTGATGATATTTCAGCAGAGGTCAGAATGAATGTTGTATGTTGTCAGGGAAAAACATTTATTTGGCTATATGACTGTCTACTTTCTACCAAGCTACTAGTGACTACTACTTCTTTTTAAAATATTTATTTATTTATTCCCTTTTGTTGCCCTTGTTGTTGTAGTTATTATTGTTGTTGTTGTTGGATAGGACAGAGAGAAATGGAGAGAAGAGGGGGAGACTGGGGGGGGAGAGAAAGACACCTGCAGACCTGCTTCATGACCTGTGAAGTGACTCCCATGTAGGTGGGGAGGTGGGGTCTCAAAACCGAATCCTTATGCTGGTCCTTGCGCTTTGCACCACATGTGCTTAACCCATGGCGCTACCACCCGACTTCCAACTATTACCTCTTATTGCTTCTCATCCATCCAGGTTCAGAAAGACTTCTCTTGGTGTGGATCACTATTTAATCAATATGAGAGGGGAAAATAGATTGAAAATCTCAAACTATTTGATGCATAGACCCCAGTTCTGAGTTTATATTCCTTCAACCTAAGCACTTGAGGTTTCAAATTGGTAACCTGATTGAAATTTAATGGTGGGCTTAAATTGTTTGTACATTTCTAAAAATAACTGTTTGAAATATTAAATTATCTACAGTCTTAGACCAGAAGCAACTGTTTTGTCACTATATAAGATACAGCTTGGGAGTCAGGTGGTAGCACAACAGGTTAAGCGCACGTGGTGCAAAGCTCAAGGACAGCCTGAAGGATCCGGTGGAGCCCCAGCTCCCTACCTGCATGGGATTCGCTTCACAAGCAGTGAAGGAGGTCTGCAGGTGTGTATCTTTCTCTCCCCCTCTTTGTCTCCCCTCCTCTCTTGATTTCTCTCTGTCCTATCCAACAACAATATCAACATCAATAATAATTACAGCAAGGCTAAAACAACAAGGGCAACAAAAGGGGGGAAAAATGCCTCCAGGAGCAGTGGATTCACAGTGCAAGGACTGAGTCCCAGCAATAACCCTGGAGGCAAAAATTAAAAAAAAAGATACAACTATCTGTAAGTAGCATTAAATGGCATATATCATGGTAATGTCTTATATGATACAGCAAATCCTAATGGGATCTTCAAAGTAAACCAAGTTCCCAAATATCTTATATACAATAATAACTATCTATTGTCTTTTCAAACTCTAAGACAGTGAGAACCATCCCCATTCTCTATAAAAATCCATATTTCTCCTGGTCCCTGAATCTCTGGAGCATAGATCATTTTCCTGCATGCTTCTCTTGTTCCACACCATTTGATACTACATCTGCTGAGCTCAGCCATATCAATGCAACCAGTACCACCTTGACACATTTCACCTAGGCTTGTGTCCAGGGTTGCCAGTTATGGAATGTTAACCCTTCAGTCCCAGTTCTCTTCCACTAAGTTGCAGATGCTACCATGATGCCAACCTGACTTCCTGGGATGGATGACCTCACTGATGTGCCCTGGAACCTCACTTCCCCTCACTAGGGAAAGATAGAAACAGGCATGCATCGACCTGCCAGTACCCATGTCCAGCAGGGAATCAATTACAGAAGCCAGAACTACCTACCATCTTCTGCATTCCATAATGATCCTGGGTCCATCGTCCCAGAGGGATAGAGAACAGGAAAGCTTCCAGTGGAAGGGATGGGATACAGAACTCTGGTGGTGGGAACTGTATGGAATTGTACCTCTGTTATCCTATGGTTGTATTGATCATTATAAAATCAGTAAAAATAAGTAAATGAAAAATTGAGATAGACATTTGAAATAAGCTTAGCACACACTGTGGATGCTTTCTCAGCATCTTTTCCTTTTATTATATTTGTCATAACTCAAATTCCATCAATAGGATGGAATTCCATTCATTAAACGAATGTTTGATTCTTTGTCAGAGATGGTTACATGTATAATAGTTTAAAAAAACATTAAAATTATATTCTTGGGGGGAGGATTCAGATATCCTGGAGCATGACAGCAGAAGAGGACCTAGAGAGGCTTAAATTGTTACGTAGAAGACTGAGAAATGTTACACAGGTACAAACTACTCTATTTTACTGTTGACTGTAAACCATTTATTAGGAAGAAAATAAAGAAAAAATCCATATTCCTAAAGAAATTCATATTCTAAAGTGTGGAAAGTAGATCCTAAATGTACTACATGTACACATAAATATTACTTTTCATTTTTAATAACTTAATTAAATAAGCAGAAAAAATCATAAGATAATGTGGTGATATGAAGCATCTATTTAGATTGGTAGATCATAAAAGATGGAACTAAGAAATTCAAATATGATTGCTGATCATTTCTATCAGGAACTTCATCATAAGCCCTCTTGTGGGCCTGATTCAGGACCTTGCCCTCACTGTAGAGCAACAATGGCAGGGACTACCTCATTCTCTGAAGGGAGGCTGGGTCATCCTACTCACCCTTGAATAAGACTATTCCTGAAATAAGCACAGTCTAGAATGTTCCTAGCTGTGACTATGGAATTTGAGCTCAAGCTGACAGGGACTCAGATTGTGCTAAATATGAACAGATATGGTCCCTAGGTCAAATCGGTGGGATAAAGAGTTAATTGTATTTTATATACTTTCTTCAAGTTTGGTAGCTACACTTTGCCCTAATTCTGCTTTCTAGTTCTGTTCTCAACTTTGACACCATCTCCCCTGACAATGTTTTTATCAAGCCAGGCAAAAGTTACTAAAGTCACAGGTCCCATGGAATATAACTAAAATAGACATCCGACTCGATAATACCTAATTTGTATCTGTTCTATTCTTACCTTTGGTTTTTTTTTATTATTATTAAACAAAGTGCCCTGCTTTATATCTTACCACCTTTCAGACACCAAATTGCAGACACTACTATGATTCCAACCTGACTTCCCTGGGCAGATAACCATACCATTGTATCCTGAAACCCCACCTCTTTAGAGCTCTACCCTACAAGGGACAAAGAACTAACCAGGAAACTCAGAAGAAGACCTATACCTCAGTGGCATAGCAGTGGGGCTGAAAAAGTATCTTTGCATAACCACTGGATTATCTCTGCCACACCCTGCTCTATCTCTTGGTCAGGAGTCAGTGATAAAGATAAGATGCCTACTTATAGTTTAAAAGCCCTCAGGCTCCCATAGCCTACAGAAAAGAAAAAGAACTAAAGAGGCAAGAGCCATTTTTTATTGAAAAAAAACTGTGAATTTCCACAACTGTTTACCTTTTAATTACCTTACTTAGACACAAGTCAATCTAGGCTAGAGTGATCAGTAATTTGAAAAGTACTGAGAGAGGGACCACATAACATAATATATAAAATGGTTAAATCAACAGAAAGAAATATTGGAGAAATGAAACGGGACAAGAGTCCAGCTAAAAGCTCCCCAAGGGGTGAAGCACAAAATAATGAAGTGAACATACAAACACTAGTTAAGTAAATAATCACAAGAGTGAGTAGAGAGTTTGAAAGAATTGTCATCAGAAATACAGAAACAACAAATGAGACTCTGGAAGAAAACACTAATTATCTCAAGGTTATTAGAGAACTGAAAGTTGAAATAGCTGAGATAAGAACACAACTAGCTGAACAAGCTAAAACAGTATCAGAATAGGGTAACAAAATAGATGAACTGCAGAAAACAGTAGAGGGAAGATAGAATAGAATCAGTGAGGCCAAAGACAGAATTAGAAAGATCGAGGATGAATTAAAGACAACTAAAAATGAAGTAAGAGATCTCAAAAAGAGATTAAGAGATACTGAAAACAAAAATAGAGGCCTATGGGATGACTTCAAAAGAAAAAATATACACATTATTGGTTTACCAGATTAAGAAAGAGAGGGAGAGGAAGAAAGCATTCTTCAGGCCATAATAGCTAAAAACTTCTCTAGTCTAGACAACATCTAGACATAAAGGTTCAAGAAGCCTAGAGGGTCCCAAAAAGAACTAACCCAGACATAAAGAAACCAAGACACATCATATTTAAAATGGAAAGGAATAAGTATAAAGAAAGGATCCTGAAGGCTGCAAGAGAAAAACAAAGAGTCACCTACAGAGGAAAACCCATAAGATTAGCAGCAGACATCTCCACACAAACACTACAGGCCAGAAGAGAATGGCAAGATATCTATCGGTACTCAATGAGAAGATTTTCAACAAAGACTACTATATCCTGCTAGACTGTCATTCAGACTAGATGGAGGCCTCAAAACCTTCTCAGACAAGTAACAGTTGAAGGAATCAACCATCACCAAGCCTGCCCTGAAAGAAGTTCTGAAAGGTGTCCTATAAACACTCAGACCACCATAAATATGCACTCTATCAGAACACTAAAAATCTACGAGAACAGCATTAAAATATCTTCAATCTTTGATATCAATAAATGTCAATGGCCTGAATTCACCTAGTAAAAGACTCAGAGTAGGAAGATGGATCAGAAAACACAACCCAACAATATGCTGTCTACAGAAAACCCACCTAACTCAACAAGACAAACACAGACTTAAAGTGAAAGGATGGAAAACTATCTTACAGGCCGATGGCCTGCAAAAAAGGGCAGGAACAGCTATTCTCATATCTGACACAATAGACTTTAAAATAGATAAAATTTAAAAAGACAGGAATGGACACTACTTAATTCTCAGAGTATCAGTCAATCAAGAGGACTAAACAATTATTAACATCTATGCACCCAATGAGAAGCCATCTAAATAAATCAAACATCCACTGAAAGAGCAACAGCAATATATTAACAGCAACACAATCAGAGTAGGGTACTTCAACACCCCACTCTTTCATCTTGATAGATCATCCAGGCAGAAAATCAATAAAGACAAGAGGGAGCTAAATGAGGAGATAGATAAAGTAGAACTATTGGACATTTTCAGAGTCATTCATACCAAGAAACTGGAATGCACATTTTACTCAAGTCCACATGGGTCATTCTCAAGGATAGACCATATTCTAGGCCACAAAGACAGCATCAGCCAATTCAATAGCATTGAAATCATCCCAAGCATCCTCTCAAACCACAGTGGAATTAAAATAACACTTAACAATCAATTACGAAACACTTAACAATTACGAAAGATTAGTAATAGTCCCAAAATGTGGAAGCTCAACAGTACACTCCTTAACAACTACTGGGTCAAAGAGGAAATAAAGGAAGAAATCAAAATGTTTCCAGAGTTCAATGAAAATGAAGACACAAGCTATCAAAATATTTGGGATACAGCTAAGGAAGGACTGAGAGGGAATCTCATAGCCATACAAGCAAACATCAGGAAACAAGAAAAGGCACAAATAAACAGCCTGATTGCACATCTTAAAGACCTAGAAGAAGAAGAACAAAGGAACCCTAAAGCAACCAGAAGGACAGAAATCACTAAAGTTAGGGCAGAAATCAATAACATTGAAAATAAGAAAACCATACAAAAGATCAACGAAAGTAAATGTGGGTTCTTTGAAAGAGTGAAACAAAATTGACAAATCTTTAACCAGACTCACAAAACTAAAAAGGGAGAAGACCCAAATAAATCAGATAGTAAATGAAAGAGGACATATCACAACAGACACTGCAGAAATTCAACATATCATGTGAGGCTTCTATGAACAACTATATATCACCAAGCTAGAGAACCTGGAAGAAATGGACAATTTCCTAGATACCTACCCAATTCCAAAACTAAGTAAACAGGAAGTAGATAATATGAATAGGCCCTTCACAGATAATGAAATTGAAACAGTTATCAAATGAATTCTACAAAACCTTCAAAGAAGAACTAATACCTTTACTTTTAAAAGTCTTCCAGAAGATTGAAGACACTGAAGTACTACTTCCAGCTTTTATGAAGCCAACATCACTCTGATACCAAAAGCAGACATGGACACAACCAAAAGAGAAAATTACAGACCAGTATTTCTGATGAATATAGATGCTAAAACATTGAACAAAATTCTAGCCAACCAGATACAGTAGTATATTAAAAAGATTGTTCATCTTGACAAAGTGGGGTTTATCCAAAGGATGAAAGGTTGGTTTAATATACGTAAATCATTCAACATGATCCACCACATCAATCTTGGCACTGTGGTTTCCTAGTCAAGATCTCAAGATGCCTGCCTCCATGGGTGGCCAACACTATATCGTTTCTTCTCCAAAACAAGAGATACCGGGTGCATCTGGGTGACAAGTCTAGCAGATGGAGACTTGTCTCAAGTGGCCTCCCCCAGGGCTCTGTTCTGGCTCCTATGCTATTCAATATTTACATCAATGACCTCCCAGAAACTTCTTCAAGGAAGTTCATCTACGCCAATGACATCTGCTGTGCAACTCAGGCATCCAAGTTTGACATCCTTGAGGAAACACTCACGAAAGACATGTCTCTGATATCTGATTACTGTAAAAAATGGCGACTAATCCCTAGCACTGCAAAAACGGTATCATCTGTTTTCCATCTACACCATGCCTCGGCCTCGCGTGAGCTTAATGTGCAGCTTGGCGATACGAGAATCCGGCATGAAGCCCAGCCAGTCTATCTTGGTGTTACTCTCGATTGTACCCTGTCATTTCACGAACATCTCATAAAAACTGCAGCAAAGGTGGGTGCGAGGAATGACATCATTGCAAGACTGGCCAGCTCCTCATGGGGCGCGAGTGCTTCCACACTACGATCATCATCTCTGGCATTATGCTATTCCACTGCAGAATACTGTGCCCCAGTATGGTTCCTTAGCCCCTATGTCCACTTGGTCGATTCCAAATTATATTCCTCCATGAGGATAATTTCTGGAACCATCCGTTCCACCCCGGTTCCATGGCTGACAGTTCTTAGCAACATCGCCCCGCCAGATATTCGTCGGGATGCGGCATCATCTAAGTTCATTTCCCACGTCTACGCTCGACCGGACCTGCCAATATACGCGGATATCTTTGCCCACCCTGTCCAACGCTTGACGTCTCGTCACCCAATCTGGTCCCCTACGCCTACACTGAACTTCTCTGTTCCAGACTCTTAGAAACAGAGTTGGCAGTCAGCTGAGGTAAAGAACAAACACCTCATCACAGACCCCTGCAAGCGTCAACCCAGCTTTGACCTAGCACATTATGATTGGGTCCTCCTCAATCGCTATCAAACAGGCCATGACCGGTGCACTGCTATGTTCCATCGCAGGGGTGCCGGAGACGACCCGAACTGCCCCTGCGGCTACAGACAGACTATGACCCACATAGTCAACGACTGCCACCTCTCCAGATTCAAAGGAGGTCTCGAAACTTTACATCAGGCTCAACCTGACGCTGTTGACTGGCTACGGAAGAAGGGCAAATGCTAGAAGAAGAATAAAAGCAAGACCAAAAACCACATGGTTATATCAATAGATACAGAGAAAGTCTTTGACAAAATACAACATCCCTTTATGATCAAAACACTACAAAAATGGAAATAGATTGAAAATTCCTCAAGATAGTGGAGACTATATACAGCAAACCTATAGCCAACATCATACCCAATGGTGAAAAATTGGAAGCATTTTACCTCAGATCAGGTACTAGACAGGGCTGCTCACTATCACCATTATTATTCAACAAAGTGTTGGAAGTACTTGCCATAGCAATCAGGCAGGAACAAGGAACTAAAGGTATACCAATTGGAAGAGAAGTCAAATTCTACCTAATTGCAGATGACAGGATAATATACATGGAAAAACCTAAAGAATCCAGCAAGAAGCTTTTGGATATCATCAGGCAATACAGTAACGTGCCAGGCTACAAAATTAACATTCAAAAGTCAGTGGCATTCCTCTATGCAAACACTAAGTAAGAAGAAGATGAAATCCAGAAATTAATTCCTTTTACTATAGCAACAAAACAATAAAGTATCTAGTAATAAACCTAACCAAAGAAGTGAAAGACTTGTTGTCGGGTCTCTCTGGTGGGGTGATTTCCAGGGCAAAGGTAACAGACTGGTTCTTTCTCGCTCACGACAGGGGTAACACGAAGTAAAAGACACCAGGGAGCTCTCCAGTGTGTTCAGAATTCAGAACTCGTTTATTAGCAAGGTGGACATGAGTTAAATAGAAAAACAAACGAAGGGAATTATTACTGAAATATGTCAGAAGTTACAGGTTTCTTAATGGTCGGCATGCTCCTAAAGTAGGGGGCTGGTATGACAGGAATTGATAAGATACAAGACAGTTATTCTCCATGATGCAAGCAACTTAATTAGCCAAAGGTATCTGAGAGAAGCATAGGGGTTAAACCCGTAGGGTGAGACAGAGAGAAGATGGATATCAAAAGCCCGTATAGTTTGGAATTTCTCTTGTTTGGGGTCTGAGGTGTGTGATGAAGTGTGTGATAAGGTGTGTTCTTCTGTGATCAGAAGGTGACTTTGAATAAGTGAATCTGCGGCCATGTGGCCTGTAGTTAACAGAGGGAAGTATTAAGATTTCTGTGGGCCTGAGAGTCAAGAAGGAAAGAACTAAGTCTGAGTTTCCCCCCTTTTACTCACCTCGGTTGAGAGAGACTTACCAAGAGGTTATTGAAATTGAAAAAGAAACAAAGAAGTGGAAAGATATTCCATGTTCATGGGTTGGAAGAATTAACATCATTAAAATGAATATACTACCCAGAGCCATCTACAAATTTAATGCTATCCCCATCAAGATCCCAAGCACATTTTAAAGAATAGAACAAATGCTACAAATGTTTATCTAGAACCAGAAAAGGCCTAGAATTGCAAAAACAATCTTGAGAAGAAAGAACAGAACTGGAGGCATCACACTCCCAGATCTCAAATTGTATTATAGGGCCATTGTCATCAAAATTGCTTGGTACTGGAACATGAATGGACACACTGACCAGTGGAATAGAATTGAGAGCCCAGAAGTAAGCCCCCATACCTATGGACATCTAATCTTTGACAAAGGTTCCCAGACTACTAAATGGGGAAAGCAGAGTCTCTTCAAAAAATGGTGTTGTAAAAAAATGGGTTGAATAATGCAGAAGAATGCAACTGAACCACTATATTTCACCAAATACAAAAGTAAATTCCAAGTGGATCAACAACTTGGATGTTAGACCAGAAACTATCAGATACTTAGTGGAAAACATTGGCAGAACTCTTTTCTGCATAAATTTTAAAGACATCTTCAGTGAAGTAAATCCAATTACAAAGAAGACTAAGGTAAGCATAAACATATGGGATTACATCAAAATAAAAAGCTTCTGTACTGCTAAAGAAACTACTACCCAACCAAGAGACACCTCACATAATGGGAGAAGATCTTTACAGGCCATACATCAGACAAGAGGCTAATAACCCTGCAAAACTCAACAGATTCAAATAAATAGAGTTGTAAATGATAGAGGAGATATCACAACTGACACCACAGAAATCCGGAACATCATGTGAAACTTCTATGAGGAAGTATACACCACCAAGCTAGAGAATCTGGAAGAAATGAAAGAATTCTTAGAAACGTATGCCATTCCAAAACTGAACCAAGAAGAACTACAAAACCTAAATGCACCAATCACAGACAAAGAAATTGAAACAATTATAAGGAGTCTTCCCAAACACAAAAGTCCTGGACCAGAAGGCTTTACAAATACTACAAAACCTTCAGGAAACTGTAAATACCTATACTTTCTAACACTCTTCCACAAGATCAAAGAAACAGGAACACTCCTTTCCACCTTTATTAAGTCAACATCACCCTGATACCAAAAGCAGATAGGGACACAACAAAAAAGGAAAACTACAGACCAGTATCTCTGATGAACATAGATGCCAAAATATTAAACAAGATCCTGGCCAATGGGATACAGCAGTATATCAAAAGGATTGTTTAGCACGACCAAGTGGGATTTATCCCAGGAATATCAAGCTGGTTTAACATACGTTAAGTCAATCAATGTCATTCACCACATGAATAAAAGCAAAACCAAAAACCACATGATTATCTCAATAGAGGCAGAGAAAGCCTTTGACAAAATCCAACACACATTCATGCTCAAAACACTACAAAAAATGCAAATAGATTGGAAATTCCTCAAGATGGAGGAGTCTATATATAGCAAACCTACAGCCAACATTACACTCAATGGACAGAAGGTGAAAGCATACCCCCTCAGATCGGGGACTAGACAAGGTTGTCCACTATTACCATTACTCTTCAACATAGTATTGCAAGTTCTTGCCATAGCAATCAGGCAAGAGAAAGAAATGAAAGGAATACCGATTGGAAGGGAAGAAGTCAAGCTCTCACTATTTGCAGATGACATGAAAGTTTACATAGGAAAACCTAAAGAATCCAGCAGAAAACTACTGAAAGTTATTAGGCAATACAGCTAGGTGTCAGGCTTCAAAATCAGTGTATAAAAATCGGAGGCATTTCTTTATGCAAACAGTAAATCAAAAAAAGAGGATATCCAGAAATCACTACCATTCACTGTTGCAGCAAAATCAATAAAATACCTACTAATAAACCTGACAAAAGAAGTGAAAGACTTGTATACCAACAACTATGAGTCACTACTCAAGGAAATAGAAAATGATACCAAGGAATGAAAAGACATTGCATGCTCATGGATTGGAAGAATGAATATCATCAAAACGAATTTTGTCCTCAGAGCCGTATACAAATTTAATACGATACTGATCAAAGTTCCACCAAGCTTCTTTAAGAGAATAGAACAAAATAGGCAAACGCTAGAAGAAGAAGAGAATAGAACAAAAACTACAATCATTTATCTGGAACCATAAAACACCTAGAATTGCCAAAATAATCTTGAGGAAAAGAAACAGAAATGGAGGCAGCACATTCCCAGATCTCAAACTATATTATAAGGCCATCATCATCAAAACAGCATGGAACAAAAATAAGCACACAGACTAATGAAACAGAATTGAAAGCTCAGAACTAAACCTCCACACCTATGGACATCTAATATTTGATAAAGGGGCCCAAAATATTAAGTGGAAGAAGGAGGCTCTCTTCAATAAATGGTGCTGGGAAAACTGGATTGAAACATGCAGAAGAATGAAACTGAACCACTTTACATTACCGGAAACTAAAATAAACTCCAAATGGATCAAGGACCTGGATGTTAGACTGGAAACTATCAAATACTTAGAGGAGAACATTGGATTGGTGGAACACTTTCCCACCTAAACTTCAAGGACATCTTTGATGATAGAAACCTAATTGCAAGGGAGACTAAAGTGGAAAAAATCAATGGGACTACATCAAATTGAAAAGCTTCTGCACAGCCAAAGAAACTATCACACAAGCAAAGAGACCCTTCACAGGTTGGGAGATCTTCATATGCCATACATCCGACAAGAGACTAATCACCAAAGTATACAAAGAGCTCAGCAAACTTAGCAACAAAAAAAGCATATGACCCCATCTAAAAATGGCCAGAGGATTTGAACAGAATATTCACTACAGAAGAGATCCAAAAGGCTAGCAAACATATGAAAAAATTGCTCCAGGTCACTGATTGTCAGATAAATGCAAATAAAGACAACATTGAGATACTACCTCACGCCTGTGAGAATGGCATACATCAGAAAGGACAGAAGCAACAAATGTTGGAGAGGCTGTGGGAACAGAGGAACCCTTCTGCACTGCTGGTGGGAATGTAAATTGGTACAACCTCTGTGGATAGCAGTCTGGAGAACTCTCACAAGGCTAGACATGGATCTTCCATATGACCCAGTAATTCCTCTCCTAGTATATACTCCAAGGACTCCATACCAGGCAACCAAAAAGATATGTGTACGATGTCCAAAAGGCTAACAAACGTATGAAAAACTGCTCCAGTTCACTGATTGTCAGATAAATGCAAATAAAGACAACACTGAGGTACCACCTCACTCCTGTGAGAATGACATACATCAAAAAGGACAGCAGCAACAAATGCTAGAGAGGCTGTGGGGACAGAGGAACTCTTCTGCATTGCTGGTGGGAATATAAATTGGTCCAGCCTCTGTGGATAGCAGTCTGGAGAACTCTCACAAGGCTGGACATGGACCTTCCATATGACCCAGTAATTCCTCTCTTGGGGATATACCCCAAGGATTCCATAATGCCCAATCAATAAGATATGTGTACTCCTATGTTCATAGTAGCACAATTCATAATAGCTAAAACCTGGAGGCAACTATTAAATACTTAGTAATACTTAATAACTAATACTTAATAGCTAATACTTAAATAGTACTACTTACTTACTTAATAGCTTAATAGTACTACTTACTTAATAGCTAATAGTACTACTTACTTAATAGTACTACTTACTTACTTAATAGCCAATACTTAATAGTAATACTCAATAGTTAAAACCTGGAAGCAACTATCAAATACTTTGCCCAAAAACAGATGAGTGGCTGAGAAAGCAGTGGTATATATACACAATGGAATACTATGCAGCTATTAAGAACTATGGACCCACTTTCTCTGACCCATCTTGGATGGAGCTAGAAGGAATTATGCTAAGTGAGCTAAGTCAGAAAGATAAAGATGAGTATGGGATGATCCCACTCATAAACATAAATTTAGAAAGAAGAACAGAGAGCACAATTTGACTAAATTTGGAGTAGGTCCCCAAAGTAAAAACCCTGGGTTAAGGGTAAGGGTGTATGTTTGGCTTCATTGGGAAGGCACGGGGGGTGTATTGGGGGCGGGTGTTGGTTCATAGTCTTTTGGTAGTAGGAATGGTGTTGATGTAAACTCCTATGTATCAGTAGTCACATAAATCACTATTTAATTAATATGATAGGGGAAAATGATTGAATGTCTCAAATGCACAGAGTATAGGCTGAGTCTTTGATATGCTAACTCTCTTAAAAGTTTAGACGAGTAAATCCCTCTCTCCATTGTTACCAGTCATTTCTATCAGGAACAACAAAACAGGCCCCTTTGTGGGTTCCCATATGACCTTTTCCTCAACTTGGATCAACAGTGGTAGAGAATGTCCCATCCACCTAAGGGAACACACACTTGAGGAAGATGGGTTGATACTGGGGCAGTATTGAACGTTCCTACTCATGACCACAGAATGTGAGCTCAGATATAGAGGGATGCAGAGGTCACACAGCCTCCTAAGCTAATTATGGGCCCCAGATCACATCAAATCAATGGGGTTTACAGTCAACATTATTTATACCCTTTTCCTGTATTAGGGAGCTACTCTCTTCCCTATTGAGCTTTTTGGTCCTTTTCCCAGCTATGACATCATCTCCCCAGACAATAACTTGGTTCCACTGTCATATCAGATTTCAGGCTCAGAAAAAAAACAAAACAAAAAAACAAACAAAAAACACTAGTATAGCTACAGTCCCTTTAAAATATAACTAAAATATGCCTACTAGCTATCTACAAAATAGAGGACCCCCCAACACTTCAACTGCACTATTCCAGCTTTTAGGTCCATGATTGTTCAATGATTTGTTTGGCTTTGAATATTAACTCTCTTTTCTGGCGCCAGGTTCCAGATGCTAGCAGGATATGGACAGACTTCCCTGGATAGACAACCCCACCAAAGTGCCTTGGAGCTCCGCTTCCCCAGAACCCTTCCAGGCTGGGAGTATGGATCGACCTGTCAATGCCCATGTTCAGCGGGGAAGCCAGACCTTCCACCTTTTGCATCCCACAATGATCTTAGGTCTATATTCCCAGAGGGTTAAAGAATAGGAAAACTATCAGGGGAGGGAATGGGATATGGAGGTCTGGTGGTGGGAATTGTGTGAAGTTTTAACCCTTTTATCCTATGGTTTTGTCAATGTTTCCTTTTTATAAATAAAAAATAAGAAGCTTAGACCAGGGAGGACAGAAGCAACTGGTGGCACAGCTATATACAAATAATGTCAGAGGACATAGATTTTGCTGATGTTGTGTATGATACAGCAAATCCGAAGAAAGAGATTTATCAAAATTAACCCAATTCCCAAATAATGTGTTTATAGCAATAACTATCTATTGCCTTCTTAAACCCTAAGACAGCAGGAGCCTCCCACTTCCTCTATAGAGTCTATATTTCACCCAGACCTGTAATCTCAAGGGTAGGGCTCTCTTTCCTGCATGCTTCTCTCAATTCATACCAAATGATATCACATCTCCTGATCCCAACCCAATCAACACAATGAGTACCACCTCAGTATGCTTCACTGCAGACTTTGTCCAGAAAGGTCAGGCATGGAATGTTACCTTCATTACTCGGGTGAGACCTTTCCTTTCATAGGATTCTCTAATTCCGTTCCAGGTGGTTCAGTTCCCAACAAAGTCTCAAAACCTAGATATAGATCAGGTCCCATGAGATAGTGCATTATGTTCCATGTATGGGTAAAATATGTAACTGAAAGCAGAAGTACACAATAGTCCACAGTGAGTCAGTATGAAGTTCATAATCAAATAGTGTCTACGTAGACTTAGATACCCTCCTCACCTATTTTCTATTATACTTCCCTCACTCAAAAACTTTCCTTATCAAAGCAAGGACTGCAAAAGCTGAATAAGGGCAAGAGACTGGCGCACTTTAATTATGACTCTTTATTCACTATCAGGACCCCTCATCAGCTGGGGCCCTAGTCGGGGTGTCCTGAGTTTCCCAAACAGATATCATCGGCCTAGACCTCGAATAAATCCTCTCTCCATTGTTACTGGTCATCTATATCAGGAACAACAAAACAGACCCCTTTGTGGACCCCCATAGGACCTTTCCCTCAACTTGGATCAACAACGGTAGAGAATGTTCCATCCTCTGAAGGGAGGCTGGCCAACATACTCTATGCTACACCTGAGGAAGATGGGTCCTGATATTGGGGCAGCTTGGAAAGTTTCTTCTTATGACCACAGAATGTGAGCTGAGATCTACAGAGATGCAGAGGTCACATAGGCCCCTAAGCTGAATATGGGCCCCAGATGATATCAAATCTATGGGGTTTATAGTCAACAATATTTATATACCTTTCCCATATTTGGGAGCTACTCTCTTCCCAGATCCAGCTTTCTGGTCCTTCTGCCAGCCATGACATCATCTCCCCAGACAATAACTTGGATCCACCTGCATATCAGATTTCAGGCTCAGGAAAAAAAAAAAAAACTAGTATAGCCACAGACCTTTTGGAATGTAACTAAAATATGCCTACTAGCTATCTACAGAATGGAGTACAACCCCCCACCCCCAACTCTTCATCTGCACTATTCCAGCCTTTAGGTCCATGACTGTTCAACAATTTGTTTGGCTTTGTATGTTAAGTCTCTTTTCAGCCACCAGGTTCCAGATACAAGGATGATGCCAACCAGAGTTCCCTGGACTGATGACCCCATCAATGTGTCCTGGTGGCTCTGATTCCCCAGAGCTCTGCCCCACTAGGGAAAGAGAGAGACAGGCTGGGAGTATGGCTCAACCTATCAATGCACATGTTCAGAGGGGAAGAAATTACAGAAGCCAGACCTTCCACCTTTTGCATCCCACAATGATCTTGGTTCCATACTCCCAGAGGGATAAAAAATAGGAAAGCTATCAAGGGAGGGGATGGGTTATGGAGTTCCGGTGGTAGGAATTTTGTGGAGTTGTACCCCTCTTATCCTATGGTTTTGTCAGTGTTTCCTTTTTATAAATAAATAATAAAAAATTTAAAAAGGAATTAGGATTCCACAAATTCCACATTTCCTTTTATGACCCTCACCTGTGCATGAGTCTTTCTGCTTTCTGTGATGAAAGAAAGGAATCTTGTGATATCTGTTGCCATTCTCTGCAGTTTGGCAATGAAAGCTTTTGAATTTAATGTACAAAATAAATAACTTTAAGTTGTAAAAAAAAAGAGTATATTGTAATTAAAAAATAAAAGGACTTTGGAGGACCACTGCTTGGCATGGGTGTAAGACAATCAAAGTTTTATTACTTGGTAGTATAGCAGTATGGAACAGTATATTTTTAGGTACAGCCGAATAAGCAAAATAAGCAAGGGTAAGAATAGACCAGCCCCATGAAGTAAGTTAATTACTAAAGTTCAGCTTTACTTACTCAAGTCCCGAGAGGAGTGGCCATGGCGGGGCCATGAGCACGTAGAAACACAGGGAACCTGGAGAGTGGAGTGCAGTGCAGGAAAAGAGACCAACTTTGGCCTGATGCATGCTTAAATTCAGTCCTGGTATCAGCTGTATGCAATTCAAGCCCCAAAGTCCTGTTTGCGGGAAGGCTGTATCACAACAGGTGATGTACTAGACTCACAGTGAATAAGGGAGAGAAGAATATTAGATAAAGATAAATGAGAAGGCAGAAAACAACTTTCATTTTTTGGAAGCCTGTGCAGGCTATGAAAACTGGACTGAATATTACCCAACCTAAAACTGGAAGCTACTAATGAATTTCAGCAGATGTTTGATATAATTTGATTTCTATCTCAAACAGCACAGCACTTTCACATCAAGATAGAATTTAAACAAGAAACACAGGGAAGCTATTATAAGAGGGTGCTGGAGACCAAGTTCATGAAGGTAGAAGAAGGGTGATGGGCATTGTACACAGACATCTATCAAGAAGAGGTAGGAAACTGTACTCATGTAACAACTGTTTTGTAAATTTTTTTTCTTTATTCATTGCCACCAGTGTTATTGCTGGAGCACTACAAATCCACTCCTCCCCTTTTATTCCCTTATTTTAAATTTTATTTTATTAGATAGAACAGGTAGGAACTGGGAGAAGAGGAGAAGAGGGGAAACAGAGAGAAGGAGAGAAAGATAGACACCTTTAGACCTGCTTCACTGCTTGTGGAACATCATCCTGCAGGTGGAAGCAGGGTCCCAAACTCCAATCCTTGTGCTTAGTGATATGTTCGCTTAACTGTGTGTGCCACTGCCCAGCCTCCTATTAAATCATTACTGTCCCCAATAAAGTGAAGTTTAAAGGGGAGAAAGAGATATAGATGGAGAGATAGACTACTGCAGCACTGCTCCACTACTTCTGAAACTTTCCCTTTTCAGGTGGGGACGGGGGTGGGGGGTTGAACCCAGATCCTGGTACACTGTAATGTGTGTGCTTAACCACATGCACCTCCACCCAGCCCCCATGACTTCTCTATTTCTCACATCTTAAATCATGTTCTGCATCCATCCAGTCATGCAGATATTCTAAAATGTTTTAATACATTCTCTGCTATACTGCATTTTCATTTTTAAAAAATATGTATTTATTTTTCACAAATGAGATTTACACAAAGAAAAAACAGAGAGAGGTCATATTATAAATTCAGTTCTAGCTATGCTGGTGCTGGGGATTGAATTTGGGACTTTGGAGTCTCAGGCATGTGAGATTATTTGCATAACCATTATGCTATCTACCCTTCACTTTCATGAAAGTCTTCTGTATAGCTATTATGCTTTCTCTTCAACCTATTGTTACTGACATATTTCAAATTTTCTCAGTCTTTACTTTGCCTTTTGTCTACCTATCCACTATTCTTCATGCTATCAGCTATGCCTCATTTGTCTTTATACAGAACTGGATGTATTCTTATACTTCAGTAGGGCAGAGTTCAGATAAAAATGTCATGACTCACATTCTGAATTAAGACTTAATTAACCAGAGTTGAAGAAATAACAGATTAGAACAATGCCATTCTCTGATAAAAATTTAACTGTCCTAAAAATTAAATAAGTAGAACTTCTACATCTGTATGCCTTTTTTTTTTTTTTTTCAATTTAGAGGAATGCATTTGTTCATTGACCTTCCTTGAAAAGGGCTACAAATTATTTGGATATTGTGCCCTTTTGATCTGCTTAAATATTTCCAGTAACTGCTCAGAAGTTACCCCATATTAATATATGTCACATCTAAGGGGCATCAGTGGGGATGGACTGAGTTGATATTAACAGGTCCTATTCCAGTCACAAATAACTGAATATGACCTCAATAAATAAAGAATTTATCATCCAGGCAATGCACACCATGCTGGAGAGGATATTTTGTAAGAAACTGAAAGATACCATAGGACTCTAGTCCTTTGTGTGTGTGTGCGTGCATGTGTGTGTTGTTAGATATCTAGGATTACATGATGCCCTGCTTTAATAATATATTTCTTACTGTAAAAAGAAATTAAAGACTGTAAACAGCCTTATCCATTTAGGAATGCATAGATGTTCTGATGAGTATTTGAGTAAAGAACAAACTTAATATAAAATAACTGGCAAATTCAATATCATAGGCAACTACATTAAGTGGCTTCATTTTATTACTCGTTCATTTATTTAGTTGTGTCAAGAGCACTACTCAACTCTGATAATGGTGGCACCAGAGATTAAACTTGGTACCCCCATCTCCTTCACCTCATCTTAAATGGAGTTTGAGGAAATCATAAATCAAAAAAGAGGACACCTAAGTTGGAGGTGAGGGTGTTTTGCACACACCCATTATAGAGAAATAAATTATAACTACTGAAATGTACAGAAGAATGAAACCGAGCCACTATATTTCACCAAACACAAAAGTAAATTCCAAGTGGATTAAGTATCTGGATGTTAGACCAGGAACTATCAAATACTTAGTAGAGGGAAATATTGGCAGAACTCTTTTTCATGTAAGTCTTAAAGACATTTTCGGTGAAATAAATCCAATTACAAAGAAGACTAAACCAAAAATAAACCAGTGGAACTATACAAAATTAAAAAGCTTCTGCACAGCAAAAGAGACCACTACCCAAAGATATCCTTCACAGAATGGAAAAAGATCTCTACATGCCATACATCAGCTAGGAGGCTAAAAAACAAAATATATAAAGAGCTTTCCAAACTCAACAACAAGAAAACAAATGACCACATCCAAAAATGGGGAGAGAACATGGACAGAATATTCACCACAGAAGAGATCCAAAAGGCTGAGAAACACATGAAAAAATGCTCCAAGTCTTTGTCAGAGAAATGCAAATAGACAACAATGAGATACCACTTCACTCCTGTGAAAATGTCATACATCAGAAAAGGTAGTAGCAGTAACTGCTGGAGAGGTTTTGGGGTCAAAGGAACCTTTCTGCACTGCTGGTGGGAATGTAAATTGGCCCAGCATCTGTGGAGAGAAGTCTAGAGAACTCTTAGAAGGCTAGAAATGGACCTACCCTATCACCCTGCAATTCCTCTCCTGGGGATATATCCTAAGAAACCCGACATGCCCATACAAAGAGATTTGTGTATACCTATGTTTATAGCAGCACAATTTGTAATAGCCAAAACCTGGAAGCAACCCAGGTGTCCAACAACAGGTGAGTGGCTGAACAAGTTGTGGTATATACATATATATGTGTATGTGTATGTATACTTATCTATATATATCTATATATATACACAATGGAATACTACTCAGCTATAAAAAATGGTGACTTCACCGTTTTAAGCCTATCTTGCATGGAGCTTGAAGAAATCATATTAACTGAGATAAGTCAGATACAAAAGCATGAATATGGGATAATCTCACACTCAGGCAGAAGTTGACAAACAAGATGAGAAGAGAAAACTCTAAGCAGAACTTGGACTGGAGTTGGTGTATTGCACCAAAGTAAAGGACTCTGGGGTAGGTGGAGGGGTAAAGTTCAGGTCCTGGAACATAGCAGAGGACCTAGTGGGAGTTGAATTGTTTTGTGGAAAAATGGGAAATGTTATGTATATATAAACTATTGTATTTACTGTCAACTATAAAATAGTAATCCCCTAATAGGGAAATTTTAAAAAGTGGTGCATACAGAAAAAAATGTATTCATATGTCAAAAACAGTACTGTAAAACATTAGCACACCCCCCTTAAAGTGATAAAAAAAAGAAAAATATAATAGTAAATGTGAGGCCTCTGAGTCTCAGACACTAAAGTCTGTTGTATAAACCACTATACTATGTCCCTGACTCAACTGACTTAAGTTTTATTATGTTTCATTACAGTCTCCCTTTTTCTCATGAGATTTATTCATATCTATAATCACTGACTCTCTGAATAGTTTGCTATTTGTTTGTGGAGCATGAATGTTGTCAAATATCCATCTATGTTTCATAAACATCAGGAAATAAATTAGAGCTAGTCTTGAACATTTGTTGAGTTTAATTTAATTGCTTCCAGTGTCAATCACTTAAATTAATTCTAGTGAAAGTTTTTCTGTAAATATCTTAAAAACAAACAAACAGACAAACAGACAAACAGATGGAAATGGAAGGAGGAGATCTGAGTTTTAACTAGGTTCTAGGAAGAAGAATTAAGTGGGCAAAAGAAAGTCTATCAGAAATACATTTGCCTACTAGGACAAAGTAATATAGGATGAGCCTTTGGAAGAGATATATTGTCTGGTTTCTAAGGTGACAAAGCACCAAACAGGACTTATAAATAGTACACCCAGTAAGGAATTATAGAAACATCCTGCTGAATTTAAAGCAAAGGGGACTTTGAGTCCTCATAAATTTATTCCCAAGTTGATCTCCTTGATTTAAACTTTCACAGTCACTCCTTCCATGGTTACACATTTCAGGTGCATGAGATAATAGCTGTTTTTCAATATTACACATAATTTAGCACAAATTCAAGCAATGCTATACTGTGTAAATTCCGTCCCTTGAATTTCACCTTAACCACAAAATCTAATTATCTCACTAAGGCAGTTAGCAGGGCAAAGAAACCCATTATCTAAAGTAGGTTATTTTGTTTGTTCGTTTTTTTTTTTTTTCAAACACCAGATCACCGATCATTAACAGGCTAAAAATCAATCTGACCTTGGGTCTGAAATCATCTTCTAAAATGTATCTTAAAATCCTGCACATCCACTAAAAACTTAGCATAAGTTAAGATCAGAAGCATCAAACACATGTTTCTTAGGTATAGCCTGACATGGTAATGCAGAAAGTATTTCTTATGCTAATATTCTGATGTCAGCAACCACTGCAGAGGTATATTTGCATTCAGAATGTGCAGTCACAGAAGCAGTGGGGTCTAAAGGCTTGTCTTCTGTTAAATGGCTCACAGTGTTTTGCAGACAGTAAGAAGTTTGACTTGCACAAAGTACTAGAGTGAATGTATCGGGATAGGTAACAAGCTCTTAAGCTGATAGATACATCAAGGAACTGAACTCTTCATAAGCAACCTGTCATACCTGATTATTCTCAGAGAAAATGCCCCACATATAAATGTGACTTTGTTTATTAAATCTAACATATTAAAAGCAGTCTGGTGTTGAAAATCATTCCCATTTTTATATAGGGGGGATGTTTTCCATATACTATATAATGGAGGGTAATTTAAACATCATTAACAATAAAAAAATTAGGAAAAAATATTGTTACAGTTTGCATTAAAATGTCATAAGATCCGAGAGGCTTTGAACAAATGATCAGATGGAGCTGATTTTTTACAAATCCATTTCATTTGGAGTGAACAGTTTTAACGTAGTGTCTCTTAAAGAGCTCCTAATGAAGGTATTCGGGATTTACTCATTTCGGTTAATGACACAGAATAAGGAAGGTAGGAAGTAAACAGGTTTCTGAGGTAAAGGATAATACCAAGTGCTCATTCTTCCAGTGGCTGGTTATCAAAATCAGTATGATAGTGTGATCTTGTAAGTTTTAATGGCCTGGGTGCATACTTAAGGGCAAATATCAAAACCTTATGATAGTGTGAGCCAACATCACAATATCCAGTGACTCTTCAAAGGATTGGGGACTTGACTCATGAAAGCTGATTAGACTGTTGATAGTCATGCATAGGAATTAAAGATCATGATGGCATCTGAGTTTGTCAAATACAAAACAGTATGACCAGTTGAGGTCATGGTTTAAATTAGGCAAATTAAAAGGAGAGATGTGCAGTGGAGGAGAGAGAAGGGGCAGGAGCTATTATAAATTGTCGTTAATGTTCGGAGCTCCAACAGGCCAGGCTAGCTTCGAAGTGGCAGACAGAGACAACCAGAGACACACGGCTGGGCAGAGAGGCTTTATTCAGGAGTGGGCAAACATGTGCTCTCCTGTCTTTCTCCTCTGGGGGCAGAGAGAGACCCTTAAACTAATCACCACACAGATCTGTCCTGCATCCTTCTTCTCCAGTGGTTCCACCAGAACTCTGGAACTACTTAGCATAGGGGGCGGGGAGAAAGAGAGGTGCCAAACTAGCAAGGGCCAAACCAATTCTCCTGGTGGGGGGGGGAACCAAACCAATGTGAAACATACAACAATAAATAACTAGTTACACTGTTGAGCCACTCAACTAATGATTTATTCTAACTATTATATGTGTAGGGGGAAACTACAATACATGGTTATAAAAGCAAAAGAACACTAAGCTCTATCATGTGTTACCTCTCTGACCCTGGGCATATGACCTAACTAATGTCCTGCAGTCTCAATGTCTTCATCTGTAAATGGCATAATACTTGGAGTTGGGATTAGAATGAAGAAACTCCTTAAGATCTTAGTAATGTAAGTGGCATATATTGATTTTACCATAAACTTTATGAGTATTACCTTTGTGCTTTTTAAAGTCATAGTAAATGAAGACAAGATTAACCCCAAGCCTGAAATGAAACCGAGTTCAAAGCCTTCACTAGGTCCCAGATATATTTAGAGACATGCTGAGTCACTTGCGCAGTTGTTACATATAAAACTTTCTAGGGACAGTAGGTCTCCATATTTGTACCACTTTTACAGAAACCAATTTGTGCTTCAGTTTTAGATTCTGACCTTCTTGGTGTGAGGTGTAACGTAAGTATCAGAAAGTCTAAAAACTAACCTTTCAGGTAATGCTAACACATTAGGAACAATGGGGTTATTATCTTAGAGAAGAGACAGGTAATTGGGAGAATATCTGAGAAATAGAAGAAATATCAAAAAGAGATTGGTTACTATAAACAGCAGCTTTTGAAGTCACCCCTGACAGGGAGATGAACTTAGAAGTAGGTTTAAAAGAAAATAGAATAAGACAAAATAGACTAGAGTATTAGCTATAAAATTCAAATTCTTCAACATTCAATAGGATGGCAACGTATGAGAAAAATAAGATTAGCTATCATAAGTTAAAAACCTACATTTTATTTGAATGCATGAAAGTTACAGACTGAGGATAGAATAAAGACAGAGACTGCGAAGGTCAACAGTCTTGAACAATATTTTGTGAATAACTGATCCCTGGATGCACTAAACATTTCAAGTTCTATGTTTGGTGACTTAGAATATAATCTTGAATATTTCTGAAAACTTATATGTAAATTTATCAGTGCCATAAGATGAGACCTAGAAGCACTTAGTGCAGAAGAAAAAAAAAAGATAAGAAAGAAAGAAAGAAGATGTGTAGAGGAGTCAGGTGGTGGTGCCCCTGGTTGAGCACATATGTTATAATGCACATGAATCCAGATTTGAGCTCCTGGTCCCCACCTGCAGGGGAAAAGCTTTGTAATTGGTGAAACAGAGCTGCAGGTATCTATCTGTCTCATTCTCTATCTCCCCGTTCCCTCTCGATTTATGGTTATCGCTACCCAATGAATAAAGATAATAAATAATTTTTTTAAAGAGTAGAATCAGCAAAACCAGCAATACCAATAATGGCCTTCTTCATTACCATCTAAGATACAACAAAGCAAAATAAAAGGGTTAAAGAAAGAGTATGAATAATGATCTTAACATTTTAGATAGAAACAGGAGAAATAAAAAGTAGGTAAGTGATAGTATAGGTAAGGAATCACTCCCTATTTTTGAAACAGATGCTGAGCTAGTTGTCAAAGCTGACCTCTCTCTACTTGCTGAGATGCCAATGTCTTCTCTACTGGCAGGCACTAGTCACTAGCCCATTCCACATGTAGTCTTTAACTCCTGAACAAGAAAACACTGATATTGGAATGACAGTAAACAAAGCCTTATAGCTCAATGCTACCCTTAGAGCAATTTGGAGGCCTGAACTTAGGTCTTGGTTTCCCAAGAATACAGAAGTTTAATCATCATAGTCTTTGATTTTTGACAGCTTGGATTTGCTTTCCCCATAGTCTTCTAGAGATCTTAAGGCCCAGTGCCTTAGATTGCTAAAGACAGTTCTTTTCTCTGCAGTCCATGAGAATCTATTATCAAAATGATTGGAACACTGAATCTTTAATGACCCCTTTCTATGTATAAATCATGGTGGCACTGGCCCCATAAATGGCAGTTTTCCAGCCATTTCTGCAAACTTAACTCAAGGAAATGGAATAATCCTGTCTTCAGGAGAAAGATTCTCCCTCCAAATATATTAAGTGTAAATGTCTTTTCTAGAGAATGTTATCAGCATTTCCCCTCCAAATAGCAAGTGGAGGGTGATCACAGTCAACAAGGACACCAGATGGAAGGGTTCAACCCCACCAGATGCTCCTATTCCCCTGGCACCTATCAACACAGGAGAAGAGTTTTGTATAGGCTTTACCAACTTCTCCACTAAATCACCAACTTCTCAAAAAATACAACTCATTTTTTTTCTCTTTCTGAAAAGAGAGAGAGGAGAGAGAGGGAGAGGGGAAGGAAGAGGGAGAAGGAGAGGTTAGCAATGAAAAACAGTTTATATAAGGAATATATAGAGGTCCTGACAATTTAGTTCAATGTTTTCACCACAAAATATTTCCTTTGGGAAATATAACTTTAATTTCAATTATATTTTTTCTCCAGTTTTACTGAGAAATAATTGATCTCTCCACAAGTTTAAAATAAATAACCTATAATTTTATATATGCATATATTGCAAAAGGACTACTACAGTAATTTTGGTTGGATAGTGATTATTTCCCTGACCTACGTGTTTCTCTTTTTTAAGAGCTTTTTAAAATTATTTATTTATTTTTTTATTAGGTAGAGGCAGAGAGAAACTGAGAAGGGAGGGAAAGAGACAAAGAGACACCGATAGCCCTACTTCACAACTTGTGAAGTTTTCCCTCTGCAAGTGGGGACTAGGGGCTTTAACCCATCTCCCCATGCACTATAATCTGTGTGTTAGCCAGTTGCACTACCGACTAGCCCTGACTTACATTTTTTTTCTATGTGATGAAAACTGTTAAGATTTAATCTCTGGCTGGGGAGATAGAATAATAAAAGCCAGTCATATGTTAACTCTCTTTTCAATCACCAGGTTCCAGATGCCACCAGGATGCTGGCTAGGCTTCCCTGGATTGAAGACCCCACCAATGTGTCCTGGAGCTCAGCTTCCCCAGAGACACACCCTACTAGGGAAAGAGAGAGGCAGACTGGGGGTATGGACCGACCAGTCAACGCCCATGTTCAGCGGGGAAGCAATTACAGAAGCCAGACCTTCCACCTTCTGCAACCCTCAACGACCCTGGGTCCATGCTCCCAGAGGGATAGAGAATGGGAAAGCTACCATGGGAGGGGATGGGTTATGGGGATTGGGTGTTGGGAATTGTGTGGAGTTGTACCCCTCCTACCTTATGCTTTTGTTCACTAATCCTTTCTTAAATAAAAAATTTAAAAATAAAAAAAAGAAAATATTAAGTCAACAGAAAAAAAAAAAAAGAATAATAAAAGCCAGAGCTGAGTAGTGCTCTGGTAAAACAAAACAAAGCAAAACAAAATTCATATATACAATGTAGTATTTTCTATTAAAGTCCTATAATCACCATTCTGTGTATTACATAACTGGAATTTATTTATAGGTGAATGTGCCTTTTCACTACCTTTACCCAATTCCTCCATCCCTTTCTTCTGACATCTACATGATCTGTTTCTGAGTTTGCTTTGTTTGGCCTGCTAGAATCAACAGCTTAAGTGATGTCAAACAGCATTTGAACTTCTGTCTTATTTCCCTTAGCAAACTGCAAATTAAATAAAACATAAATGCAAATCAAAACCCCAGTGCAGTACTAGTTCACACATGTTAGAATGGCTCATCCAAAAAAAAAACAACAAAAAAAACCCAAAAATACATAATGCCAAAAATATGTAGAAAGGAAAACCTGTTAAAGGTAACATAAATCAACTAGACACTATAGAAAACAGGTGAAAACATACCCCCTCCACTCTGCATCAATTCACAGAGCTACCTCATAGTCCTATTCTGTGCATATATATGAAACAAACAAAATCACTGCACCAAAGGGATAGTCATATCCTCATATATTTTATTTTAGTTAAATAAAAAAATTCATGTCTACCTCTATCTCTATATCTATATATATCTAGAGAGAGAGAGAAAGGGAGAAGAATTATCAGCTCCAGCAGATGTAATATTGGGTATTGAGCCTTACATGATTTACCACTTACGTATCTCAATAGCACTTCATGTTTATTAATGCCCTTCTTATAGTAACCAAGAAGACAAGATATGGAAGTAACTTGTGACCCCCACACAGATGAATGGATAAAATGATAAATATCAACTATGTGTGGCCCTGAGATTATTAATCTGAGTGAAACTAGTCAGAAAGAGACTCCTAATTTTGCTGATATATTTGTGAAAGTTGAGGGAAAGTTCATGGAAGGGTTGAAACTTACTATTGTAACCTTCAATTCTTTTTTTCCTTTCTTTTTCTTTTTCTTTTTTTTTTTTTTAGGTAGGACAGAGAGACATTGAGAGAGGAGCAGAGAGAAAGACAGACACCTGCAGACCTTCTTCACTGCTTAAGACGCGTTCTCCCTGCAAGTGGAGAGTAGGGCTGGTCTTTGTGCTTGGTTATGTACCCTTATCCAGCTGCATCACTGCCTGGCTCCACCTCCAATTCTTGCCATTGTTCTGCTACAGCTGATTTCTTCAGTACTAGTACTGCTCACAGCACAGAGCTTGGACTTGGTACCCTTATGTGCAGTGTAGTAACAAGACAGAGGCATTAGGAAAGCAGAGTCTACGGTCATTCTACTAATTTCTGTTTATATCAACATCCCTTCACAAGCAGCCATGGTATCTCTACATGACTATAAATTATTCTACTAAACTTTAAAAACTTAAATTTAAGAAAAAAAGATCAAGTTAAAATAAGTTTCAAACTAAATATGAAACAAGTTTTTGTTGTTGTCTGTAGTCCAAGAGGAAAAGATATACTTTTGGGATACCTTTCACGGAAGCACCCTAGCTGCTAATATTTCTTGCACTTTAAAGACTACATTGAATTTCACACTGTGGCTTTGCATGTTTTTGTATGTGTATATATGTGTAAGAAGTTACATCTGGGAGTTGGGAAATAGTGCAGTGAGTTAAGTGCAAAGCTCAAGGACCAGCGGAAGGAGCCCTGTTCAAGCCCCAGGCTCCCCACCTGCAGGGGAGTTGCTTCACACGCGGTGAAGCAAGTCTGGAAGTGTTTATCTTTCTCTTCTCCCTCTTTGTCTTCCCCTCCTCTCTCCATTTCTGTCTTTCCTAACAAAGATGACAATCAATAATAACAATAACAATACCTACAACAACAATGAAAAACAACAAGGGCAACAAAAGGGCAAATAAATATAAAAAATAATTAAAAAAAACGTTATATCTGTCTTTAATAGCTCTGCCTACCAAGTTATCCTAAACATACACACAATGGTAACTGTTTATTCTAAATAAAATACAGACAGAATTTGAGACAGACAGATCCAATGGGTTCCTGTCCCATCTAGTCAGGTAACCACATTAAGACCCTGTGCACAGAATCCTTAGCTCCTCAAAGACCTACATGCACTGAAATATCTGTGAGCTCACAGTGTCAGACCCCACACAGCATATGGGAGAGAGTTTCATGTCAATATTCAACTCTCTTCTCCTGGAGATAGATACTCAGTAGACAGAGTGGTAGCCATTTTTGTAATCTCGGCCTGATTTGGCACATTCCAAAAGGATCCTTTGAGGTTGGAGCAGAAAAGGAGTGCTCTAGATGTTTGACCCAAACATAGATTTTTGGTAGGCTACATTCAGACTCCATTGAGAACTTTTTATCAATATAAACTGACTTATTTATTTTTTTATGACAATATCAACCTGAATGAGCCCAATCTTACCTGGATTGCTTTAGCATTTGCTAAGAGCCCAGCAAATAATTGTTAAAATACATTCTCACATGCACACGTACACACAACCCCCCACGTCAACCATTTTCTCTTAGAAATAGCACAATATAAATCCAAAAAGAGACAAGAAAGCATGTATCTAACTGCCTTTCAATTGGCAGGGACACTGATGCCCTCAGTGGAGGTAGCAGGGCATTTATTCAATGTAGAGGGATGCCAGCTGTTTCTTTACCCTGTCTATTTTCACAGCATGTCCTTGTGAACCTGAAAAGATTAATATATAAACCTAATACATTACAGGATATTTGGATATCTTCACAAAGATTAATTTTAGTAGTTGAAATTACTACCTGGGAGGAAAAGAGAGAAGGACACAGATTGCCTTCTTATTTCCCAGCCACCTCCTCAGGGAGGGATTACTCTGATTTTATTGTTCTAATATTAGGGTAAAGTAAACAAACAAAAACATTACTTCTCCCTTTTTTGTTTGTTTCTTTTTCTCTTCCATTTATATTACACAGGATGATATCTATTGTAAATAGGCAATGCCATAAACACACACACACAATTACATAGCACCTTCTGATGAAGAAATACAAAGATATTGAAAATATTTAATCAGGTAAGTGAGTACCCACATTAACACCAACTTTAGTCTTAACAAAATGCTGAGTTAATTTGAAAGTGACTAACCGACATACCACTTCTTCATGTGGTCAAGTTGGTAAGAGTGGACTAAAGTCCTGGACTTCTGCTTACTCTGACACTGAGTACTTATTTAAATATCTCTGAACCTCAATGATGTAAGTCAAACAGTGGATATAACATGTCCTATCTTGGGAATTTATTTAGAGAATTAAAGAAGATACATAATAATACTACATATGTGTTAACACTGTGTATGTGTGTTTCTGTCACTTCCACTGCTTAATAACTCACTGTGCAGTGTCCATGGGTCCTTTGCACCTGATAATTCAACTCCTTCTCAAATCCTGCAGGACCTAAAATGAGCCTGTCATTTTTCAAACTGCTCTTCCTTCAGAAAAATAACTCCTGACCAACATTTGTGACACATCAGTGATTATTCCTACTTCCTTACATTCTAGTTTAATAAGGGCTTTCCTCATCTGTGTTTCCCTTTTTAAAAAAATATTTATTTATATTTTATGTGGAAACAGAGACAAAGAGAAATCAAGAAGGTACTGGAGGAGATAAAGATATGGAGAGACAGGCACTTCTAGCACTGGTTCACCACTACTGAAGATTTCCCCCTGCAGGTGGGGTCCAGAGCTTGAAGCTGGGTCCTTGTGCACTGTAATGTGTGCACTTAACCAGGTGCACCACCACTTGCCCCCTTCATCTGTGTTTCCATGGTTAATGATCTCATCCACATCTCCATAATATTTCTTTCTGAATCATCATACTTTTCACTAGATTACCTGCCTCTAGTTCATTTACTCTTTTCAATCTAATGTCCTATAATGATTTTTTTGTATTATAAATATAATCACATATAGGATATCTTCAAAATAATTCAGTGATTTTTCTATGCCTACGGAATGATTTTCAGCCTAGAAGAGTGGTACCAAATCTTTTTTGACCTACTTGACTCTCATTATTTTATGCTGTTTTTTAGTAGATACTCTTTGTCACCCACTAATTGTCCTTTCTTCAAAGTGTCATGCTTGCTCAGTCATCAAGGTCTTGCCTCATGTTATTTCCTTTTAGAATGTCCTTTCTATTTTGCTATTAAGCTTTTGAACCCTAACACTCTTTAGATTTAGCTGGAAATACTCCACTGGGTGATGCTAAGATACTTGTCCCTAAGTTTGCTGTGCTGTGTACTGATCTATTTAAACGTCTTCTGCCAACCTAAATAACATGCATGAGTTTTGTCTTTGAATTTTCAGTATCTGGTTTACCACCTGGCTTCTCTCCAGGCTCTTGCTTGTGCTGAATAAGCACATGAGTGAGCAAGGAATTGGAAATGGAAATACTCATTTATTTGAACTGGCATGTGTCACAGTTGTCATTGTGAAAGAAAGGTTGGCAGTTGTGAAGTGAAAATTCTGTGGATATATAAACTTCAAAACTGGAAAGGAATGATAACTACCAGTCCAGGAAAGGCATGTCAAGATTAGTTGGAGCTATGTATTTTAAATGTGCTATTTTGCTTTTTGGTTCTAGAAGATTTGGACACTGTGATTATCAAAATCCATATATCTAACAAGGAATACAAAAGGCTGTCCAAGTGACCCTGAAATGACCTTTTACACAGCAGTACATTAGTGCTGGAAGAACATATCAATGACGACAAGGTAGGGTGATTACAATTAGTTCTTTCAAATATTTGTCTGTAAATAGAGTATAATGAATTGGTTATATATATTAAGATAGAAATAGAAAAGTTGAGAGAAAGAGTCTATAGCATTGAAGCTTCCTTAAATGTAGTGGGTATCAGACTCAAACCTGGGTCAAGAATATGGCAAAATGTTCATATCTACTGGAGAAGCAATTACAGAAGCAAGAAATTTCATGTTTTGTACCCTGTAAAGAATTTTGGTCCATACTTCCAGAAGGATAAAGAATAGAGAAGCTTCCAATTAGACACAGAACTCTGTTGGTAGGAACTGTATGGAATTGTATCCCTGTTATCTTACAAATCTTGTTAATTATTATTAAATTACTACTAAATAAAACAAAACATGTCCAAGCAGGTGCACTATCCAAATGAGCCATTTCACTGACTGCATATATATATGTGTGTGTGTGTGTGTGTGTGTGTGTGTGTGTGTGTGTGTGTGTGTATGTGTGTGTTTAAACCAGAGAAGTGCTTAGCTCTGGCTTATGGTGGTGTGGGGGATTGAACCTAAGACTTTGAAGCCTCAGGCATGACAGTCTGTTTGCATAGCCATTATGCTATTTACCCTTACCCATATAAAATATTCTAATGGAACCAATAACAATATGATTTTGTGGATAAAAGATCCCAAATTAACTCATCTAGAGAGCACTTTATTTTTTGTAAGAATTAAATTCCTTCCCTAATGTTCTAAACATAAGTGCTCTTCTTCTTTTTTGTTGTCTTTATTTGTTTATAGGATAGAGACAGCCAGAAATTGAGAGGGAAGGAGTTGATAGAGAGGGAGAGAGACAGAGGCACACCTGCAGCTCTGCTTCACCACTTGTGAAGCTTTCCCCCTGCAGGTGGAGACTAGGGCCTTGAACCCGGGTCCTTGCACATTGTAACATGTGCATTCAACCAGGTGCATCCCCACCCAGGTCCCATAAGTGCTCTTCTTAAAGTAGATTACATAATGGTAGCTCTTCCTCTAGTTTAGTCTCATAAAGAAGATAAGGTTTATTAAAGTGAGATGGTTTATTGGGGTCTCAAAGATTACCCTCAAGTTTATTGTCTCCTAGAAGGATTCATGACTGCATGCAATCATACTATACTCATGGCTAAGACTTATTAGAGTGAAGCTATACAAAAGCAGTCGAGAGGAAGGCATAATGGAGAAACGTATGGAAGAAATCTGGTAAGAGATCTCAAAAATCCTCTCACAGGAGAATCATACAGTGCATGTTTCTCCATAAGGCATGAAGGCATATAAAAACAGCTATTTTGTTATATTAACATTCAGAAATATGATTTGGGGGCCAGGCAATGGTGCACCTGATTAGGTGCCCACATTACAGTGTGCAAAGACATAGATTCAAGCCCTTGGTCCCTATCTGGAGGGGAAAAGTTTCATGAGTGGTGAAGCAGGGCTGCAGGTGTCTCTCTGTTTCCTTCCCTCTCTGCCTCTCCTTCCCCTCTCAATTTATCTCTGTCTCTAGCCAATAATAGATGAATAAAACAATTAACAAAAGAATCATGATTTGTAGGTGGGAGCTGGAAGAAGGCATGGAATTGAAACATATTAAGAAAGAAAAATTGTTAAGTAGATAAGTGAAAAGAAAACAAATGTCTTGCAGTATAATCTATATTTTAAAGACTTATAATTTATAATTCTAATTTACTGTAACTCCCAGCATTTCTAATTGTAAGAATCATCTTTCTGCCCCACAACTTATCTTTGGGAACAGACAGACATGTATAATACCCCTCCACAGATGCCTTAGTAAATTCTGCTCTCCTCTTATAAGTGACTATTTTTAAAGCACTTTTTTTCCCGATAGAGACAAAGGAAAGAGAAAGGGGATGAGTGTCACCAAAAAAACCAAAGATTTCTTCAGTAAAGTGGGGACCAGGCTGAATCTGAGGTTCAGTCATGGCAAACAATACTATTCAAGGGATATATCTTACTGGCACAATGCAATTTTTTTATTGTCTCCAGACTTATTGTCAACACAATGAATCTACCATTCCTGGTACTTTTTTATTTCTTTATTTTTTAAAAAATAAAAACCCAGGGGGGATTGGGCAGTAGTGCAGCAGGTTAAGCGCAGGTGGCACAAAGCACAAGGACTGGCGTGAGGATACCGGTTTGATCCCCTGGCTGGCTCCCCACCTGCAGGGGAGTTGCTTCACAGGCAGTGAAGCAGGTCTGCAGGTGTCTATCTTTCTCTCCCCCTCTCTGTTTTCCCCTCCTCTCTCCATTCCTCTCTGTCTTATCCAACAATGACATCAATAACAACAACAATAAAACAAGGGCAACAAAAGGGAATAAATAAATATTTTTTAAAAATACATAAAAGTTTTAAGCTGTGGGTGGGTCGAGAGCATAATGGTTATACACAAAGAGACTCTTATGCCTGAGGCTCCAAAGTCCCAGATTCTTCTATCTACTGCATCACCATAAGCCAGAGCTGGTTGAAAAAAAAAAAAAAAAGCTTAAGCTGTTACTAACAATAAGACTGATTTCAACAAGAACATTACACACACACACACACACAGAGAGAGAGAGAGAGAGAGAGAGAGAGAGAGAGAGAGAGAGAGAATTAAAAAATAAAAACCCAGAGCAAATAAGAGGGAAGGGAGGGAAAAACAGGGAGAAAGAGAGACACCTGCGAAACTTCTTCACCACTTACGAAACTCCTCCCATTCCCTTGCAGGTGAGGACCAGGGATTTGATCCAGCCAGGGTTCTTGAGCATGATTACATCTGGACTCTATTGGGGCACTGAAACGTAGCCTCTGCAGTTATTTATTTATTTATTTTGAAATTTGAAGTTGAACTTTATATTACAGATAGTACTCTTTGATTCCTCTTAAGGTAATAAACTCTTATAAGGGTAGTATGGCTGAGTAAGCTACAGCCCACTGGCCAAACCCTCCTTAAGGCTTGTTTTTGTAAATAAAGTTTTAATGACACAGTGCATGGCCACTGACTCCTTTCTTTTCCAATGGTGTAACTGAATAATGATAAGAGAGACAGTGTGGTGTGCAACATGTAAAAGATTTACTATCTGACCTTTTACAAGTTTGCCAGTCTTTCTACTATGCTTTCAGGTTATAAATGGAGCTCTGGTTATGTCACTATGTCATAATATAAAAGTACAACATATCATATAGAAAGAGGTAAAAAGAAAAAAAATGATGTACTTTTATAACCTTTACTGACTATGTCAAAATTAAATATAATTTTAACTATACAGTGCAAGTGCTCCCTTTTGGGTAGCACATCTTGAATAAGCAAACGGATTTTAGGCTTGAAAAAATAATAGCTATTTAATTTGGACTATGCTGTCTTTTCAGATGTGGGGGGAACTCAAACCTTTATCACATGTATGACAAAGCAAACACCCTCCCACTCAAGATATCTTGCTGGCACTTGTCAATTAATATATTTAAAGTAAAATTTAATTTTATTGTGGCCAGGAACATAGCTTAGAGGTAGAACATAACATTTGAGTGCCTGAGACCTCAAGTCTGATACCGTGTATCTCATACTGGAGCACAGATCTGACCCACTTCCTTTATGTCACTAACTAAAAGTTTGAAAGCTAATTTTATGACTGAATGCCCCACTGATTATCTTAAAGGTCTGACATGCTGGGGGTAGGGAGGTAGTGCAATGGGTTAAGCTGCAAACAGTGCAAGGATCTATTCAAAGATACTGGTTCGAACCTTTGGCTCCCAACCTGCAGGGGGGTCGCTTCACGAGTGGTGAAGCAAGTCTGCAGGTATCTATCTCTGTTTCTCCCTCTCTATATTTCCCTCCTTTCTCAATTTCTCTCTGTCCTATCCATTAAAAAATGAAAAAAAAAGGGAGGGGGCTCCAGGAGAAGTGGATTCATAGAGCCAGCACCAAGCTCCAACAATATAATACTGGAGGCAAACAAAAGCAAACAACAACAACAACAACAATAACAGGTTCAGTCCCTTACACCACCAAAAGCTAGAGCTGATCACTGCTCTGGTAAAATTAAAGAAAAAAAAAAGGTTTGACATGCTGAATTCCAATGATATATATATATATATATATATATATATATATAGCCAGAATTGTTGCTGGGGCCTGATGCCTGCACAACAAATCCACCACTCATGATGACCACCTTATTCTTTTCTTTCTTCCTTTTCTCTCTCTCTCTCTCTCTCTCTCTCTCTCTCTTTCTTTCTTGATAAAAAAAGAAATTGAGAGGGAGGAGAAAATAGAGAGGGAGAAAGACACCTGCAGACCTGTTTCACTGCTTCTGAAGCTTCCCCCCCTCCTGCTGCCCACTGAAGGTGGGAACATGGGACTTGATCCCTGGTCTTTGCACACTGTAATGTGTGCACTCAACCAGGTGTGTCATAACTCAGTCCTACCCTCAATGTCTTACCTATACCTTGGTTGAAGGTAGCAGCTGACTGAGTATCACAGATGTATTCACTGCTGCCTTGAGGACTACAGTCACATTGTGAATATTTTTACAGTGCTCTCTTATTTGAGGAATCTCATTAACAAGTGGAACTGTCTGATTCACACCAAGGAACAATAAAAACCACTGAACAAGAAAGGGTCTCCCCTTTTAGAGACCACAGCAAAGAATAGGTTGGCCTGGAGCTCTGCTTCCCCAGAGCCCAGCCCCACTAGGGAAAGAGAGAGACAGGCTGGGAGTATGTATCAACCTGTCAATGCCCATGTTCAGCAGGGAAGCAATTACAGAAGCCAGTCCTTCCACCTTCTGCACCCCCCCCCCAATGACCTTGTGTCCATACTCCCAGAGGGATAAAGAACAGGGAAGCTATCAGGGGAGGGGATGGGATACAGAGTTCTGTTGGTGGGAATTGTGTGGAGTTGTACCCCTCTTATCCTATGGTTTTGTCAGTGTTACCTTTTTATCAATAAAAAAATAAATAAAAATGAAAATGTATTGTTTTTAATGAAAAAAAAAAAAGAATAGGTTGGCTACTTGCTTGCTGATCCTTTAGATTCCCAAGGATCCCTATGACCTACATTCTTTTGGCAGAGCCAGGCTTTCATCTCTTCTGTATCCTATTAAATTTTTATGGCAATAGTTTACACAGAAGAAATGCTGTGTCATGTAAAATAGACACTATATGAAATTCCATTTACCCTAATGGGTAGTTTAGACACTGTCCCAACTCTTTTTTTTTTTTTTTTGCCAGCACTCACACTTAACCAACCTGCCCTACATTTGTGCCTCAGGGGAGTAAGATCTCTCCAGTGATGCTGCTGGCAGGCTCTACACTTCTGCTGTGGCTTGCTGCTGACAGACTGTAGCTCACTGCTGACAGACTGAGGTTGGCACTTTTTTATATGAGCTTTCCAACGCTATGGAATTGTTTGGATGAAGGGAACAAACAATAGATTTCTTTTGCACACTCAGCACCTCGGATCTTGAACAGAAATGGGAGAGCTTAGCACTTTCCCTGAGGATTTGTACAGCTTCCCAATTGGCCACAGAGCAACTCTTCCCTAGAATGTTCCAGATTATCTTAGAGCCCAGTCCTGGAGAGAATTACCTAACTAGTGATGGAAGAAAAATCTAAGATGGTACACTAGGGGCACTCTGGTGGAATTTTTTAAATTATTGATTTAATAATGATTAACAAGATTGAAAGATAATGGGTATGATTCCATACAGTTTCCACTACCAGAGTTCTGTGTCCTGTTTCCCATCCTCTCCATTGGAAACTTCCTTATTCTTTATCCCTCTAGGAGGGATAAAGAAAAATTCTTTATGGGGTAAAATTCTTTATGGGGTAAAATTCTTTATGGGGTATAGAAGATGGAAGTTCTCACTTCTATAATTGCCTTTCTGCAGGATTTCAGTGTAGACAAGTGAATCCATATCCCCAACCAGTTTCTATTTTTCCCTAGTGGAATAGGGCTCTGGAGAGGGGAGACTTAGGGATATTTGTCTGACCAGGGAAGTCAGGATAGAATCACAGTAACATTTGGTACTTGGTAGCTGAAAGGCAGTAAGATACAAAGCAGGACAATTTTTTAATAAATAGAAAAATCAAAGGTAGGAATAGAGATGATGAAACTAGGAGTCTTTGTGTGGGAAGAAGCTAGGAAGTCTATTTTAGGCATTAATTTGCCAGTGTTATATTTATGGCTGGCAAAATAGCTCACATGGACAGCACACCTGCTTTGCTATGTGAGTCAGATTTTAAGCCTAATTTTCTTTTTTTTTTTAAATTTTTTATTTAAGAAAGGATTAGTGAACAAAACCATAAGGTAGGAGGGGTACAACTCCACACAATTCCCAACACCCAATCCCCATAACCCACCCCCTCCCCTGATAGCTTTCCCATTCTCTATCCCTCTGGGAGCATGGACCCAGGGTCGTTGAGGGATGCAGAAGGTAGAAGGTCTGGCTTCTGTAATTGCTTCCCCGCTGAACATGGGCGTTGACTGGTCGGTCCATACCCCCAGTCTGCCTCTCTCTTTCCCTAGTAGGGTGTGACTCTGGGGAAGCTGAGCTCCAGGACACATTGGTGGGGTCTTCAATCCAGGGAAGCCTAGCCAGCATCCTGGTGGCATCTGGAACCTGGTGATTGAAAACAGAGTTAACATATGAAGCCAAACAATTTGTAGAGCAATCATGGATCCCAAGCTTGGAATAGTGGAGAGGAAGTGTTAGGGAGGTACTCACTGCAAACTCTAGTGTAGTCCTGCTTTCAGGTATATATTTTGCAGTAGTTTATGGATACGTGTGCACATAAGCTCTCTCTCACAGAAACTGGTGTATATCTAGGTTATGGGACTTTGTTAGAAAGTGAACTACCTGAGATGAAATTAGAGTGTACTATAAAAGGAAAGGTCTCACCGGAGTAATGAAGCTGAAGGGTTGTCATTCCACACGTGAAGTCTCTGGATACATTCTGAGGTGAAGCATGTTGAGGTAGCAATCGTTGCTTTGGTTAGGTTGTGATCGGCAGATGCAATGTTATTTGGTTTGGATTGGGAGATGCATACGGGAAAGTGGGCCCTATCCAAGGGTTCCAGGATTGGGGGAAGTAGGGGCTCTATAGTGAAGATGTGAGGTTCCTGCTGTCTTAGGGTTCAAAAAGACACTCAATAGTTAATATTATCATCACATTATTTGTTAATTGGGTTAACTTTGAAAAGTCCCTTTGTTATGGTTTGCTGGACAGTACCCAGTATCTTGTATATAGCTGTGCTATTGGAAGCTTCTAATCTACTTGGTCTAGGCTTTTGAGAGAGTCCGCATATCAAATACATAGCCTATATATTAAAAAGATTCAGTTTGTCTTTTGAGAAACTTTGAGACATACAATTGATTTCCCCCTCTCATATTAATTAGCTACTGATTTATATGTCTACATTTTGCTAGGAGTGTACATAAACACCATTCCCACCACCAAAGGACTGTGACCCATCCCTCCCGCCCACTCCCACCCCCCACTGGCCCAGGAAGCTACATGCCTACCCCTCACCACTGGGTTTTTACTTTGGTGCCCTACTTACAATTTGATCAGGTCCTGCTTTTAGTTTCCCTTTCAGATCTTCTTAGTCAGCTTCTGTTGATGAGTGGGATCATCCCATACTCATCTTTATCTTTCTGACTTAGTTCACTTAACATAATTCCTTCTAGCTCTGTCCAAGGTGGGTCAGAGAAGGTGGGTTCATTGTTCTTGATAGCTGCATAGTATTCCATTGTGTATATATACCACAGCTTTCTCAGCCAGTCATCTGTTGTTGGGCACCTGGGTTGCTTCCAGGTTTTAGCTATTATGAATTGTGCTGCTATGAACATAGGAGTACACACCTCTTTTTGGTTGGGTGTTATGGAGTCCTTGGGGTATAATCCCAGGAGAGGAATTATTGGGTCGTATGGAAGGTCCATGTCTAGCCTTCTGAGAGTTTTCCAGACTGCTCTCCACAGAGGCTGTACCAATTTACATTCCCACCAGCAATGTAAAAGGGTTCCTCTGTCCCCACATCCTCTCCAGCATTTGTTGCTGCTGTCCTTTTTGATGTATGCCACTCTTACAGGAGTGAGGTGGTATCTTAGTGTTGTCTTGATTTGCATTTCTCTGATAATCAGTGACCTAGAGCAGTTTTTCATATGTTTGTTAGCCTTTTGGATCTCCTCTGTGGTGAATGTTTTGTTCATTTCCTCTGCCCATTTTTGGATGGGGTCATTTGCTTTTTTGCGGCTAAGTTTGCTGAGCTCTTTATATATTTTGGTGATTAATTTCTTGTCTGATGTCTGGCATGTGAAGATCTTCTCCCATTCTGTGAGGGGTCTCTCTGTTTGTTTAATAGTTTCTTTGGATGTGCAGAAGCTTTTCAATTTCATGTAGTCCCATTGGTTTGTTTCTGCTTTGGTCTTCCTTGCAATTGGGTTTGATTCATCAAAGATGTCCTTGAGGTGTATGTGGGAAAGTGTTTTACCAATGTTTTCCTCTAAGTATTTGATTGTTTCTGGTCTGACATCTAGGTCTTTGATCCATTTGGAGTTGATTTTTGTTTCTGGTGAGATAAAGTGGTTCAATTTCATTCTTCTGCATGTTTCAACCCAGTTTTCCCAGCACCATTTATTGAAGAGAGCCTCCTTTTTCCATTTAATCCTTTGGGCCCCCTTATCAAAGATTAGATGCCCATAGGTGTTGGGATTTACTTCTGGGCTTTCAATTCTGTTCCACTGGTCTGTATGCCTATTTTTGTTCCAGTACCATGCTGTTTTGATGATGATGGCTTTATAATATAGTTTAAGGTCTGGGAGTGTGATGCCTCCATTTCTGTTTCTTTTCCTTAAGATGGTTTTGGCAATTCTAGGTGTTTTCAGGTTCCAGATAAATGATTGTAGCATTTGTTCTATTCTCTTCAAGAAGCCTGGTGGAACTTTGATGGGTATTGCATTAAATTTGTATATGGCTCTGGGGAGAATATTCATTTTGATGATATTTATTCTTCCAATCCATGAGCATGGGATATCTTTCCATTTCTTGGTATCAGTTTCTATCTCCTTGAGTAGCGACTCATAGTTTTCAGTATACAAGTCTTTCACTTCTTTGGTCAACTTTATTCCTAGGTATTTGATTGATTTTGCTGAAACAGTAAATGGGAGTGATTTCTGGATGTCTTCTTCTTCAGATTTAGTGTTTGCATAAAGAAATGCCACTGATTTTTGTACATTGATTTTGTTGCCTGATACCTTGCTATATTGCCTAACAACTTCCAGTAATTTTCTACTGGATTCTTTAGGTCTTTCTATGTATACTATCATATCATCTGCAAATAGTGAGAGCTTGACTTCTTCCCTTCCAATCTGTATTCCTTTGATTTCTTTCTCTTGCCTGATTGCTATGGCAAGAACTTCCAATACTATGTTGAAGAGTAACGGTGACAGTGGACAGCCCTGTCTAGTCCCCGATCTGAGGGGGAATGCTTTCAGCTTCTGTCCATTGAGTATGATGTTGGCTGTAGGTTTGCTATATATAGACTCCACTATCTTGAGGAATTTCCCATCTATTCCCATTTTCTGTAGAGTTTTGAGCATGAATGGGTGTTGGATTTTGTCAAAGGCTTTCTCTGCATCTATTGAGATAATCATGTGGTTTTTGGCTTTGCTTTTATTGATGTGATGAATGACATTGATTGATTTACGGATGTTGAACCAGCCTTGCATTCCTGGGATGAATCCCACTTGGTCATGATGAACAATCTTTTTGATGTGTTGCTGTATCCGGTTGGCCAAGATCTTGCTTAATATTTTGGCATCTATGTTCATCAGAGATATTGGTCTGTAGTTTTCCTTTTTTGTTCTGTCCCTATCAGCTTTTGGTATCAGGGTGATGTTGGCTTCATAAAAGGTGGAAGGGAGTATTCCTGTTTCTTCAATCTTATGGAATAGCTTAAGAAGTATGGGTATTAACTGTTTCCTGAAAGTTTTGTAGAATTCATTTGTGAAGCCATCTGGTCCAGGACTTTTGTTGTTGGGGAGATTCTTAATAACGGTTTCAATTTCTTTGTCTGTGATTGGTGCATTTAGATTTTGTAGTTCTTCTTGGTTCAGTTTTGGAAGTGCATAGTTTTCTAGGAATTGTTCCATTTCTTCCAGATTCTCTAGCTTGGTGGCATATAGTTCTTTATAGAAGTTTCGCAGAATTCTCTGGATTTCTGTGGTGTCAGTTGTGATATCTCCTGCATCGTTTACAATTCTATTAATTTGAGTCTTCTCTCTTTTTTGTTTGGTGAGTCTGGCTAGGGGTTTGTCAATTTTGTTTAATCTTTCAAAGAACCAACATTTGGTTTAAGCCTAATTTTCTTTGCAATGTGGGGAGCTTTGGTTCTGTGGTGTCTTTCCCTCTGTTTCTGTCCTGGTGATGACAAAAAAAACAAAGGAAGAAAAAGAAAAGGGAGGAGGAGAAAGAGGGGGAGGTGGAGATAGATAAGAAACCTAATTATATATGAATGATTCAGTTATAGCATAATAATGTTGACAATAATAGCATTCTTCAAGAGACAAAAAATTATGGTCCAAAGCTGAAGTAAAACTTTGCTAGAATTCAGAGACCCCCTTTGCATTTATATTGTTTACTATGTTTGCTTTTTCTCTAATGGCAGAGTTGATGGTTACAAGATAGAACAGGTGATCCACAGAGACTAAAGTATTTACTGTCTGTCCATTCACAGAAAAAAATATATATATAAGAATCTGATATAGTTATTCCAATTAATGCTATGATAAAGGTATAACTCTCCTCACATCAATGAGGAAATTAAAGCTTAAATGATTAGGGAACATCTCCATGGTCACTTAGAAGGTGGTGAACCCTGGAATTTGGAAGGTACTTATGCTACTATCCTATGAATCCTCACAAGGTGGTAGTGACTATAGGAAAATAATGTTACCTTCCTCATCCTCAGTTCTCTGGTGGTCAAAAGAAGGCTCTGGGTTAAGTGATATTATGTTCCATCCAAAATCCTGTGCATGTGCAGTCTGCTTTGCCACTTCATACAGTGAACTTACAGTCAGAGTTAGCCTATGTGTAAAGTCACTGAAGTCCAAGATTTTTTTCCCCAAATTCTTCTCAGAAAAGTGAATTCACAGAATGTCTGGAGAAGGAAAAGGAAACCATTGTTCCTATTCTGAGAAATGATGCCTGATGTCTGTTTTCTATCATTAAAATCACAGGAACTACTTGTTCTACACAGCACCATGCGCAGATTTACCAGTTCTAGGACAATAGTTCCCATTAACAACCTGAAAATACAAAACTAATAGTGGTAAAGCAACATTTTGTTGGCCTCCACAATGGTCTTCTCCCCTTTGATATGTACAAGTTCAGTTTGCTAAGAACTTCCTTCACTGCAAATCCATTGGCATTCAGGCAGTGCTGTTCTATGGTTCTTTTGCTCTAAGATCTGTTATAATTATCCCCTTGTTCTGTCTGACCACACAAGGTGCTGACCCCTACAGACTGAGTCTCCCAGATCCAGCCTAATTACCACCCCCAAGCCTCTATCACAGGCAGCCATCTGGCAATGTTTCTCTTCCATGGCTCCGGATCATTTCCTGTCGGGGAGACTGATCACAATTCAACTCCATTATAATATATAGTCTGTTGATTTATTGGATAGAGACAACAAGAAATAGACATGGAAGAGAGAGACACGGAGGGAGAGAGAAAGAGACACCTGCAGCACTGCATCATAGCTTGGGAAGACTTTCCCCTGCAGGTGGGGGGCAGGGGCTTGAACCTGGTTCCTGCTGTCACAATGAATCAGGACTGGAGCCCAGAAGAAACTCCAAATCAGTCAGAAGTAATCATAGATAAAAAAGTATGCAAGGAATAGTAAACCTAATAATCACAGAAATGAAGACTACTATGGAGGAAAGGGATATCAGAATTAGGAAACAACAGAGGATAACCTCAAAGAAAATACAAGCTATTTCGAGGTAATTAGAAAACTGAAAGCTGAAATAGTTGAGCTAAAAGGCCAACTAGTAGAACAAGCTAATACTATAATTGAACTGAAAAAAGAAGCTGAGGGATGGGAAAGCAAATTAACAGAAGCAGAAAACAACAGCTAGACAGAGGATGAGCTACAGAAAACTAAGAAAGAGGTAAAAGAGCTCAAAAAAGAGATTGAGAGACACTGAAAACAACAACAGAGACATATGGGATGATCTCAGAAGAAGTAACATTCATACAATTGGCCTACCAGAGGAATAAAGAGAGGAAGGGGAAGTAAATATTATAGAGAAAATAATGGAAGAAAACTTCCCAGACCTAAAAAACAGAAAGGACATTAAGATTCAAGAGGCCCAGAGAGTCCCAAACAAAATCACCCTAGACCTGAAGACACCAAGAACATCATAGTTACAATGAAAGGAAGCAAGGATAGAGAAAGGATCCTGAAATTAACAAAAAGTCACATATGGGGGAAAACCCATAAGACTATCAGCATATTTCTCCACTAAAACTCTAAAAGCCAGAAGAAATTGGCAAGATATCTATCAAGCCCTGAATGAAAAAAGGGTTTCAACCAAGGATACTATATCCTGCTAGACTTTCATTCAAACTAGATGGAGGGATCAAAACCTTCTTAGACAAACAACAGTTAAAGGAGGCAACCATCACCAAGCCTGCCCTAAAAGAGGTACTAAAAGACCTCCTATAAACTAGAACACCACTATAATACATGCCATACATCAGAGCGAATAAATAATTGCTGAATAATAGCACTACAATATATATACAATCCATAATATCAATAAATATCAATGGATTAAACTCATCCATTAAAAGGCACAGAGTTGGGGGATGGATCAGAAAAAAGAATCCAACCATATGCTGCTTGCAAGAATCCCACCTGAAAGAACAAGACAAAAACAGACTTAAAGTGAAAGGATGGACAACTATCATACAGGCTAGTGGACCACAGAAAAAGGCAGGAAGAGCCATTCTCATATCTGATACCACAGAGACTTTAAATTAAATAAAATAATAAAAGATAGGCAAGGCAATTACATAATGATTAGAGAATCAGTTAACCAAGAAGAGTTAACAATTACTAACATCTCTGCACCCAATCAGGGACCATGTAAATATATCAAGCACTTACTGAAAGAACTAAAAAAGCATCAATAGTAATACAATAATAGTGGGGGACTTCAACACTCCACTCTCACACTTAGATCAACAAAGCAGAGAATAAACAAAGAAACAAGAGAATTAAATGAAGAGATGGGAAGACTAGACCTTCTGGACATTTTCAGAGTCCTTCACCCCCCCAAAACTCAAATACACATTCTTTTCAAATCTACACAGCACATCCTCAAGGATAGATGACATGTTAGGGCACAAAGACAGTATCACTTTCTAACAAAGTTCCAAAACCTACATATAGACCAGTCCTGTGAGATAGAGCCTATGTTCACACATATCTGTAAACTAGGTAAAAATATATACCTGAAAGCAAAAGTATACAATAGTCTTCAGTGAGTAACCCCCAACACTTCATCTGCACTACTTCAGCCTTAGGTCCATGACTGTTCAACAATTTGTTTGGCTTTGTATGTTAACTGTCTTTTCAGCCACCATGTTCCAGATGCCAGCATGATGTCAAGCAGACTTCCCTGGTCAAGCTATTTCGAGGTAATTAGAGAACTGAAAGCTGAAATAGTTGAGCTAAAAGGCCAACTAGTAGAACAAGCTAATACTATAATTGAACTGAAAAAAATCCTCCATCCTTTGGATGACTTCCCTGCTGATCTTGAAATCTTGGAATCCACAGGAGGTCCTACCAAGAGGGGTGGGGTGCATAGGGAAAGAGCAAAACCATACCCCCCACCCCAAAGTCCTTTGCCAGTCTAAGGTTTGGTTATAGGGCTCTCTCTTCCTTGGTTCCACCTTTAACCACCCCCCCACACACAGACACACACACACTCCTCTTCCACCACTGGCCTGGAAATCCCACTCTCACCTAAAATTCCCAGGTTTAAAGCAGCCTCCTTGCAGAGCTCATGCCAGGTATTCTCTCCAAGCTGCCATCTTGACTCCACCCGTTTCTTAAGTTCTATCCATGAGTGAGATCATCTCAAATACATCCTCATCTGTCTTGTTTCTCTTAACATAATTCTTTCAAGTTCTATCCAAGATAAGGTGAAGAAGATTTCATAATCTTCATAGCTGAGCAGTATTACGTTGTATATATATACATATATCAGACTGTGTTAGCTACTCATCTGTTCTTGAACAACTGGGTTGCTTCCAAGTTTGGGTTATTATAAATTGTGCTGCTATGAACATAGATATACACAGATCTCAGCTGAGTGTGTTTTTTTCTTTAGGGTACATCCCCAGGAGAGGAACTGCCAGTCATAGTGTAGGTTGATCTCTCCAGGCTGCTTTCAGGGGTTGGACCAATTAATTTATATTTCTCACCAGCACTGCTGGAGGGTTCCTTTGTCCCCACAACCTCTCCAGCATTTGTTGTCACTATCATTTCAGATATATGGCATTCTCGCAAGGGTGATATAGTATCTCCTTGTCATCTTTTTACTTTTCTCTGAGAATCAGTGAATTCAAACTTTTTTTTTTTCATTTGTTGGCCCCTTATATCTCTTACTTGGTTCTGTCCATATCCCATATCCTCTCCTCACTTTTGGATTTTTATTTTCTTTTTCTGATTTTGTTCAACTCTTTTGTATATATTTTGGTTAACATTTTGTCTGATATATGGCATAAAAAAAACTTCCATTCTGTAAGGAGTCTCTCTCTACTTAGATGGTGATTTATCTTGCTATATTGAAGCTTTTCAATTTCATATAGTCTCATTGGTTTATTTTTTGTTTTTGTTTTCCTTGCATATGGATTTGAGTCAGTGAAGACACCTATAAAATTTAAATCAAAAAAAGTTTTGTCAGAGTTATCTTATAAGTAACTTGATGGTTTCTTTGGGGATGCTTACTCTGAAGTTAACATGCACACAAATACTTAAATTTAAATGGACTTGTTTGAGGTGTGTGACTAAAACTAACACATTATGTAATCAAGCCTGCTTGTCAGGGAGACAAAGGGAAAGGACAAAGAAATTAATTGTGAACAAATTTGTAGGCAACTCCTAAATTATAAGGATCCATTCCAGCATCTTTAAAGCTGAGCATAATGCCTGTCTTTATTGTGCTAACTGCCTCACCTCTCAAAACCAAAATGACTCCAACTCCATCACAGATAATTCTGACAGGAAAGGTCAGTACGTGTGATTATATTTTGCACCTCTTTTATTGAACCATATGTGAGGGCTCCTGTAATTTGATACAAGACTTTTTTTTTAAACAACAGTTGAGTCAATACTGACCATAAATAGAACTGGAGGCAATGGCATCAATAACAATGCAGAACTCTGTGAAGTGGGACTTTTATATAAAAATTGTTTTAATAAAAATAGAGTGAAACTGGAATAAAACATGTAGAAGTATGTATAATTCAGTTATTATGGTCATTTTTCTTTAACATTTACAATTAAATTAATGAGTTTTCAATATATATATGTATAAATTTATATGTATAAATATTTGTATGTATATATTTATATATGTATATAAACTCAATTCAAGATGTTTATTATTCTATATGAAGTATAAGAAGTAAATTGTTATTGGATAATAAAATGATATGACTGTAGAATGATAGCATTTAAATAAACTATTGAAGTCAACTTCTCAAACCTTTTATGTTTTGAGTCTAAGAATTCCCTCTAGATCACATCTGTATGTAATTCTATTACCTGAAATTTACTTCAAACATTAAAATGAGTTTACTATTCTAATATACAATAAATGTTTTCATTCATTCATTCATTCACTCATTCATTCATCTGTTATTTAGAATACAGCTTACCATCGATAAGGCCCAGGGTTCAAACTATGACACTGCATGCATTCCTTAAATTGCACCAGGGGAGCTCCATGGATGCTGAAAAATATTTCATGACTTTTATATGTATTTATGATGTGTGTAATTCCATGTGATAGGGATTTTCACTAGGAAAACTCAAAGGTCTGCTGTGTATTTGTGAATTTTTTTATTGTCACTATGACTGAGATATAAATTTGATTTATATCAGCCATTTATTAGACATAGGATAGGTGTATAAGGATAATAGTTTTTAAAATGTAAATCCAGAAGATAGAATAAACATGACTTAGAAACCAAATGTCTCTTACCCTGTCCTCAGAAAAGATTCCACTAAACTTCTCCTTTTTCAACTGTGAAATAACACAAGACTGATTCTTGTCCTAGAAAGTACTGTATATATATGGTTCTTTAACATCAAAGGACCAAATTAACAAAAAAGGAGTGTAAGGGAGAAAAATGGTTAGAAAACTATTTATTCAGTAACTGGAAAGAACAGTCTGCTTCATAAATTCTCAGGAAAATTATATATATCAAACTGTCAGATTTCAGCAAGCAATTTGCTCATTAACTGAGCATAAAAGTAGATGTGACTATCAACTCATAGTATATACTTAAAATGATAAATGTTAAAAAGAGACCAAAACAAAAAAATCAAAATGTAAATAGAAAAAAGTTGGTTACATAGAGATAAATATTGTAAATGGCAGGTATATAAGTATCTTTCTACTTTAAGATATGCTAAAAATAAAACCTTTATAATAATGAATCAAATTAACAGATTTCTGAGCCGGTATTATTTGTGGCAGTAGTAATGCTTTGCTCTTGTGGTCACAATCACAGCATAGGAATTACAGAATGGTGAATTCAGTGTAGTTATACCCAAATAATAGGGTTTCTGTAAGTCTAGATGCTGCTACTTCACATTTTAATTGGAAATCATATAGATAGCTAGAAAGACTGAAATTATGATATGTTGCTTCAGAGCCATCTAGCAATTAGGAAGGCAGTGATAAAGGGATAGATTTAGAGTCATATCTGAAAATTCTGGTAAAAGGCTTTTTTTCTCAAACAATTTTTATGTTCCAAAGTAAGTTTAAGTAAACAATTTTTATGTTCCAAAGGAAGAGTTATTCCCATTGCTGTCTGCTAATAATCAGTACTTAAAAGGCTAGTCTGTGAATTACACAAAGGACTGTGGGGAGAAAAGAGAGGGGTGTGGATGGAGAGAGCCCTGTTGTCCTGGTACATGATGGTGGAAAAGGACTTAAGCTAAGGGTGACAGAGGTGCTTTGCAGACACCTTTCATGGGGAGATGACAAGTTGAACCATGTGCCAACAACTGTTCTATAAAACATTATCCACCCCCTTCCCATAAAAATAATAAAAATATCAGTTTGAAGTGAATTAATGATATATTGATTTTTATAAACTTTGTTTTTCTACATATTTACTATCCACATTCCTATTCTCAGTTTATTGAAGTGGTAACTATCTTCCCTCTGACACAAACAACTTGTTGAAGCTCAAGTCTTCTGGAAAATTTATCCAAAACAAAAAATGTTTTGGTCTTCATTTGAAATATCACAGCTTCTACCAACATGAGTGATTAATTAAGTTCTCACTAACTGTTGGTGTTATAACTAGACATCAATCCATCTTATGAACTAGGAGAATGATACCAGTTCACTGATAGAGTGATGCAACCAGAGAGAGTTTCAGAGGATATTCAAGAAAGGAAGTGTCCTTCCCACAGCTTCCTGTAGTTCACATACTCAGCCCAGATTCCTCCCACAGTCACCACTGCATGGCTTTCTCAGTTTTACATGTTTTCTGGAAGGCTTCTCCTTTGGCTATCCATTTTCCCTATTTATTAAACAATTTCCCCTGCTTTACATATTACTGCTTTTCAGACACCAAGTTGCAGATGTTACCATGATGCCATGCTGGCTTCCCTGGGCAGATGATCTCACCATTGTGTCCTGGAACCTTTCCAGTGATCTGTCCCACTAGGAAAAGGTAGAAACAGGCTGGGGGTATGAATCGATTTGTCAATGTCCATGTACAGCAGTGAAGCAATTAGAGAAAAGACAGACCTTCCACTTCCTGCACCCCATAAAGAATTTTGGTCCATACTTCCAGAGGGATAAAGAATAGGGAAGCTCAAGGGAGGGGATGGGACATGGAACTCTAGTGGTGGGGACTGTATGGAATTATACCCCTGTTATCTTACAGTCTTACTAGTCATTAAGTCAGTAATAAAAAATATGAAAAGATTGCATATGGCCTGTAGTTGAAACTATTAAAGATCTGGGTACTTTATTTCTTTGCTAGTGAGAACTAGTAATAGAGCAACTCAACTTACACTAAACAGTACATTCTCATCATCAACATAAACAACCCATAAAAATAAGTATTCCGTTGATGAGTGGAATCATCCCATACTCATCTTTATCTTTCTGACTTAGCTCACTTAACATAATTCCTTCTAGCACTGTCCAAGATGGGTCAGAGAAGGTGGGTTCATTGTTCTTCATAGCTGCATAGTATTCCATTGTGTATATATACCACAGCTTTCTCAGCCACTCATCTGTTGTTGGGCACCTGGGTTGCTTCCAGGTTTTAGCTATTATGAATTGCGCTGCTATGAACATAGGAGTACACACCTCTTAATGGTTGGGTGTTATGGAGTCCTTGGGGTATAATCCCAGGAGAGGAATTACTGGATCATATGGAAGGTCCATGTCTAGCCTCGTGAGAAATTGCCAGACTGCTCTCCACAGAGGCTGGACCAATTTACATTCCTACCAGCAATGCAAGAGGGTTCCTCTGTCCCCACAGACTCTCCAGCATTTGTTGTTGCTGTCCTTTTTGATGTATGCCATTCTTACAGGAGTGAGGTGGTATCTTAGTGTTGTCTTAATTTTCATTTCTCTGACAATCAGTGACCTAGAGCAGTTTTTCATGTGTTTGTTAGTCTTCTGGATCTCCTCAGAGGTGAATGTTTTGTTCATATCCTCTGCCCATTTTGGATGGGTTCATTTGCTTTTTTGGTGCTAAGTTTGCTGAGCTCTTTATATATTTTGGTGATTAGTTTCTTATCTGATGTATGGCATGTGAAGATCTTCTCCCATTCTGTGAGGGGTCTCTTTGTTTGTTTAATAGTTTCTTTGGCTGTGCAGAAGCTTTTCAATTTGATGTAGTCTTATTGATTTGTTTCTGCTTTAGTCTTCCTTGCAATTAGGTTTGATTCATCAAAGATGTCCTTGAGGTATAGGTGGGAAACTGTTTTACCAATGTTTTCCTCTAAGTATTTGATTGTTTCTGGTCTGACATCCAGGTCTTTGATCCATTTGGAGTTGATTTTTGTTTCTGTTGAGATAAAGTGGTTCAATTTCATTCTTCTGCATGTTACAACCCAGTTTTCCCAGCACTATTTATCAACAGAAGTTGAGGAAGAAGATCTGAAAGGGAAACTAAAAGCAGGACCTGACCAAATTGTAAGTAGGGCACCAAAGTAAAAACCCTGTGGTGAGGGGTGGAAATGTAGCTTCCTGGGACAGTGGGGGGTGGGAGTGGGTGGGAGGGATGGGTCACAGTCTTTTGGTGGTGGGAATGGTGTTTATGTACACTCCTAGTAAAATGTAGTCATATAAATCACTAGTTAATTAATATGAGAGGAGGAAAATTAATTGTATGTCTTGAAGTTTTTAAAACACAGACTAAGTCTTTTTAATATATAGGTTGTGTATTTCATATGCAGACTCTCTCAAAAGCCTAGACCAAGTAGATAAGAAGCAACCAATAGCACAGCTATATACAAGATACTGGGTACTATACAGCAAACCCTAACAAAAGGACTTTTCAAAGTTAACCCAATTACCAAATAATGTGATGATGACATTAACTATCCATTGTCTTTTTGAACCCTAAGACAGCAGGATCCTCACATCTCCACTATAGAGCCTCTACTCCCCCCAGTCCTGGAACCCTTGGATAGGGCCCATTTTCCCGTATGCCTCTCCCAATCCATATAAAATAATATTGCATCTGTCGATCGCAACCTAATCAACACAACGATTGCCACCTCAACATGCTTCACCTCAGACTGTGTCCGGAGACTTCACGTGTGGAATGACTACCCTTCAGCTTCATTACTCGGGTGAGACCTTTCCTTTCATAGTATCCCCTAATTCCATACCAGGTGGTTCACTTTCTAACAAAGTCCCAAAACCTAGATATACACTAGTTTCGGTGAGAGAGAGCATATGTTCACACGTATCCATAAACTACTGCAAAATATATACCTGAAAGCAGAAGTACACTAGAGTTTGCCGTGAGTACCCCCTAATACTTCCTCTCCACTATTCCAAGCTTTGGGTTCATGATTGCTCAACAATTTGTTTGGCTTTGTATGTTATCTCTCTTTTCAGTCACCAGATGCCATCAGGATGCCGGTCAGGCTTCCCTGGACTGAAGACCCCACAATGTATCCTGGAGTTCTGGTTCCCCAGAGACCCACCCTACTAGGGAAAGAGAGAGGCAGACTGGGAGTATGGACCAACCAGTCAACGCCCATGTTCAGCAGGGAAGCAATTACAGAAGCCAGACCTCCCACCTTCTGCAACCCACAATGAGCCTGGGTCCCTGCTCCCAGAGGGATAGAGAATGGGAAAGCTATCAGGGGTGGGGGTGGGATATATGGAGATTGGGCGGTGGGAATTGTGTGGATTTGTACCCCTCCTACCCTATGGTTTTGTTAAGTTATCCTTTCATAAATAAATTTTTAAAAATCTAGAAAAAAATTCAAAAAATAAAGAATTATACCCCTGTTATCTCATAATTTTGTAAATCAGTATTAAAGCACTAATAAAAACGCAAAAAAATTCCAAATAAATTAATAAATAAATATTCCAGGTGCATAATATTTCAGAAAGTATTTTCCAAAGTCAAGTATACAGTTTTGAAAATTCTTAGTCTAAGAAACAAGTGTGCCAAGAATAAAAGACATTTAAATGTGTGAAGAATTTGTAGTTTTGTGAGTTTTATACAGAACATAGATTTTAACAATGGTTCCCACATTAAAAAATTAATTTTGGGGATTGTACTTACATTTTTTTCTCTTGCCCAACATTTAGTGAAACATGACTCTAAAGTCTTAGAGAAATTTTTCTAATGGGTACATGCTGTGCTAATTGAGTGTGGTATTTTCCATCTGTCATGCCCTTTGAGTTGATTCCTTACTGAGATTTAAATTTTTAATGGCTTTGGATTGGAAACCATAAGCCTTTTGATTTTATGCAATTTCATATTATAGTATCCTAGAAAAACCACTCAGGGTCATAGTTCCCATTCTGAAATGCTTGTTTCTGGTCTCTCCCTAATTCCAGTTTTCTAGTTCACAGAACAACTAGTTTAACATATTGCTTAAGTGTTTATACTATCCTGATCTTCAATGCCTAACCTCACAATATGTTTGGATTTATTTTCAATTAAATTATTATTCAGTTAAAAAAATGAAGAAACCCTGCCAACTGAAAAAATATAGGTGGACCCTGAGGGCATTGTGCTAAGTGAAATAAGTCAGACAGAGAAAATGAAAACTGTATGATTTCATTTATATGTGGAATTAAAAAAATCAAACTCATCAAGAAAGAGAAGACTTGTGGGCCAAAGGTGAAAGGTCTGGCAATTGGAGGAAAGTGATTAATAGTACAATTTTCATTATAAATTACAGAGATCTAATGCCATCCTAATGACTATAGAGTTAACACTGCTGTGGTTATGTTATATATATATATATATATATATATATATATATATATATATCCATGGCAAGAACTTTTTTCATGACAAATATTTCAGATGAGATAGGACTCATAGTCTAGAAAAAATTTCTGAAGGATTCATGTTCTGCTCACTGAGGGTGGTATTTTCCATTGCTTAGTACTTTTGAGTCGAGCCTCCATATATATATATATATATATAAAACTTGAGACTTGATATCAAGAGTTCTTATCACAAGTAAGTTTTATTTATTTATTTACTTATTTGCTTATTTTTCTGTGTCAGGAGAGGGTGGAAGTTAACTAAATTGGCTGCAGTAGTCATTTCACATTGTATGTAAGTCAAGTCATCATACTGTACACCTTGAACACACAGCAATAGATATCAAGTATAAATTGGCTGGGAAGTTAAAAAAAAAAAGTCAGATGAAAAAGAAAGATAGACTGCCTACATAACTGACTCCTTCACTCATATGAAAATATTTTGGTAGCAATAACTAGAAAATATTTTAAGCATAAACAGTACAATATGGAACTCACAGTTGTCATATATGTTGATGTTTTATATTTAGTGATATTTTGTTTGATTAAGAAATGCTAGTGTAGAAAATGATGTTCCTTGATACTATACATGTTTTTGTTTTTTCTAGAATGTAGAAAAGTAAACTACTAGGTACTCTTACAATTGACGAACAGTATATGAATATAGAGTTGCTATGTAAATAATTCTCTACTGGGTCTGATGTAATATCCTTGAAGATTCCTGAGTGCTATCTGACTTTTGCTCAGTAAGCACCCTATTATATTTTGTTGCCTAGTGATTGTTCTACTGGAAATTTCATGCTAAATTAGATGAGTCAATAGTTCAGCTATAAACATAGAGGCCTAGTGAGCAGTAATAAATACAATGACTCAAAAAACATCCTGATTCAATCTCTTTAATTATTTTAATTGAAACTGTGTGATAATAACAAATTCACTGATACAGTAATATCTTTTCTCTTATTAGGTGACAAATGAATTCCAAACATTGAATTTGCCGAACTGTTCATAGAAGTGTACATTATCCAGATGCTCTATAATGATAGGGCTAGTGATGGATAAAGCAAATGTTTAACAAATCACATCTGATTTACAAGAAAAATGAAATGAGGTATGGAAGTCTGAGAATAATAAAATATTCCTACTTCTCAAAATGGCATATTAATTGTATTTTCATCCCAAATCTTCTGAAGATGCATTAGTGTGCATATGCATACATAACAATGCTCACAAATGAGCAGCAAACTAAAAACTTGAGGAATATTTAAAAGACAAAGCAGATGAAATCAGCATGAAACATGAGACTATATCCTGAGATGTACAAAGAAATTGCCCCAAGGGTGTCTTATATCCCAAAGCAGTTATAGGGATAAACAAGAACTCAATGACATTGTAACAACTTTATTTGATTAAAAAAGAAAAAAGAAAAGAAAAGGAAAGAAAAGAAAGACTGGGGACCAGGCAGTGGTGCACCTGGTGGAGCACACATACTAGTACAAGGACCTAGGTTCAAGCCTAAAGCCCTTACCTGCAGGGTGGGAAGTTTCACAAGTGGTACAGCAAGTCTGCAGGTGTCCTTTCTGTCTCCTTCTCTATCTCGCTCTCCCTTCTCAATTTCTCTCTGTCTGTACCGGGAAAAGAAAGAAAGAAAGAAAGAAAGAAAGAAAGAAAGAAAGAAAGAAAGAAAGAAAGAAAGGAAGGAAGGAAGGAAGGAAGGATAAAAATATCTCCACATAGAAATTTTAGCATAAAAAAAGTTAAATCTCTTTGACTCTCCCTTTCTGCTTTTATGAAAATAAGAGTTCTCCAGCAACAAATGCTGGAAGGATGTGGGGACAGAGGAACCCTTTTACACTGCTGGTGGGAATGTAAATTGGTCCAGCCTCTTTGGAGAACAGTCTGGAAAACTCTCAGAAGGCTAGACATGGACCTTCCATATGATCCAGTAATTCCTCTCCTGGGATTATACCCCAAGGACTCCATAACACCCAACCAAAAAGAGGTGTGTACTCCTATGTTCATAGCAGCACAATTCATAATAGCTAAAACCTGGAAGCAACCCAGGTGCCCAACAACAGATGAGTGGCTGAGAAAGCTGTGGTATATATACACAATGGAATACTATGCAGCTGTCAAGACAATGAACCCACCTTCTCTGACCCATCTTGGACGGAGCTAGAAGGAATTATGTTAAGTGAACTAAGTCAGAAAGATAAAGATGAGTATGGGATGATCCCACTCATCAACAGAAGTTGAGTAAGAAGATCTGAAAGGGAAACTAAAAGCAGGACCTGATCAAATTGTAAGTAGGGCACCAAAGTAAAAACCCTGTGGTGAGGGGTAGACATGCAGCTTCCTGAGCCAGTGGCGGGTGGGAGTGGGTGGGAGGGATGGGTCACAGTCTTTTGGCGGTGGGAATGGTGTTTATGTACACTCCTAGCAAAATGTAGACATATAAATCAGTAGTTAACTAATATGAGAGGGGGAAAATCAATTGTATGTCTCAAAGTTTCTCAAAACACAAACTGAATCTTTTTAATATATAGGCTGTGTATTTGATATGCGGACTCTCTCAAAAGTCTAGACCAAGTAGATGAGAAGCATCCAATAGCACAGCTATATACAAGATACTGGATACTGTACAGCAAACCATAACAAAAGGACTTTTCAAAGTTAACCCAGTTACCAAATAATGTGATGATAACATTAACTATCGATTGTCTTTTTGAACCCTAAGACAGCAGGAACCTCACATCTCCACTATAGAGCCCCTACTTCCTCCAGTCCTGGAACCCTTGGATAGGGCCCACTTTCCCGTATGCATCTCCCAATCCATACCAAATAATATTGCATCCGCCAATCACAACCTAACCAACACAACGATTGCCACCTCAACATGCTTCACCTCAGACTGTGTCCAGAGACTTCACGTGTGGAATGACAACCCTTCAGCTTCATTCCTCGGGTGAGACCTTTCCTTTTATAGTACACTCTAATTTCATCTCAGGTGGTTCACTTTCTAACAAAGTCCCATAACCTAGATATACACCAGTTTCTGTGAGAGAGAGCTTATGTTCATAGGTATCCATAAACTACTGCAAAATATATACCTGAAAGCAGAAGTACACTAGAGTTTGCAGTGAGTACCTCCCTAACACTTCCTCTCCACTATTCCAAGCTTGGGATCCATGATTGCTCAACAAATTGTTTGGTTTCATATGTTAACTCTCTTTTCAATCACCAGGTTCCAGATGCCACCAGGATGCTGGCCAGGCTTCCCTGGATTGAAGACCCCACCAATGTGTCCTGGAGCTCTGCTTCCCCAGAGACACACCCTACTAGGGAAAGAGAGAGGCAGACTGGGGGTATGGACCGACCAGTCAACGCCCATGTTCAGCGGGGAAGCAATTACAGAAGCCAGACCTTTTACCTTCTGCAACCCACAATGACCCTGGGTCCATGCTCCCAGAGGGATAGAGAATGGGAAAGCTATCAGGGGAGGGGGTGGGTTATGGAGATTGGGTGGTGGGAATTCTGTGGAGTTGTACCCCTCCTACCTTATGGTTTTGTTCATTAATCCTTTCTTAAATAAAAAATAAAAAAAAAAGAAAAGAAAATAAGAGTTCTCAAGTGGGATGTGTAATGCTGGCAAAATTGTGGAGCAGCCATAACGAAAATAATTATGGTCCAAGTGTGTCACTCCTCAATAGATCTCTTTTTAAAATTTATTTAAGAAAGGAGACATTAACAAAACCATAGGATAAGAGGGGTACAGTTCCATACAATTCCCACCACCCGATCTCTATATCCCATCCACTCCCTTGATAGCTTTCCCATTCTCTTTCTCAAGCACAAATCACAGAATGAGATTCAGATCATTCCTGCCTTTTTCCCCAAGCAAACTGCCAAATCTACAACCAGTAATTTAGTTGGAAATACCAGTTAAAGGTGTGCAAATGTCAAAATAAGCACATCGAAATGAATGCCAAGATCATGAGAGAAAACAAACTCAAATTCAGATTAAATATAACTGGTAATAAAATGTGTATCACTGACATAAACAGTGTAGAGAGAATGTCACATGCAGGAAATAACAGACATTATATTAAAAGATACTTAAAATAATACTAAGCAAACTTAAACTAAACACATTAGTAAATAGGTTGGCTAGAATATTGCTCAAGACAAAAAGCAAATTATGACTTTGAAGAGCCCATTATAGAAGTTATGTCAGAATACAGCACACATGGACAAGGAAAAGATATAAAAAGGATCAAGAGCAACTGAGGATAAAGTTGGATTTTTGCTGTCTATTTAGAAGATGGAAACGAGAAAACAGAAAAGAATATTTAAGTAAATAACCCAATAAAATTCCCAGAGCTGAGGGAGGTTGGGAGGGAGTCCTTTTGTACTCTGAGTGCTGTCTAGTAACAGTATGTTAATATTTGGAACATACATAGGGATATAAATTTAAAAATGTGAGCTGGGGCATATAGATGAAGGGTAGAGCACTTGGCTGCAATAATGTTGACTGTGGGGCTGAAGAGACAGCATAATGGTAGTCAGAGACTTTCATACCTGAGATTCTAAACTCCCAGGTTTAATCCCCAGCACTGCCACTAGCCGGGGCTGATCAGTGCTCTGGTCTTTGTCTCTCTCTTTCTCTCTGTATCTCTCTCATTGAAATAAAATAAATAAAGTATTAAAAAAAAAAGAAATAAATGTTTCAGAAAGGCAATTTAAAGACAAAGATGGTCTGTTCTGATTATAGAACCCATTATTATAAGAACCATTAAGAAAAACACTTCAAGGGCTGGGGATATAGCATAGTGGTTATTCTACTAAAAGTGTGGTATCATGTGGTATGAGGATCTGGGTCTTTTTTTTTTTCTTCTCTCCCTCTTGAAACACTTATAAAATAGAACAAATTGTCTGGAAAGACAGTTCACTGAGTAGGGCACATGTCTGCCCATACATGTGACTCTACCTTGAGCACCAGCAGAGAGTGGGAGTGCCACATTAACAGAGAAGCCCCAGAGGGATGCATTGGATCGACCTTCCTGTGGTGCATCCCATGAGTACCCATTCATTGGGGAAACTGAAGATCCTTCCTAGCCTACTGAATCCACATGGATCCCAGTCACTTTCAAAGCCATTAACTGGCTACGGAAGAAGGGCAAACGCTAGAAGAAGAAGAAGCCCCAGAATTGGTACTTTTCTCTCTCTCTCTCCCTCTCCCTCCTCTCCCTCTCAGTCTCCCTCTCCCTCCCCCCCCCCCAGGAAGAAAAGAAATGAACCCTAGGAGCATTGCAATTGTGCATGCATGAGGCTCTGGATTCCACAAAAACAAACAAGCTATTGCAAAATATATTGAGACAACGACCTTTAAAGCATCAAATAATAGCAATTCAAAACAGAAGTGTCATGGGCATAGGAAATAAATGAGAAGAGTACAATGATTATCTTACATCCTGCTTGAGAGTGTTTTCTAGATAAGGCAAAGAGAAGGTGAGCTCAAGAGGCACCTGGCAAATTCATTCCCTAGCTGAGGAGGAAAAGCTGGGTGTTTAGGTTTATTAGAGAAGAGTAAAGGTTGGGGAAAGCTATATATGCTCAGGGATTGGCAAGTTACAGCCCAGGTGACAAATTCAGTCCACAATATGTTTTTAGGTACAGACTAAGAATATTCAATGTAATGAGAATACTTTTCAATGCTTAAAAAATATGAAGGAAAAAAGAAGTAAAATAAGTGGCAAAGTTCACATATTATCTACAAAATCTATGATATTTCTACTTGAGCATTTACAAAGTTAGCTGAATTCTGGCACAGAGAAAATACCAGAGATTTGAAGAGGCTATCTCTCAAGTGTCAATCAGAATTCAATATTCTTATGAAAGTTTTTTATGTGTAAGAAACTTACTCAAGGGTCAAAGAAGTCACACAGAAGTTGATGCACGAGGCACCAGAGGTCCCAGGTTCAATCCATAGCGGTACCATAAATCAGAAATGAGCAGTGTTCTGGTTAAAAAAGAAAAGAAAAGAAAAGAAAAGAAAAGAAAAGAAAAGAAGAGAAAGAAACTTACTTGAGGCTAGGGAAAGCACTGACCAAAATCATTAGATGAAAGTTAGAGGAGCTTATATAAGCCCAGGAACAGTGCTTATTCTCTAAAGTCTGATGGGTGCAACTAATTTACCTGGGATGGTGCTGAGTACACAAAAAAGGTTTTGTCAGGGGCAGGCAGTGGTACACCTGGTTAAGAGAATTGACTACAATGTGCAAAGACCTGAATTCAAGCCTCGGTCCCCAACTGCTGGAGGAAAGCTTCACAAATGGTGAAGTAGAGCTGCAGGTATATCTCTTTCACTCTTCCTCTCTATTTCCTCTTCCCCGCTCAATTTCTCTCTGTCTCTACTCAATAATAAATAAATGAAATTTAAAAACAAGTTTTGTCTCAGTAATGTACAATAAATATACCCAGACTAAATGCTATGCTGTTGCTAATAAATCTTCAAAACAGGATCAAACTGTTAGCAGGTAACTTCTTTTCAGGAAAAAAAAAATCTAGAATGCTTAAAGGACTAGAAGTATATTCATCTCCCCAAAATACAGTAAAATTTCTTTTTTAAATCTATTTTTTACTATTTTTTTATTTATCAAAAGAAAACACTGATAAAACCATAGGATAAGAGGGGTACAACTCCACACAATTCCCACCACCAGAACTCCGTATTCCATCCCCTCCCCTGATAGATTTCCTATTCTTTATCCTTCTAGGAGCATGCACCCAAGGTCATTGTGGGGTGCAGAGGTGGAAGGTCTGGCTTCTGTAATTGTTTCCCCTCCCCGCTGAACATGGGCATTGGCAGGTAGATCCATACTCCTAGCCAGTCTCTCTTTTTCCCTAGTGAGGCAGGGTTCTGGGAATCGGGGCTCCAGGACACATTGGTGGGATTGTCTGTCCAGGGAAGTCTGGTTAGCATCATGGTAGCATCTGGAACATGGTGGCTGAAAAGAGAGTTAACATACAAAGCCAAAAATATTGTTGACTAATCATGAACCTAAAAGCTGGAATAGTGCAGATGAAGAATTGGGAGGTCTCAGTATGGTAGATAGCTAGTAGGCCTATTTTAGTTATATTCCAAAGGACCTGTGACTATACTAGTTTTTTTTTTCCCCTGAGCCTGAAACCTGATATGTAGGCGGATACAAGTTATTGTCTGAGGAGATGATGAATTTCTAATGTTGTAGCAAAAATTAACAAATTAAATTAAGAGATAAGTCAATAAATTGAAGGTGACATAGAAGTCAAAATTATTATAGGACTTATAGAAAAACTATTAAATTATTGTTATGATTATATCTTATGCTCAAAAAGAGCTGGATGAATCTTGCCTATTGGAAATAAGTCAAGTGACAATTACAGTGAAGCAACATTTTAAAAGTACTGAAATAAAAACAAACTTCCATAAGCTAGAAGTGCATATTCAACTAATTTTTTTTAGAACTGAAGATGAAATGAGGACCGGAAAGGTCATTCATTGGGTAGGTATTGTGTCATGTGTGCAGCCCAGATGCAAATACTAACAGCACGTGAGAAGTTCTGTGACACAAAGGAAGCTCAGTTGTTCATTTTCTTTTTTTTCTTTTTCGGGGAATTAATTTTTTACATTAAACAGTAAATACAATAGTTTGTACATGCATAACATTCTCAGTTTTCCATATAACAATACAAACCCAACCAGGTCCTCTGTCATCCTTCATGGATCTGTATTCTCCCCAGCGCCAGCCCCCTCAACCTCAATCTTTTACTTTGGTTCCAGTTCAGGTTCTATTTGTGTTTGCTCTTCTGATTTTGTTTTTCAACTTCTGCCTGAGAGTGAGATCATCCCATATTCATCCTTCTGTTTCTGACTTATTTCACTTAACATGAATTTTTCAAGGTCCATCCAAGATCAGCTGAAAATGGTGAAGTCAGAATTTTTTATAGCTGAGTAGTATTCCATTTTGTATATATACCACAGCTTGCTCAGCCACTCATCTGTTGTTGGACACCTGGGTTGCTTCCAGGTTTTAGCTATTACAAATTGTGCTGCTAAGAACATATGTGTACACAGATCTTTTTGGATGGGTGTGTTGGGTTTCTTAGGATATATCCCCAGGAGAGGAATTGCAGGGTCATAGGGTAGGTCCATTTTTAGCCTTCTGAGTGTTCTCCATAGATGTTGGACCAATTTACATTTCCACCAGCAGTGAAGCAGCATTCCTTTGACCCGACAACCTCTCCAGCATTTACTGCTGCTACCTTTTCTGATGTATGACATTCTCAAAGGAGTGACGTGGTATCTCACTGTTGTCTTTATTTGCATTTCTCTGACAATCAAAGACTTGGAGCATTTTTTCATATGTTTCTCGGCCTTTTGGATCTCTTCTGTGATGAATATTCTGTCCATACTCCCCCCCCCCCAATTTTGGATGGGGTTACTTGTGTTCTTGTTGTTGAGTTTGGAAAGCTCTTTATATATTCTGGTTATTAGCCTCTCGTCTGATGTATGGGCTGTAAAGATCTCCCATTCTGTGAGGGGTCTCTTGGTTTGGGTAGTGGTTTCTTTTTCTGTGAAGAAGCTTTTTAATTTGATGTAATCCTATAGGCTTATGCTTGCCTTAGTCTTCTCTGTAATTGAATTCGTTTCATTGAAGATGTCTTTAAAATTTATGCAGAAAAGATTTCTGCCAATATTTTCCTCTAAGTATTTGATAGTTTGTGGTCTAACATCCAAGTCCTTGATCCACTTGGAATTTACTTTTGTATTTGGTGAAATATTGTGGTTCAGTTGCATTCTTCTGCATTATTCAACTCATTTTTTCCAATACCATTTGTTGAAGAGACTCTGCTTTCCCCATTTAATAGTCTGGGCCTATTTGTCAAAGATTAGATGTCCATAGGTGTGGGGGCTCACTTCTGGCCTCTCAATTCTATTCCACTGGTCAGTGTGTCTATTCATGTTCCATTACCAAGCAGTTTTGATGACAGTGGCCCTATAATACAATTTGAGATCTGGGACTGTGATGCCTCCAGTTCTGTTTTTTCTTCTCAAGATTGTTTTCGCAATTCTAGGCCTTTTCTGGTTCCAGATAAACATTTGCAGCATTTTTTCTATTCTAAAAAATGTGGTTGGTGGAGTCGGGCGGTGGCACAGTGGGTTAAGCGCACGTGGAGCAAAGCGCAGGGACCAGCGTAAGGATCCCTGTTCGAGCCCCCAGCTCCCCACCTGCAGGGGAGTCGCTTCACAGGCTGTGAAGCAGGTCTGCAGGTGTCTATCTTTCTCTCCCCTCTCTCTCTGTCTTCCCCTCCTCTCTCCATTTCTCTCTGTCCTATCCAACAACAAAGCAACGTCAACAATGGCAATAATAATCACAACGAGGCTGCAACAACTTGGGCAACAAAAAGGGGGAAAAATGGCCTCCAGGATTGGTGGATTCATGGTGCAGGCACCGAGCCCAGCAATAACCCTGGAGGGAAAAAAAAAATGTGGTTGGGATCTTGATGGGGATAGCATTAAATCTGTAGATGGCTCTGGGTAGTATATTCATTTTAATGATGTTAATTCTTCCAACCCATGAACATGGAATATGTTTCCACTTCTTTGTATCTTTTTCAATTTCCTTGAGTAGTGACTCATAATTTTCAGTATACAAGTCTTTCACTTCTTGGTTAGGTTTATTCCTAGATACTTTATTGTTTTGTTGCTATAGTAAAAGGAATTAATTTCTGGATTTCATCTTCTTCTAACTTAGTGTTTGCATTGAGGAATGCCACTGACTTTTGAATGTTAATTTTGTAGCCTGGCATGTTACTGTATTGCCTGATGATATCCAAAAGCTTCTTTCTGGATTCCTTTGGTTTTTCTATGTATACTATTATGTCATCTGCAAATAGGGAGAATTTGACTTCTCTTCCAGTCGGTATGCCTTTAATTCCTTGCTCCTGCCTGATTGCTATGGCAAGAACTTCCAACACTATGTTGAATAGTAATGGTGATAGTGGGCATCCCTGCCTAGTACCTGATCTGAGGCGAAATGCTTCAGTTGCTGTTTTTAATATGAGAATTTTTATGAAGTGGCCTTGAATTAATGAAGTGTTACATGAATAAGGCCTTGGCTCTGTCAAAAAAAAAAGTGATGATGAAGTAGAATTTTTTTTCTCAGAAAAAAAAATTACACTGAAACACAGTTTCAGCTGTTTATCTTTGTAACCACAGAATACTCAGTAAAAGTGAGACAAATTTTCTTAAAGTTGAACTTCAAGTTTTATTAAAGATCTCCATTGAAAAGGGGTCTTCTTTTTGTTGTTGTTGTCCTTGTTTTTTATTTATTGTTATTGATGTCATCGTTGTTGGATAGGACAGAGAGAAATGCAGAGAAGAGGAGAGAAAGAGAAACACCTGCACACCAACTTCAATGGACTCCCCAGCAGGTGGAAGCCGGTGGCTCAAACCAGGATCCTTAAGCTGGTCCTTGTGCTTTGCGCCACATGCGCTTAACCCGCTGCGCTACCACCCGACTCCCTGAAAAGGGGTCTTCTAATGATTCAGTAATTCTTCTCCTGGACATCTATCCAAAGAAAACATAAAAATACTTCTTCTACATTATCTATGTACACCTATTTATAATAGCCAGAATGGGGAAACAACCCAAGTATGCAATGACAAAGCACTACTTCTATTGTTATTATAGTAGTCTTGATGTTAATGAAAAATCGCACTCTGCTTCAAAGGGGGAGTGATTTTATGGACATTTTATTAATATTATTCCTAATTTTTAATTTTCTAATTATTTTCATCTTTCTTAATTGGGAAGCTATGAATCTATTACATGTAAGAAGAGATATATTGTGTTAGAACAGTAGGAAAGTGAGCAGAGAGAGGGGGCTAGAGACATAATCCAACAAATGAAAAGTTTAAGTTGTATGCATATTAAGGCCTATCAGATGTACACATGAAATGAAAACAACAGTAAATGCAAATCTGCCACTGAGAATTCAAGCCTACTTGTTGAAGATGTTAAAGGGGACTAATAAAGCCACAATAACACAAACACACACACACACACACACACACACACACACACAGTTTGAAAATGTTTGAATGATCTATATATTTTTCTGAAGCGGGTTGAAGTTGGAAATGTTTTACTAGCTCCATCTGATAGTACTCATTTTAAAACTATGGACTTACAGAACAACTCATAACAGTATATCCTAAGTAAAATCACTCATCTTTATTTTTAGTATATTTCTGCATAACTGAAACAGCCAATCAACAAGGAAAATTTCACTAGCTCTTACCTTCCATCCTTTCTGAAATTTCTCAAATTACTGCTGGTAGATATTTGTCAACAAAAGAAAAAAAAACAACTAGGGAATTAGGCAGTAGCACAGAGGGTTAAGCGCAGGTGGTGCAAAGTGCAAGGACTGGCATAAGGACCCGGGTTTGAGCCCAGGCCCCCCACCTGCAGGGGAGTCTAAAGCAGGTCTTCAGGCGTCGATCTTTCTCTCTCCCTCTCTGTCTTCCCTTCCTCTCTTTACTTCTCTCTGTCCTATCCAGCAACAACGGCACCAACATCAACAATAACAACAATAATAACAATAATAATTTTGTTGCAAGGGCAGCAAAAGGGAACAAATAAAGAAAATAAAGAAAAAAAAACTGCTCATTTCCTCTATTTCCCTATTCCTACTGTATAATAGACTTTTAAAAAATATATATTTTCCCTTTTGTTGCCTTTGTTGTTTTTCATTGTTGTTGTTATTGATGTTAGTTAGGACAGAGAGAAATGGAAAGAGGAGGGGAAGACAGAGCAGGGGGAGAGAAAGACAGACACCTGCAGACCTGCTTCACCGCTTGTGAAGCGACTCCCCCTAAGGTGGGGAGCCACGAGGGGGGGGGCAGGGACTTGAACCAGTATCCTTAAGCCAGTCCTTGCACTTTGCACCAAGTTCGCTTAACCTGCTGCGCTACTGCCTTTTTTAAATGAATGTTCCAAGTAACCTTTGGTTATAATTTCATGAAGTAAAGATACTACTTGCTTGGAGAATTATCTTCAAAACTTTTAACTAGGTAATACAAATATTTCGAGTCTAGCATCAGAGAAAAGTATCCAAATAATATTTGGAGGTGTACATTTTCTGAGAAGCATATTCCTTGATTCTGTTTCTAGTTGCTCCACAAATTAGCCAGTCTTGTATTATGAATCACCAACAGAAAAATATCCAAGCAGAGACAGAAAGTGTATATTCAGTGGGTATTGTTAGCTCACAAGCATCTGATATTACTAGAGGAAGCATTAAAAACAATCTACTGGAATTTAGTAATAATTACATAATGTCTGCTATCATAGTCTTCTTAAGGAAGACTCAATTTATAGAGCTGAGTTCTTATTTCTTTTACATGGTAACAAAATATGAATAACTTTCTTTTTTAAGTTTCTAATTTTTTTTTTTTTTTGCCTCCAGGGTTATTGCTGGGACTTGGTGCCTGCACTATGAACCCACTGCTCCTGGAGGCCATGTTTTCCCTTTTGTTGCCCTTGTTCTTTTTATTGTTGTTATTATTATTGTTGTTGTTATTGCTGTTGTTGTTGGATAGGACAGAGAGAAATGGAGAGAGGCGAAGAGAAAAACAGACACCTGCAGACCTGCTTCACTGCCTGTGAAGCAACTCCCCTGTAGGTGGGGAGCCAGGAGCTCGAACTGAGACCCTTGTGTCAGTCCTTGTGCTTCGCACCATGTGCACTTAACCTGCTGTACACAACTCACCTTATTTTTTTTTAAATTATTTTTATTTATTTATTGGATAGAGACAGCCATAAATTGAGTGAGGAGGAGGGTTAATAAGGAGAGAAACATAGAGACACCTGCAACACTGCTTCTCCACTTGTAAAACTTTCCCCCTGCAGGTGGGCACCAGGGGCTCAAACCCAGGTGCTTGTGCAGTAATGTGCACTCAACCATGTATACCAAAACTCGGTCCTTGAATACCTATCATTCAAAAATAAATAGGCAAGTCAAAAATAAATTAGTAAAGGGAAAAAAAGAATGGATATATATAATTAAGTGAATAGGAATATTAATCATTTGGGGACCAGGTGATGGCACACCTGGTTGAACACACACATTATAGTGCAAGGACCCTGGTTCAAGCCCTCAGTCCACACCTCCTGGGGAAACCATCATGAGTGGTGAAGCAAGGTTGCAGGTATCTCTCTATCTCTCTTCCTCTCTTTCTTCCTTTCCCCCTCTAAATTTCTCTGTCTCTACCTAATAAATAAATAAAATTATAATTTTTAAAAAATTTAAAAGAAATATTAATCATTTGAGTCATCAAGGATAAAATATTTAAGGAATTCTTCTTTAAAAACTTTATTCATTTATTTTACTGATATAACAGAGATAAATTGAGAGGGACAGAAAGAGAGAAAAAGAGGGGGCTGGGTGGTAGTGCATCTGGTTCAGTGCACATGTTACAATGTTCAAGGACCTGGGTTCAAGCCCCTTATCCCTACCTGTGAGGAGAAAGCTATGCAAATGGTGAAGTAGTGTTGCAGGTGTCTCTCTTCCTCCTTATCGTCCCCTTCCCTCTTGATTTCTGACTGTCTCTATCCAATAAATAAATAAAGATAAAGAAAAATGTTAAAAGAGAGAGACAGAGAAAAAAAGACACCTGAAATTCTGCTTCATTACTCCTAAAGTTTTCTCCCTGCAGGTGGGTACTGGGAGCTTGAACCTGGGTCCTTTTTCATGGGAATATGTGCACTTAATCAGCTGTGCCACTACCTGGCCCCTAAATCTAAAAGTACGTATTTTAAATTATTTCCTTTTTCATTTATTTATTTATTTATTATTGAGAAGATACAGAGAGAAATTGAGAAGAATGGGAGAGATAGAAAGGAAAGAGACAGAGAGACACCTGAAGACCTGCTTTAAACTCATGAATCTTCCCCCTGCAGGTTGGGTCCAAAGGCTTGTTTAAAGAATTCCTTAAATACTATTTTATCCTTGGGGACTGCAATGTGTGCTTGTGTTTAACCAGGCACAGCACCACCTGGCCCTTTAAGGACTTCTTAAAGGTTAAAAAAAAAAAAAAACACTTAAACAGCTATTCAACAGTCTTCAATCAGATAGCTGTGTGTAAACTCTTGCTTTATGTTTTTGTGCCTTTTTAAGTCTTTTGGAACATCAGTTTTCCTGTGTATAAAACCTGTTCCCTCTACTTCCATTTATTATACCAAAATTTGTTGGTTCTTTCCTTTAGTCACACTCATCCAGTCCACCACCATTATGTTTCTGTGGATGCCATAATAATCTCCAAAACTCATCTTTCTACTTCTGTATTTGCCACATCAATTTGCCTGATTCCCTGTTCCACCCAGTTACCATTTTAATTTAGACAGAGGTCAGAGTGGGACTTTTCAAGTGTGTGTGTGTGTGTGTGTGTGTGTGTGTGTGTGTGTGTGTGTGTGTGTGTGTAAAAGTTTATCCACACATATAAATCTCTTTATATATAGTCCACATGTATGTATAATCATAACCATATGTGTAAATTACCTACCAGTTTCTGGTTTACTCAGAGCTTAGACAAATAATCAAGCCTGTGTCAGACAGATAAGAAAGTACGTAAAGGGAAGTGTATTAATAGTGGGGAAAAGGGAATGTCTTCAGTGACTAAGCCTGTCTCCTGGGGGTCTTTGTTGGTAGGGGAGAGAGGGCTTACAGAGTCAAAACAGAGTTGAAGAGAAGAGAAGGGGGCATAGAAAAGGGGTTTATATCTAAAAAGGTAAGGACTGGGGAAGTGGTTTTTCCATTAAGAGGGAGGAAATTGCTCTCCAGGACTCTAATTGTCCTCAGTTAAAAAAAAGAAATTAGGGAGTCGGGCTGTAGCACAACGGGTTAAGCGCAGGTGGCGCAAAGCACAAGGACCGGCATAAGGATCCCGGTTCGAACCCCGGCTCCCCACCTGCAGGGGAGTCGCTTCACAGGCGGTGAAGCAGGTCTGCAGGTGTCTATCTTTCTCTCCTCCTCTCTGTCTTCCCCTCCTCTCTCCATTTCTCTCTGTCCTATCCAACAACGACAACAACAATAATAACTACAACAATAAAAAACAACAAGGGCAACAAAAGGGAATAAATAAATAAATAAAATAAATATTAAAAAATTAAATTAGTTAATAATGATTAAAAATAATAATAATCTGCACACAAAGAGGGCTAAATTGATATGGCAGGCTCTGAGAATTTTGGAGGATCAGAAGTAACCACCTTCATCATCCACTGATTTTTCCATTACATTTAGAGTAATATTCAAACTTCTTCTTTGATTTAACGTTTTGACCTTCTCAGCTGCTATTTTAAACTACAAAAATCAAATTAAACTACAAAGTTCTTGGATTTTTCACTCTTTAGGGGATTTCTAAATTATCTTTTTCTTTTTTTTCTTTTCTATTTCTACTTCTGTTTCTTTTATAATTATTAAAGTGTTCTGAGAGGCTTGTCTTTATATTTTTCTGAATTCTAATAATCATCTCCTTTATAAGGCATTTCTGGACTTCTAAACTAAAATTAACTTTAGCCCTGCCTTGCCCAGGAATTATCTAACGTATTACCTTGCTTTTTTTTTTTTTTTTTCTTCCATCACAAGCTTTTTTTTAAGCTAAAATTACATTACCAACTTTTTTGGTCTCTCTTTTTTAATTTTTGGTCGCATTCCACTAGGATCTAATTTTTTAATTTATATTTTCTTTCTTCTTAAGAAATATTTTTATTTCTTTATTATTGGATAGAGACAAAAAGAAATTGAGAGGGGAGGGAGGATAGAGAAGGATAGAGACAGAGAGACACTTGCAGCGCAGCTTTACCACTTGTGAAGCTCTCCCCTGCAGGTGGGGAGCACAGGCTTGAACCTACATCTTTTCACACTATAATGTGCGTGCCTGGCCCCTGGATCTAATTTCTTTATGCAAGTCCTAGCGCTTTGCGCCATGTGCGCTTAACCCGCTGTGCTACCGTCCGACTCCCTGGGTCTAATTTCTTATGAACAAGAATCTCATCTTATTTAACAAGTTCTTCATATTCTCACGATAAAGAATAGTAGTATAAACATAATACTAAGCAGATATATATGTTAAAAGAATACTCAATGTCTTTGTAAAGATGATGTGTGTAATAACTGCCTAGAATAAACAGAAGAAGAAGTGTGACACTCAACTGTAAGGTTGCTGTAGAGAAGATTATTGTATGATCTTATTATGAAATGCTGCTCTGTATCCCTGGGGTTGTTTCATTCTATCTTGGTTATTGGTTAAATCAGAAGGCACTGAGATTGGTCTGACTGGCAAGATTTTCCTAAAGTGTTTAGAAGCATTATATGATTCTGTCATTATACCTTCTTTCTCCCTTTCATTTTTAATCTTGTTTATATTTTGTACCAGTCAAGTTATTCTTCTGTAGTCACAGTTTATAGGTATGATTTTTTTTATATTTTATGAAAAAAATGTGCTCTTAAGTCCATCCTATAATAGAAAGCAAATATAAACAATTTCAAGAAAAGAAAATAAAAACTCTGATAGTTCATATTCATATGAATTACACTTGAATGTGAATGTACAAAATTTAAAAATCATAAAATGTATAGAAAATCACAGTGGCTTTTTTAAAGTACTTAATATTATCAACTCTTGAAGAGGCTAAAATTTAAACAACCATATATTCAGCCTAAATCGACATAAATTATGTTATACCTGAAAGATAATTTGTTGTATTTCTAGAGAAAATAATCACAAATAGGTCTTCTTATCCTTATGTAAGTATAATAGTCAAAAGAAAGCTAAAATATAAAAGCAAATGCAGATTATAGACTACTTTTAGGTGGCCCAACCATATGTTTGTCTCTTCCAGATTTTTCTGTAAGAAATGAATGACCTTTTAATATTTTTATTTATTTATTATTGGATAGAGATAGAAGTTGAGAGGGGAGAGAGATTGAGATAAGGAAAGAGACAGAGAGATACCTGCAGCCCTGTTTCACCACTCATAAAGTTTACCCCTTCAAGTGGGGACCAGGGTCTTGAACCAGGGTCTTTATGTACTGTAATGTCAGTGCTTAACAAGGTGCACCACCATCTGGCCCACTAATAAATTCATCTCAGTCAGAAGCTGTGCTAGAACTAGTGGTCACACCTGATAATGACTGATTGGACAGGGTTGACTCTTGGACCAAAGGCAGAGTGTCTAGACCACAAATTAGCTTGTTCTTTATAAAATGGTCTGATGTTGAGCCTTGGTTGATGATGACTTAGTCAGACCCTATGCATGGACAATTTTTTACTAAAAAGAGATAATGTAAAGGAGGGATGGCTACAGGTAAAGGACACAGAAAAAAGTCTAAGTCACAGCTACTGGTAGAGGGATGATAGTAAGACCTCAAGCAGAGGATGAGGATTGTTCTGTACTGCGAAGTCAATCAAACACTTGTACTACCAGAGCAACTTTCCACTAATAGTTTCTCAACATTGCACTTCTCCTTGAACCTGGGAAATAACTTTTAAGTTCATTTAAGTGATTGCTACATGAAAAAGATTTCTGTAGTTCTCCCAATAAATTCCCATTCCTTGAGGAGTGCCACTGGTCTTTGTAATGAAATAGTCTGAAGGAAGATATTCTATCCACTTGACATTCACAAAGGTAAAGATATAACTTGGCTAAAATTTGGGAGAAAAGCATACATGAGTATTGCAAGTAAATCATCAACTGTAAAAATAAACTGCTTCTGTGAAGAGTCATATTTCTGTGTAGAACTTACAAAGCTATATATTTGTCAAAAAGTAGGCCCTTAAGAGTAACAATGACATCTAAGTTTAAAAAACTTAATTTCTTCTCCCTTCAGATGATAGGTCCTGCCTAAATATATATTCTCTTTAACCAGTAAGACTTCACTTTACCCTGCTCATGTAATAGCTCCCTGTACTGCTAAGAAACACAAACACACACAGGCGCACACATATACACTCATGCACACAGGCACACTAATTGTGACACAACTTTTCCATGTGCAGTTCCAGTAGTTTATATCTATCCTGGTCTACTGAAACAGTGAAGAATCCAGCCCTACAAGATGACTAAAATCTCTTTAAATTTTTTCAAAATAATGAATTTCTTATTTCTATATGGTAAACAGCCGTATTCCCCAAACATCCCTCAAATAATCTATTTCTCTAGTCCCTTGTTGCAATCTATTAGCTTGCTGATTGCTTACTGGATACACTCGTATTTTTATGTCATATTAATAAGCTTAAAATTTACTGTTACTCTATAAAAAGCAAAATTTCATTTTTTAATCCAAATTATCTACATCTTACATGGTGTGTAATTTGCAAGATACTGCTGTATCCAGTTGGCTAGAATTTTGTTCAATATTTTAGCATCTATGTTCATCAGCGATACTGGTCTGCAGTTTTCTTTTTTGTTGTGTCCCTGTCTGCTTTTATATCAAAGTGATGTTGGCTTCATAGAAGCTGAAAGGAAGTATTCCAGTGACTTCAATCTTCTGTAAGACTTTCAAAAGTAGAGGTATTAACTCTTCCATGAAGTTTTGTAGAATTCATTTGTAAAACCATCTAGTTCAGGACTTTTATTCTTGGGAAAGTTTTTGATAACTGTTTCAATTTCATTAGCTATGATGGGCCTGTTAATATTATCTAGTTCCTCTTTATTTAATTTTGGAAGTTAGTAAATATCTAGAAAATTGTCCATTTCATCCAGATACTCTAGCTTGGTGGCATATAGTTGTTCATAGAAGTCTCGCATGGTATGTTGAATTTCTGTGGTGTCTGTTGTGATATCTCCTCTTTCATTTATGATCTGCTTTCTTTGGCTCTTCTCCCTTTCTTGTATTGTGAGTCTACCTAAAGGTTTGTCAATTTTGTTCACTCTTTCGAAGAACCAATATTTACTTTTGTTGATCATTTGTATGGTTTTCTTATATTCAATGTTATTGATTTCTGCCCTAACTTTAGTTATTTCTGTACTTTTGGTTGATTTAGGTTGATGTGCAATCAGGCTGTTTATTTGTGCTTTTTCTTGTTTCCTAATGTGTGCTCCTATGGCAATGAACTTCCCTCTCAGTACTGCCTAAGCTGTGTCCCAAATATTTTGATAGCTTGTGTCTTCATTTTCATTGAACTCTCGAAACATTTTGATTTCTTCCTTGATTTCCTCTTTGACCCACTAGTTATTAAGGAGTGTACTATTGAGCTTCAACATTTTGGGACTATTACTAATCTTTTGTTGATTGGTAAGTATTAGTTTCATTCCACTGTGGTCTGAGAAGATGCTAGGGATGATTTTAATGCTCTTGAATTGGCTGATGTTGTCTTTGTGGCCCAGCATATGGTCTATCCTTGAGAATGACCCATGTGGACTTGAGTAAAATGTGCATTCCAGTTTCTTGGGATGAATGACTGAAAATGTCCAATAGTTCTGGTTTATCTATCTCCTCATTTAGCTCCCTTATGTCTTTTTTGATTTTCTGCCTGGATGATCTGTCAGGTTGAGAAAGTGGGGTGTTGAAGTCCCCTACTATGACTGTGTTGCATTAATATATTGCTGTAGCTCTTTCAGTAGATGTTTGATGTATTTAGATGGCTTCTCATTGGGTGCATAAATGTTAGTAATTATTAAGTCCTCTTGATTTACTGATACTCTGAGCATTAAGTAGCATCCATCCCTATGTTTTTAATTTTATTTATTTTAAAGTCTATCATGTCAGATATGAGAATAGCTATTCCTGCCCTTTTTTGTGGGCCATTCACTTGTATGATAGTTTTCCATCCTTTCACTTTGATTCTGTGTTTGTTTTGTTGAGTTAGGTGGGTTTCCTGTAGACAGCATATTGTTGGGTTGTGTTTTCTGATCCATCTTTCTACTCTGTGCCTTTTAATAGGTGAATTTGGGCTCCATAAATACCTTGCCTTTTTTTTTTTCTGGAATTTAGTGTTTGTGTGGAGAAACCTGCTACTAATCTTATGGGTTTTCCTCTGTAGGTGATTCTTTGTTTTTTTCTTGTGGCATTCAAGATCCTTTCTTTCTTTATTTCCTTTCATTCTATATATGATGTTTCTTGGTGTCTTTAAGTCTGGGTTAATTCTGGTTGGGACCCTCTGGGCTTCTTGAACCTTTATGTCCTTTATGTCTTTCATGCTGTCTATCCTAGAGACGTTCTCAGCTATTATGTCCTGAGGAATGCTTTCTTCCCCTCCCTCTCTTTATTCCTCTGGTAAGTCAATAATGCATATATTATTTCTTTTGAAGGCATCCCATAGTTCTCTGTTGTTGTTTTCAGTATCTCTTAATATCTTTTTGAGGTCTCTTCTTTTTTAGTTGTCTCTAATTTGTCCTCAATCTTGCTAATTCTGTCTTCAGCCTCATTTATTCTATTCTCTCTCCCCTTCTGGAGTTCATCTATTTTGTTACCCTGTTCTGGATACTGTTTTAATTTGTTCAGCTAGATGTTTTCTTAGCTCTGCTATTTAAGCTTTCAGCTCTCTAATAACCTTGAGATAATTAGTGTTTTCTTCCAGGGTCTCATTTGTTGTTTCTGCATTTTTTATGACAATTCATTCAAACTCCTTCTCACTCCTGTGATTATTTACTTAACTAGTGTTTGGATGATGACCTCATTATTTTGTGCTTCAAACTTTGGGGGGCTTTTAGCTGGACTCTTCTCCTGGTTCATTTTTCCAATATTTCTTCTTGTTGGTTTAACTATTCTTTATAGTATGTTATGAGGTCCATCTCTCATTACTTTTCAAATTACTGATCACTCTTGCCTGGACTGACTTGTGTTTAAGTAAGGTACTTAAAGGGTTCACAGTTGTAGAAATTGACAGTTGTTTCAATATAATTTAATCCCTGAATTGGAGCACAGTGGCTTAAAAGCATGTGCAGAAAGATAGCCCTGTCCGGAGAAGTCATCCATGTCAGGGGACCTGCATTGTTTTTACCTGGGGATGAGGAGAACTTGGGGTCTACTGGCTCATACTCTCATGGAAACTATGGCCTGGACTTCCCGGATAGTGGGCCCACTTCCCACATATGCCATACAAATAAATCAAATACAGTTAACTTAAAAATAATAAAGATGAAGATGACTGAGAGATAGTTCACCCAGTAGAGCACAGACTTTGCCATGCAGGAACACCTGGCTTCATTCAAGCCCCTAGCTTGGGACAATGTTGCAAAGGGGATGTTTCACAGATGGTAGGACAGTGATATGGTATTTCTCCTTATCCATCTCTTCATCTGCTTAAAAATAATGTCAGCAGTAGAAGCATCCAGGCATGAAGTCACAAGAAAAACTCTGCTGGAAAAAATATACTCTAACATCTAGCAATACTACTCAGGCATTTGTTCAAAGGATATGAAAACATTAATTTGAAGAGTTATATGCATGCCTGTGTCACAGATGCACTATTTATGGTAGAAAAATATGAAATCAAAGTAAATGCATGTAAAGAGATGATGGAAAAAGAAACTGGAAAAAGAGATGTACTCAATGGGTTATTTTACTGTTATTGAAATAGATTCATAGAAACAGGATAAAGGTTGCTAGGAGCTGTAGAAGTAAGAAATGGGGAGTTATTCAATATGCATAAAGTTTCAATTTTCCAACATGCAGAAGCTCCAGAGAGATATTGCACAATAATGTGAACTTAATCAGCACTTGTAAACTTAAAAATAAACTGGAGGAGACTTTGCTTAAGGAAGTAAGTGAAAGGCAACTACCAGATAGTTGCATTCTTATGTGGAATATAGAAATCTGAATCAAACAGGAAGGGGGTTAGGGTAGGAAGGAGGAAGAGGAGAAAGTAGGAATGTAAATAATCCCCAAATTAGGTAATGAATCCCTGGATAGTAGAGAACTGACCATTAATTTTTTTTAAAATACAGTTACAGCTTCATTAAAATCAATGATCTCTACTGAGGAAGAACATATAGAATGTTTTGTTCTTTTTCTGATTTTCTTTTATGTGAAAAATTTTCCCCAAAAGTCTGTCTTTTCCATAAAGTTAGGAATATTAAATCCAAGCAGCAGGGGAAAAAAGCATCAGTGGTAATAAATATAAGTTATATTGAAATGTTGCTAAGAGCTGTGATTTTAGATAAAAAAATATATGTAAAGTAAAGAAGGGAATAAGCAGAGAAAAATGACTTCAACTATGCTAAATGCTTTCAACATAAGGAATATTTAGGCTCAAAGAATTTCTCTATTTTCTGTTAAAATTAGTAGATTTAACATGTTTAACTATTATCTTTTCCTTATGCTGGCTAAAATCACATCAGATAAGGATAAAATGTACAAACCTGAAGGAGAAAAATTATAAGTTGAAAGTCAGTGACCCTCCTGGTTGAGCACATATATTACAATGCTCAAAGACCCTGGTTTAATCCCCTGGTCCTTCATCTCACAGTGGTGAAACAGTGCTGCAGGTCTAACTGTCTCTATTCCTATATACCTCTGCTCTCTCAATTTCACTCTGTCTTTATCCAAAATAAATAAATATATTAAGAAAGATTCACTCATTATAAAATAAATTGGAAGTCAGATAAACAAATAAATTTGAAATATTTTACTTAGTAGACTCTAAGTAAGGCTCAAAGAAACCTAAGCCTATGAGCAAAAAAAAAAAAAAAAACAAAGAACAAACTCAATTTACTCACTATTTCCTAGCAGATCTGGAAAGGAGTAATGGCAGGTGTAGGTTAGGGTAAGGATAACCAATTGCATCTTTCCCATCCTCCACCCCTCATCTTATCTCTCAAAATACTATAAACACTTATTGAAAATGAAAGAAGAAAATTCATCAAGAAAGAAGAAAATTCATCAAGAAAGTAGAAAATTAAAAACAAAGAGGTGATATTCTTTAATTTTTTTTTTCTATTTCATTTCAATGAGAAAAAGATACAGAGAGAGACACTGAGAGGATCAGGAGAACAAGCAGAGCACTGCTCAACTCTGGTTTATGGTAGTGCTGGGAATTAAACCTAAGATTTCAGTGCCTCAGGCAAGAAAGTCTTTTGCATAACCATGCTATCTTCTCCCCCAGCCCTTAGATGATACTTATTCACAGGTTCAGGTAAACAGAGACAGCCCTTTTAGAACCAGGTTTCCAAAGCAACAAACCCTGGAGGGTAAAGCCAAGGTGAAGCACTCCATTATAATCACAGTTGGCAGTTTGTTTTACCATCAGTGTGCAATTTCAAACTTATCATTTGATAAAAGAGCATAGACCCCTGAACCTACAATGGAGAATCAAACATAATGAGAAAACAAAGAAAGTCATCTTGCAAATCATATTAAATCACTAATAGTTATATTCAATTAAAAAGTTAAGATCGGGGATTCTGGAAGATAGCAGACTGAGAAGCTCCTAGTGGCTTGAGCTCCAAGAACATCTACTGGAAACAGTAGGATTTTTTGCCTTTAGCAGGACAGTCAATAAGGGGTCCTAGCGGTAACACCAAGGAGGTGACTATAACTCATTTTGGGTTAGAAAATAGAGTAAAATGAAAGGAAAATATACATATTTTTATTATTATTCCCGAAGTGCACCCCTGACCCCCTCCCCCTCCCATAGCCAGTACCTGAGGGCCAGAGATCTGCTCCTAGCAGGCTCGCCTGCTGAGCTTCTTTCTTTACCAAGATTCCTGTCCCACCAGGGGGTGTCATTCTAACTTCAACTCTATTCTTTTCTGAAACCCTTGGCCTTTCTTCTTTCTAAGTGGCCAATTCCAGCTACAAATATTCCACCAAGAAGAGGAGACTTACTCAGAGAGGGAAAGACCACCAGAGGTTTTTGTTGTTGTTGCTGTTGTTTGTTTGTTTGCTTTATTTTCTAAATAATCAGCTGCCTCTGCTCTGGGGGCCTGAGGCAATCTGGAGCCATCCAAGCTGCAGACAGGACAGGTTTTTTACTCTGTTCTTTTTTATTATCAATACTAGATATATGCATATCCCTTTCCCCATCTCCTTCAGGTTGACCAGAATTAACTCTTAGTGTATTTTCCATTGCTAGGGGACTGGGTGTCTAATCCACTGTTAAAGTAACTTGTATCACTCTTCCTACCTCCCCTCCTCACTACCCCTCCCCCCACCTAGCTAATTAAATAATAATAATAATAAATGAATAAATAAATAACTCTTTCCTTTCACTGATATTTTATTACTGTTCTTTTTCTTATCTATTTTCTTTTCTCTCTCTCTCTTTTTTTTTCTTCTTTTTCTCCTTCTTGTCATCCTTTCTTCCTTCCTCCTTTAGCTTTCTAAATTCACTGATACACATTTGGGAATTATTTTGGGGGAGGAATCTGACTCAGAGTGGACTCTCTCTGTGAGTATTTCTGCTCTACTTCCCTTTCTCCTCTAGCTACCCATAGAATATACAGTGGATAGTAGATTTTGATAACTGTCTATTCTTGCTATTCTTGTCTATTCTTGCTATTCTTGCCTTTTCCTGAGGTGTTTTTTTTCATTTTTTTTTGTTTGTTTTACTTAACAATCAGATGCCTCTGCTCAAGAGGCTTGAGGCAATCTGGAACAGGTTTTTTACCCTGCTCTATTTTATTATTAATATTATATAAAGGTTTATCTCTTCCCCCCTTCCTTTAGGTTGACCAGACTTAACTCTTAGGGTTTCTTCCACTGCTAGGGGACTGGGCGTCTTATCCATTACAAGAAGAACTTGTTTCACTAGTCCTACCTCCTCTACCCACTCTCCCCTTCTCCCCCCTCCTAGCTAATTAAAAAAATAAAATAAAATAAAAAATAAATTAATCAATTAAAAAGCTTTCCTCTCACTGCTCTTTTGATTACAGCTCTTTTTCTTATCTTTTTTCTTTTCTTTCTCTTGTTTATCTTTCTTTTTATCTTGTATTCCTTCCTTCCTTCTTCTTTGGCTTTCTGAATTCACTGATATTCATTTGTGAATTATTTTGGGGAAGAAATCTGAGTGGAGTCTCTATGTATTTATCTCTGTTCTACTTTCCTTTCTGCTCTTAATACCCCTAGAATATACAGTGGATAGTAGATTTGCATACTTTTCTATTCTTGCTATCCCTTTTTTCCTTTCTCTTTCTTCTTCACTTGGACTTGGTTGCTATTTTATTATTATTTGTCTAACCGGTAGTGGTTAAACTGCTTCAATCCTTGCTTCAGTTGCTATTGAAATTACTGAGGTTGGTGATTGCATTTGTCATAAAGGTTTTTAGTACAGTATTACTTGTACTCAAAACACAACAACTGAGGAACAACAGAACATAAAAATAAGAAACACCTAAATCAAAAAATTGAAAAGCTTCTGCACATCCAAAGAAACTATTAAAAAAACAGAGAGACCCCTCACAGAATGGGAGAAGATCTTCACATGCCATACATCAGACAAGAAACTAATCACCAAAATATACAAAGAGCTTAGCAAACTTAGCACCAAAAAAGCAAATGACCCCATTCCAAAATGGGTAGAGGATATGAACAAAACATTCACCTCTGAGGAGATCCAAAAGGCTAACAAACACATGAAAAACTGCGCTAGGTCACTGACTGTCAGAGAAATGCAAATTAAGACATTGAGATACCACCTCACTCCTGTAAGAATGGCATAGATCAAAAAGGACAGCAGCAACAAATGCTGGAGAGGCTGTGGGGACAGAGGAACCCTTTTGCATTGCTGGTGGGAATGTAAATTGGTCCACCCTCTGTGGACAGAAGTCTGGAGACCTATCACAAGGCTAGAAATGGACCTTACATATGATCCAGTAGTTCCTCTCCTCGGGTTATACCCCAAAGACTCCATAACACCCAACTAAAAAGAGGTGTGTACACCTATGTTCATAGCAGCACAATTCAAAATAGCTAAAACCTGGAAGCAATCCAGGTGCCCAACAACAGATGAGTGGCTGAAAAAGCTGTGGTATATATACACAATGGAATACTATACAGCTATCAAGAATAATGAACCCACCTTCTCTGACCCATCTTGGACAGAGCTAGAAGGAATTAAGTTAAGTGAGTTAAGTCAGAAAGATAAAGATGAGTATCTGATGATCCCACTCATCAACAGAAGTTGAGAAAAAATATCTGAAAGAGAAACTAAAAGCAGGATCTGACTAAATTGAAAGTAGGGCACCAAAGTAAAACCCTGCGGTGAGGGGGAGGGTGGACATGTATCTTCCTGGGCCAGTGGGGGTTAGGGGTGGGTGGGTAAGATGGGATACACAGTCTTTTGGTGGTTGGAATGGTGTTTATGTACACTCCTAGTAAAGTGTAGTCATATAAATCACTAGTTAATTAATATGAGAGGGTGAAAATTAATTGTATGTCTCGAAGTTTTTAAAACACAGAGTCTTTTTAATATATAGGTTGTGTATTTGATATGTGGACTCTCTTAAAAGCCTAGACCAAGTAGATCAGAAGCAACCAATGGCACAGCTATATACAAGATTGTTGTGCTGTGCCGTGGAAAGAGAGAGAGGAGATCCTGAGCAAAGATGGAACACAAATCTTTATTTGAGCTGGCACCTCAGAGTTGGGTGAGAGAGAAGCAGGTTGGGCCACGTGGATGTAGCAAAAATGGTTGCCTCACGCAGTAACCTTTCCTGCATCTAAACACCGAAGTGAAGGGCCAGCAAGAGAACGAGGTGCAGAAGAAGAAGGGCTTTTATGGGAGTAGCTCTCGAGAGAATGGGAAGGGGGAGGAGTAACCGTACCACTCCAGGGTAGGATAATAACTCTCGTGAGAATGGGAAGAGGGAGTAGTAACCAGAGCACTGCAACTATTGCGGGGAATAGACAATGCCCTGAGGGCACAACATGGTGGAACAGGTGCTCCAAGAATGTCCCAACTCTCACAGGAACTAGCAATATCCTGAGGGGACAACATGGCAGATGTGACTGCATCTGCACAATTTCCCAGCACAAGATACTGGGTACTATACAGCAAACCCTAATAAAAGGACTTTTCAAAGTTAACCCAATTACCAAATAATGTGATGATAACAATAACTATCCATTTTCTTTTTGAACCCTAAGACAGCAGGAACCTCACATCTCCACTATAGAGCCTATATTTCCCCCAGTCCTGGAACCGTAGAATAGGGCCCACTTTCCCACATGCCTCTCCCAGTCCATATCAAGTGATGTTGCATATGCAGATTGCAACCTAATCAACACAACGATTGCCACCTCAACATGCTTCAGCTCAGACTGTGTCCAGAGACTTCAGGTGTGGAATGACAACCCTTCAGCTTCATTACTCGGGTGAGACCTTTCCTTTCATAGTATTTTCTAATTTTATCCCAGGTGGTTCATTTTCTAACAAAGCCCCAAAACCTACATATACACCAGGTTCTGTGAGAGAGAGCATATGTTCATACATATCCATAAACTACTGCAAAATATATACCTGAAAGCAGAAGTACACTAAAGTTTGCAGTTAGTACTCCTCCCCAACACTTCCCCTCCACTATTCCAGCCTTTGCATCAATGATTGCTCAACAATTTGTTTGGCTTTGTATATTAACTCTCTTTTCTGCCACAAGGTTCCAGATGCCATCTGGATGCCGGCCAGGCTTTCCTGGACTGAAGACCCCACTAATGTGTCCTGGAGCTCTGCTTCCCCAGAGACCCACCCTAATAGGGAAAGAGAGAGGCAGACTGGGAGTATGGACCAACCAGTCAATGCCCATGCTCAGCGGGGAAGCAATTACATAAGCCAGACCTTCCACCTTTTGCAACCCACAATGACCCTGGGTTCATGCTCCCAGAGGAATAGAGAATGGGAAAGCTATCAGGGGAGGGGTTGGGATATGGAGATCTGGTGGTGGGAATTGTGTGGAGTTGTACCCCTCCTATCCTATGGTTTTGTTAATTTATCCTTTCTTAAATAAAAAATAAATTTAAAAAATTTAAGATGGAAAATTTGTTTTAGCCAACATTAAAATATTTTTTAAATAATTAAAAAAAAACTCATCTATGTTTCATTCTAAATAAAGCTTGACCTGTGTATCTTGATAAGAATAAACAGAGTTCTTTCATCCATTATTATATGTAGAGCAACTAACCACGGGTAAGTGACTGTTAGTATTAACTGTTTAAAATTTAAGCTAATATGAACAATTGTATTTAAACTACTTTATTGTACTACTCACTTTTACCAGTAAATTTGTAAAGATTTGAAATCTACTTAAAACCGAAAATTTTCATTACAATCTAGGTAGATAAAAAGAGAGAAGTGACTTTTTCTGAACTGATTAGCCATGGCTATTTCTGTAATAAAATATTTTTATAAGAAAAAGCAATGATACTATTATACCATTGGTTTCTTTAAAGTTAAAAAGTTAATGTGTTCCATATGAGAATTAGTTCCACATACTGAATTAAAGGAATTTACACTGAAATCAAGGTGCTTCACCAAATTTTGTAATTAATTTAGGAATGTAATTATTCAGCCATTGCAATAATTTCCTAAGGGCTAACTAGTTTCTAATACACTTGGTTGGTTTATCTATCCTCTTGGTTCCTTAGAGTTATGATCATTTTAGAAATGAAACTCCTAGTGTCAATCTTTGGACTTATGAAAAATATTTTGTCATTTTAGTTTGGAAAACTGTTTTACAATTATCTTCCACTCTGAAAGCAAAGTGGAAACCACAAGGGTATTTTATCAATAATTGTGAAATAGTCAAGAAGCCAAACAATGTCATAATTCAGACACTATCATAACTGACTTTTAAAGTAATTTTTGTAGTACTGAGTCAATCAGTATTATAGACTTTTTCAGTGGGAGGGAATGGATATGAGGACTCTTGAAAAGAAAACTTCAATGAAACAGTAGAAGGGAAAAAACTGAATATGCATTTCCCAGAATTCCTTTACTGACTTGTGCTATCTACAGGAAACATCTGTATGAAATCTGGACAAGTGAAGTACGAGTCATAAACTTTTATATTCCTTTTTAAAATTTTTTTATTATTTATTTATTTATTTATTTAAGAAAGGATTAATTAACAAAACCATAGGGTAGGAGGGGTACAATTCCACACAATTCCCACTACCCAATCTCCATATCCCACCCCCTCCCCTGATAGCTTTCCCATTCTCTATCCTTTATATTCCTTTTAAAAAAAGTTTTTATTAGTAATTTACAAAATTGAAAAATAACAGGGTATAATTTTACACCATTCTCACCATCAGAGTTTTCTATCCTTATTCCTTTCATTGGAAATTGTAGTACTTCTCCCAAGGCCACAGACATAGGTTGACTACTATTTCCATAACTATCTATATTCATAAATATTTGCCCAATTTTTTTCTATGGTCATGCCTCCCCTTTTTCTCTCTCTTTCCATATAAATATCAGAGTACAGCTCAGCTCTGGCTTATATTTGTGCAGGGGACTGAACCTGGGACTTTGGAGCCTCAGACATGAGAGTTTCTTTGCATAACCATTATGCTATCTACCTTCTCTTCCTTTTCAGATGATATCTATACCTCTTACTACTTCTGAATGTCCTTCCTTTTTTCCCTCCTCTCTGGGTCTTGATGGAGTTCATCTTACCCTAACATTTTTCCCCCCTCTGGAAGTATGAACCAAAATTCTTGATGGGGTACAAAAGATAGCTGTTCTGGTTTCTGTAATTGCTTCTCTGCTGGATACGGACATGGTGGCAGTGGTTATATTGATTTAGTTGAGGTCATTAAAGGCAGCTTAACAGGGTAGGGGATAAGAAGAGTGGAATCAAGAAATACAAACAAAGACCCAGAGGTTCTAGGATTGGGACAAATATGGATTTTAAAGGCTATGGGGGAAGTTTCTTTACAGTCTTAGAGTTTAAGAAGGCAATAGATAATTATTATTATAACTGAATTACTTGGGAGCTTGGCTTATTTTTTTGAAAATCCAACAGTTAGATTTATCATACTATATTTGATCTCACCATGAATTCTGTCACTTACTGTTATCTACTTACAACTACATCTTAAATACTGAAAGGACCAGGTGATTCTGATCTATTTAGTCTAAGGTTTTAGGTATCTTAGTATTTGAAAAAAAAGTTATTTTTAGAAATGGATTCTCAATTTAAGCCCAGTGTCATAATTCAGTCAGTTTACAACTTGAAAGATTACATTCTTGGACTAAAAGAATATATATTCTCAGAACTGAAATCCAGTTCAGTTACTGTTATAGCTCAGGAACGGATTAGAGCAATAACTATGCCAAAAACTACCTGATTACTAACTAAATCTTGCTCTTAAATTCCTTTGATTTATAAGTCAAAATGTGTATACTTTGTAATAAAAAGCCACCTACCACAAAAGTTGAAGGCAGTGCATGGCAGAAGTGGATTTCAGTTTACTCTCTTGAGTTCTACTTGTTGACTTCTTTTATATTATGCTTTTTAAATTATTATTAGTTTTTTATTTTGTTTTGTTTTTAATGAGATCTAGTCTGGCTGACCCAAATGGTTTCAGAACTTACATTCAATACAATTATCTGCAAAGCCTGCTCTAATAAATCCTGCCATTATATAAATTCCTTAATTTATATTTGTTGATATATAATAGGAGCTCTGCTTTTGATCTGATCTATGGCTAATTAAAAGGATCTGCAAGAGAGGCTTTGTAGGAGTGGTAGGCGAATTGTACTAGTGGTCCTGGATGCGTTGTGTTCTCTGTCTATAACTTTATATGCCTTCTTCATCTAAGTCTGGGATTAGCTAGGTAAATTTCTTTGACCCAAATTTGAAAAGCATATGCTAATATTTCCTTCTCCTTTCCCACAAATAGTCATGCTTAATCTTGAATCCTTGTCATTTGATTAGTCTGCCAAAGGGATATGAGAAACACAAGAAGCTAAGCCCAGTCACCATATTCAAGATCATCCTAAATTTAATCTCCTCCTGATGATCTATCATTGATACAATGACATTATCAAATTTTAACTAAGATTAGAAGAATAATGCAATATTCAGTTCAGATTTCAATGTAGTTTCCACTTAAGTAGAGTGGTTGCACTTAGAACTCCAGCCAATCACATACAGTTAAAATATGATCTTTTAGGAGACCCATATAGCAAGATTATAAGACAATTGGTTTTATAATTATAAACAAATTCAATTGGTAGTAAGAAGAAAGGGAAGATATATAAACAGGGAAACTGAACACCTTAGCCACAGCACCTCTTGCTGGTATATCAATGAAAGTCACAATAAATGTGGAAACTGAGAAACGCAGAGAGCAATGAAAGAAATCATTCTTTAAAACATTAAGATACAAAAATTAATACGTAGAAATCTGCAGCATTTCTATATACAAACAAAGAGTCAGAGGAAAATTAAATAAAAGTTTCAATTCTATTTGTAATCAAACCCCAAAAGATAATATACCTTTAGGTGAGTCTCACTAAGGAACTGAAGGACCTTTACAATGAAAATTATAGGTCATATATAAAAGAAATATAGAAAGACATACAGAAGTGGAAGAGAATTCCTTATAGCTGGATTGGTACATTATTAAGCAGCATTATGCCAAATACAATCTACAGTTTTAATGCAATCCTTATCAAATTTTTTTAAATTTATTTCTTTTTTGGGGAATTAATGTTTTACATTCAACAGTAAATACAATAGTTTGTACATGCATAACATTCCCCAATTTCCCATTTAACAATACAACCCCCACTATGTCATTTATCATCCTTCATGGACCTGTATTCTCCCCACCAACCCACCCCAGAGTCTTTACTTGGGTGCAATATGCCAATTCCATTTCAGGTTCTACTTGTGTTTTCTCTTCTGATCTTGTTTTTCAACTTCTGCCTGAGAGTGAGATCATCCCATATTCATCCTTCTGTTTCTGACTTATTTCACTCAACATGATTTTTTCAAAGTCCATCCAAGATCGGTTGAAAACGGTGAAGTCACCATTTTTTACAGCTGAGTAGTATTCCATTGTGTATATAGACCACAACTTGCTCAGCCACTCATCTGTTGTTGGACACCTGGTTTGCTTCCAGGTTTTGGATATTACAAGTTGTGCTGCCAAGAACATATGTGTACACAGATCTTTTTGGATGTATGTGTTGAGTTCCTTAGGATATATCCCCAGGAGAGGAATTGCAGGGTCGTAGGGTAGGTCCATTTCTAGCCTTCGGAGAGTTCTACAGACTGTTCTCCACAGAGGTTGGACCAATTTACATTCCCACCAGCATTGCATTGCAGGAGGGTTCCTTTGACCCCACACCCTCTCCAGCATTTGGTGCTGTTATCTTTTCTGATGTATGACATTCTCACAGGAGTGAAGTGATATCTCATAGTTGTCTTGATTTGCATTTTTCTGACAATCAGAGACTTTGAGCATTTTTTCATGTGTTTCTCAGCCTTTTGGATCTCTTCTGTGATGAATATTCTGTCCAACTCCTCCCCCCATTTTTGGATGGGGTTGTTGTCTTGTTGATGAGTCTGGAAGCTCTTTATATGTGTTGGTTATTAAACTCTTATCTGATGTATGACATGTAAAGATCTTCTCCCATTCTGTGAGGGGTCTCTTGGTTTGGGTAGTGGTTTCTTTTGCTGTGAAGAAGCTTTTTAATTTGATGTAGTCCCATAGGTTTATACTTGCCTTTGTCTTCTTTGTAATTGGATTCGTTTCATTGAAAATATCTTTAAAATTTATGCAGAAAAGAGTTCTGTCAATATTTTCCTCTAAGTATTTGATAGTTTGTGCTCTAATATCCAAGTCCTTGATCCACTTGGAATTTACTTTTGTATTTGGTGAAATATAGTGGTTTAGTTGCATTCTTCTGCATTATTCAACTCATTTTTCCCAACACCATTTGTTGAAGAGACTCTGCTTTCCCCATGTAATAGTCTGGTCCCCTTTGTCAAAGATTAATGTCCATAGGTGTGGGGCCTCATTTCTGGGCTCTCAATTCTATTCCACTGGTCAGTGTGTCTATTCATGTTCCAGTACAAAGCAGTTTTGATGATAATGGCCCTATAATACAGTTTGAGATCTGGGAGTGTGATGCCTCCAGTTCTGTTCTTTTTTCTCAAGATTGTTTTGGCAATTCTAGGTCTTTTCTGGTTCCAGGTAAACATTTGTAGCATTTTTTCTATTCTCCTAAAAAATGTGGTTGGGATTTTGATGGGGATAGCATTAAATTTGTAGATGGCTCTGGGTAATATATTCATTTTGATGATGTTAATTCTTCCAACCCATGAACATGGAATATCTTTTTACTTTTTTGTGTCTTTTTCAATTTCTTTGAGTAGTGACTCATAATTTTCAGTATACAAGTCTTTCACTTCTTTGGTTAGGTTTACTCCTAGATATTTTATTGTTTTTGTTGCTATAGTAAAAGGAATTGATTGCTGGATTTCATCTTCTTCTAACTTAGTGTTTGCATAGAGGAATACCACTGACTTTTGAATGTTAATTTTGTAGTCTGACACCTTACTGTATTGCCTGATGATTTCCAAAAGCTTCTTGCTGGATTCCTTAGGTTTTTTTTATGTATACTATCATGTCATCTGCAAATAAGGAGAGTTTGACTTCTTCTTTTCCAATCTGTATCCCTTTAATTCCTTGATCCTGCCTGATTGCTATGGCAAGAACTTCCAACACTATGTTGAATAGTAATGGTGATGGTGGGCAGCCCTGTCTAGTACCTAATCTGAGGGGAAATGCTTCCAGTTTTTCACCATTGAGTATGATGTTGGCTGTAGGTTTGCTATATATAGACTCCACTATCTTCAGGAATTTTCCATCTATTTCCATTTTTTGTAGTGTTTTGATCATTGAATTTCTGTGGTGTCTGTTGTGATATCTCCTCTTTCATTTACTATCCAATTTATTTGGTTCTTCTCCCTTTTTTGTTTTGTGAGTCTGGCTAAAGATTTGTTGATTTTGTTTATTCTTTCGAAGAACCAACATTTACTTTCGTTGATCTTTTGTATGGTTTTCCTATTCTCAATGTTCTTTATTTCTGCCCTAACTTTAGTGATGTCTGTCCTTCTGGTTGCTTTAGGGTTCCTTTGTTGTTCTTCTTCTAGGTCTCTAAGATGTGAAATCAGGCTGTTTATTTGTGCTTTTTTTCTTGTTTCCTAATGTGTGCTTGTATAGCTATGAACTTCCCTCTTAGGACTGCTTTAGCTGTGTCCCAAATATTTTGATAGCTTGTGTCTTCATTTTCATTGAACTCTCGAAACATTTTGATTTCTTCCTTGATTTCCTCTTTGACCCAGAAGTTGTTAAGAAGTGTACTGTTGAGCTTCCACATTTTGGCACTGTTACTAATCTTTTGCTGATTGTTAAGTGTTAGTTTAATTCCACTGTGGTCTGAGAAGATGCTTGGGATGATTTCAATGCTCTTGAATTGGCTGATGCTGTCTTTGTGGCCTAATACATGGTCTATCCTTGAGAATGACCCATGTGGATTTGAGTAAAATGTGTATTCCAGTTTCTTGGGATGAATGACTCTGAAAATGTCCAATAGTTCTAGTTTATCTATCTCTTCATTTAGCTCCCTTATATCTTTATTGATTTTCTGCCTGGATGATCTGTCAAGTTGAGAGAGTGGGTGTTGAAGTCCCCTACTATGATTGTGTTGCTGTTAATATATTGCTGTAGCTCTTTCAGTAGAATTTTGATGTATATTAGATGGCTTCTCATTGGGTGCATAGTTGTTAATAATTGTTAAGTCCTCTTGATTGACTGATCCTCTGAGTATTAAGTAGTGTCCATTCCTGTCTTTTTAAATCTTATCTATTTTAAAGTCTATCATGTCAGATATGAGAATAGCTGCTCCTGCCCTATTTTGTGGGCCATTGGCTTGTATGATAGTTTTCCATCCTTTCACTTTAAGTCTGTGTTTGTCTTGTTGAGTTAGGTGGGATTCCTGTAGACAGAAAATTGTTGGGTTGTGTTTTCTGATCCATCGTCCTACTCTGTGTCTTTTAATAGGTGAATTCAGGCCATTGACATTTACTGATATAAAAAATTGAAGATATTTGAACGCCATTCTTGTAGAGTTTTAGAGTGTTTTGATATATGTCCTATTTGTGGTGGTCTGCAGAACTTCTTTTAGGGCAGGCTTGGTGATGGTTGATTCCTTCAACTGTTACTTGTCAGAGAAGGTTTTGATGCCTCCATCTAGTCTGAATGACAGTCTAGCAGGATATAGTATTCTTGGCTGAAAGCCTTTCTCATTGAGCACTCGATAGATATCTTGCCATTCTCTTCTGGCCTGTAGTGTTTGTATGGAGAAGTCTGCTGCTAATCTTATGGGTTTTCCTTTGTAGGTGACTCTGTTTTTCTCTTGCAGCCTTTAGGATCCTTTCTTTATCCTTATTCCTTTTCATTCTAAGTATGATATGTCTTGGTGTCTTTAGGTCTGGGTTAATTCTGTTTGGGACCCTCTGGGCTTCTTGAGTTTTTATGTCTTTGATGTTGTCTAGACTAGAGAAGTTTTCAGCTACTATGCCCTGGAAAATGCTTTCTTCCTCTCCTTCTCTTTCTTCCTCTGGTATGCCAATAATGCATATATTGTTTCTTTTGAAGTCATCCCATAGGACTCTGTTGTTGTTTTCAGCATCTCTTAATCTCTTTTTGAGATCTCCTACTTCTTTATTAGTTGTCTCTAATTCATCCCCAGTCACTTAATCTCTCCTTAGGCCCCTCTCTCCTCTCTGTCACCAGCCACACGTGTTTGTACTCACTGGTGATTTACTGGGCTCCTGTGGTCATTCTAGTCCTGTCTTGTTTCGGTCCCGGGTGGTTTCCTTTGGTATTCCTAGTTGATCAGGAAAGGAGAGGAGAGAAAGCGATCTTCTGCTCGTAGCTCCGCCTCCGGAAGTCGAATATCCTTATCAAAATTTTAATGGCATTTTTCAAGCAAATTAAACTTACAGATTTGTGTGGAACAAAAATAAATAATTAAATAAATAACTATGAATAACCAAATAACTTCTGAGATGAAAGTAAAAATATGGAGGTATTATGCTCCTCAACTTCAAACTACATGTACCTCAACTACAAAGCAATAATATTGAAATAAAAATGAATATTGGGAATAACAGAGAATGTAAAGCCCAGAAATAAGTCTACATGCATATACCCACCTCATATATAACAAAGGGGCCAAAAACATCCAATGAGGTAATGAAGGTCTCTTCAATAAATGGCACTGGGAAAATCAGACAGGCTCATATGAAAGTGAAACTCATTTCAAAAGTGAAACTAGGTCACCACCTAACACCATGCATCTATGTCAAATCAAAGCACCTTAAAAATCTAGCATGATGCCGACCAGAACTCCCTGGGCAGACAACCCCACCAATGTGTCCTGGAGCTCTGCTTCCCCAGAGCCCTCCCCCACTAGGAAAAGAGAAGGACAGGCTGGGAGTATGGATTGACCTGTCAGTGCCAATGTTCAGCAGGAAAGCAGTTGCAGAGGCCAGACCTACAACCTTCTGCATCCCACAATGACCTTGGGTCCATACTCCCAGAGGGTTAAAGAATAGGAAAGCTCTCAGGGGAGGGGATGGGCTACAGAGTTATACTGGAAGGAATTGTGTGAAGTTCTACTCCTCTTATCCTATGGTTTAGTCAATGTTTCCTTTTAAAATAAAAATTAAATAAAAAAATAAATAAAAATCTAGCTATTAGAACAGATACTCTAAAATTTATAGAAGATACCACCTCATACTTGAGAGAATGGCTTCTATCAACAAGCCAAGCAAGATAGGTGTTGGGGAGATTGTGGAGTTAAAGGGAACTCTGCTATGCTGCTGATGGGAATGTAAACTGTTGCATCCCGTTTGGAAGACTGGACAGTCCATAAGCAAATAAAAATGGAATTACCTTATGATCCAGCAATATCACTCTTAGGCATTTATCCAAATGACACAGAAACACTAATTCAAAGGAACATTTGCACCCCTATATCCATAGCTACATTATTCACAATAGCCAAAGTGGAAGCCCATCATCAGACGACTGGCTAAATAAGTTATAGGATCTATATTCCATGGAATACTACTCTGTAATAAAAAAAATATGACATTGTGTCTTTAGGGACAAAATGGATGGAACTGGAGGTGATTACGCTTAGTGAAATAAATAAAATAAGAAAGTCAACTACCAGATGGTCTCACTTGTACGTAGAATTTAGAGATCTAATTCACATGAACTTGCCCCAAAACAAATAAATAAGAAACAAAATCCAGAAGCAATTATACTGTTTCTAAGACTTGTGAGAACTTTGGTGATTACCCTCTGAGAGGGTAGGGATACAGAAATTTGGTTGTGGCTGTGGTGTGGAACTATACATTGTAATCTTACAATCTTGTAACATACTATCAGTAACAAATAACAAACTACTGCTTTTGATTTTGTAGATTGTCAGTATCTAATATCCCAAGTTCAATTCTAAGTAGTTTCTCTTTGTAGAGTCAAGAAGATGAAGAAACACAGAACTGATTTTCCTATAAACGTTATTTTAATAGTTGTTCAAAATTTTTATCTTTGACTTTGCTTATTTTTAAGTTATAAATAAAAACGAACAAATACTATTTAGAGGGGATCTAACTTCCACTCCTCAAAAAAAAATAATAAAACCCTGATATCCTTAAAGCATTTTAGTTCTTCACCTTTAGAAATTATCACAAAATCTCCAAAATGACCATCACTGTCCATCTAGAAAATAATTATTGATTTTGTTGCAGATACAAAAGAAAATCTAGCATTTCTTGTTATGACACAATCTAAAGATATCACCTCTAATAGAAGATTACAGAAAACAGAATATTTCTTTTCTCTAGTTGCTGAGTAGCTGAGTCAGGCCATATGAAGTCAATTGTTGCCATGGCAACACATAAAACCAGGAAAAGATAACATGTCTGAATACAACGAATCCATTTATCTATCCTTTTTCTTTTAGATATGATCACACACTTACTCAGAGGGGCTAGATATGCATACTTTAATTACCACAATCCCTTTAAATTATATTTTGTGTGTTATTGCTTCATATTCAGTTGATCTAATGAGTTTACAATATTATAAAAATTAATGAATTCAAGTGCCTATAATTTTTACTTATAAAATTGGTAAGACATCTACTTGCACTTCCTAAGTTTTTCACCTTTTGTTTTGCTTTCTGACTAAGCATTAATAAATAACACATCTTTATGCATTCTTTTTCTCCTGTCATAATGTGGAATAAGCCCGTATGTTAAGAATGTAAATAAGTTTTCACTACGGCATATTGCAATAAGCATTTTAGTATTCAATAATTATAGAAAGCTGAAACATGTGATACAAGACAGGGAATATAAAAGCCACACAAACCCATAATTCCAAGCTCTCATGTTTATAATACAGAATTGTTAACTACTGTCACTAAATTGTAAATTACATGCTCAGAACTTACCCATTTTATAAGTAGAAGTTTGTATAATTTGCCTACATCTCAACATTTTCCCCAGTCATTATCCACTAGCAACAAATTACCTAAGTTCTGTGTAAATTTAACTTTCTCAGATTTCCCATCTAAGTATGCCTGTCCTCTGACTTATCTCACTTAGCACAAGTTTCCTAATAGCCACTCAGATGTTATAGAGGATAGTAATTCTTTTTCATGACTGAATAACACTATTTTGTGTATGTATGTAATAAATACATAGCAAAACCTGCATAGTTTTATTACATCCACCCAGATATTGACACAATTTTATTTGTTCAGCCATAGATGGGCAGTTATACTTAGGCACTTTTCCTTATCTTGGCTATTGTGAATTATATTGCTATAAACACAGGTGTGTAGGTATCTCTGGAAGATCCCGATTTAATTTCTTTTGGATACCTAGGACTAGAAATGAGAATGTTGTAACATATAACAATTCTTTGTTTAATATTTTGAAGACAGTCCACAGAAGCTTTTGACAAATGTTCTATACTAATCCAATTTACATTTCCACCAACCTTGCAGAAGTGTACTGTTTTCTCAATATTCTTTTTTTTTCAAGATTATTTAGATAATGAGAGAGAAAAGAACAAAATAAATAGAAGAAGGAAAGTGTCACTCTCATATTAGGTACTGAAAATGGAACTCAGGATCTTGTGAACAAATCCTGTGTTTTACTCAAGTTACTTCTAAGACCAGCTCACTGTCTCCACATGCTTGCTAATACTTGTTACGTCTTTGATGGCAGTTATACTAATTGGTATAAGGTGCTAAGTCACTGTGATTTTGATTTCAGTTTCCCTGATGATTAGTGATACTGGCTATGTGTATTACACCTTCCTTAGAAAAATATCTATTCAGGCCATCTGCCCAATTTATATAATCTTGACATTAAATTTTACATATTTTAATTTAATTTTACCTCCAGGGTTATCGCTGGGGCTTGGTGCCTGCACTAAGAATACACATATAATGGAGGCCATATTTTTGGGTTTATTTTTGGATAGGACAGAGAGAAGTTGAAAAGGGAAAGAAGACTGAGAGGAGGGGAGAAAGACACCTGCAGGCCTGCCTTGCGCAGGTCCTTGATCTTGGTACTATGTGCGCTTAACCTGGTGCACTACCACCCAGCCCCAAATTTTACAGTGTTTTTATATTAACCATTTATAGATAAATGTTCCTGGTCACAAAGTTCTAGATCCTGGTGTAACTGGTGTTAAGAGCCTTCTGCTCAACTTCCTCAGACATTCCTCCCTCTGGGTGTCTAGAAGAAAATTCTTTTGGGATGCGGAAGGGTATTGGCTTCTGACTTGATTCTCATCTGCACATGGGATTGGCCAGTTGATCCTAAAATAGACAGCTTCCTTCCATTTTTGGGTATCTACTTTCATTCACTGTATTCCTAGTCTTTTTTCCCTATTTATTAAATATTTTATCCTGCATTATATCTCACTGCCTTTCAGATACCAAGTTTCAGATGCTACAAAGATTCCATTCTGATCTCTGTGGGCAGATGACCTCACCAATGTACCCTAGAACCTCACCTCCTCAGAGTTCTACCCCATTAGGGAAAGATAGACAGGCTGAGGATACGGATCCCGGTTCAAGCCCCCAGCTACCCACCCGCAGGGGAGTCGCTTGACAAGTGGTGAAGCAGGTATCTATCTTTCTCTCCCCATCTCTTTCTTCCCCTTCTCTCTCCATTTCTCTCTGTCCTATCCAACGATGACAACATCAATAAAAACAACAATAAAATAACAAGGCAACAAAAGGGGGAAATTCCTTTGTTGGTTGCCTCTTCCTCCTCCCATCCTATCTCTTTTCCTCTTTACTTCAAGTTCTGAGGTTCAGATAGGTAAATGCTTAGGAGAAAATTTCCTTGACATGGGGTTTGGCAGATTTGTTTTTGGATATGACATCAAAAGCACAAGCAACAAAAGCATAAATCACCAAGTATGACTATCAAATTATAAAAGAAAAATTGTGGACGTCAACACAACAGCTCACTTTGCTTAGTGCATGACTCACATTTGAGCCTGTCTCCTACCACACTGGTGCTGTGGTGCCTTTCCTTCTCTTTCTTTCTCTCTACCTATCTCAAAATGTTAACTGGTAGTGGTAAAGCTTCAGCAATGACAAGAAAAAAATTCGACAAATTATTATTTTTTGACACATGGACAATATCTGAACCATCTTTGTGGTTCAAAGATGGAAATCCTTTCTCTGAAATGAATGTTAAGAGAATCAACTATGGAAAAACACAAAGGAATAAAAGTGGCTAGCAGTAAATTCAAGGGGTTTCTCTGGTGGTTGGGGTAACTGTGTGGCTGTGATATATAAGATATATGAGGACTTTGTATGAGTCAGACATGAATTTATCCTGTGGTAAATACTTCAAAATAAAGGTGATAATTTGACCAGGCAGAAACCTAATACATAGCTCAGTAGAAGGAATTATGCCTCCATGAGTTTCATGACTACATTTAAAATTTATAATTTGAAGTATATGTTAAATAATTATAACAGGCAAAATGACAACTCTTTTTAATCATTACTGAGCACCTACAATGTATCTGTCCCTTCAGGAGAACTTTCACAGATATTATTATATAATCATTAATCACCAAAATCTGTATGATTGTTTCCATTCTGAATGAGAAAATAGTCTCACTGAGATTATTGTGTTGTTATATAGCTAATTAACATCATTCAAAAATGACTTTGTCTAACTTTGAATCCCTTCTTCCTTATAAACTATTAAAGTTTAAAACTCTGTTTCAGTGTCATCAATTGCCAATCAGGTTTTTACTGCTTTGTAAATATGCCATCCATTATGCCACTGACAGAAAGAATACTTAAAATGCAATTTGCCTGAACATTCCATAGCCATAAGACAAAATATTTCAAATAGTACAGAAAGTGTCGGGCTGGCTTCGCGAGAGGAGACAGACGATCCGGGACTCATGGCTGGGTTGTACGCAGTATCTCTTTATTCATGCAGGACGCAGCACAATCTAAGCCAAGTTAAGCTAAACTTAACACTACAACTTCAATTTACCACTATGAAAACGAACAATGTTGTTCTTATATACTTTCCAAGTAGGGTGTAAACAGGATGTGATTTAGAGAGGGTGGAGAGAAAAGTGACTGATGAAAATCAGGGTGTGACAAGGAGAGGGGGCAGAGCAGGCAAGAATTCTACCACTGAACCACTAATGCCCTGGAGGGAGTGTGGTGCTTTATGTAAATGTAAAAGTGATTTATGTAAATAGACCGCTTTGAATGGGATCAAACCAATCCCTATACAGGCATACCGATGCTTGGTTAAGCAGAAGCCAGGGGGAGCTGACATACTACCCAACACAGAAATAATTCAAAATATCTCATAACTGTTATATTGATGCTTATTGAAATAGCATTTTCAGTGTTAAAAAGTATTAACCTCAATTTTACTTATGTTTTTCTAGATACTGTTACTAGAAAACTTTAAATTACTCACATAATTCATATTGTATTGTTTGGCACTATTCTACAAATAATTAAATTTTGAAAAATATAGTTAGCTACAGGATAACTCCAGCTGAAAAACAGTTATGGTAAATTAAACTAATCTATCTGTTCCTAAATTCATTTGAGTGTATGCCAAGTACCCATTTTTGGATAGTTGGTACTGAAGGTAAGTGGATAGAGGAAAGTGGAAAATGTCTCTGAATATGTGGAATTTACATGGATGCTAACTAGTAACCAGTTTTGCCATTCTTTTTCTGAGTGCTATAGTACACTCCCATGCCCTCTTTTCTATGGATTTGAAAATCAAAACTTATAAGACAAAGTTTAATAAACTAAATTAGAAATAGGTAAAATAGGTACAGGGGAAAAATTTCTTATATTTGTAAAATTATAGTTATTAAAAACATGATCATTTGAATGTTTTAGCAAATTAATAACTTTATAGGGGTTCTGTTGTATAGAAAAGATAATTATTCCTGATAAGATAGTTACAGAATTTTATAAATATTTCAGTGTTCAAATCTCTAGGAAGCATAATTATTTATAGATCATACAAATCACTGAGCCAAAATGAAGGCTTACATATCTATAAATTCTTAAGGAATTTCTTGTCTAAAACCATTTATTTTGGTTCACTGTTATAGTGAAGTTGTTTTCATGATAATGCAATTAGATATTTATCTGATGAAAAAAATGGGTGATTCCAGAAGTTAAACACATTGTTCTACTTTCATATGACAAAAAATAATGTAATAAATTTAAATTAATTTTAAAACTTCCCATTGTAGTTATAAAAAATAGACTGTTATGTGTCTTTTCCTATGGTATGTTCAGTTATCTTTTATTTTTTTCCCAATCAAATCCCGAAGTTTCATGAAGTTAGTTTGTATAAATCACTTTTTAACATGGCATTTGTTCATCTTACTCTAACTCAATTTCTATATATTTTGACCCCGATAATCTTATTTGCATGTATCAAACTGCCCAATTACTCTTTATATCTCCAAACTTCTGAAACATTCCAGATCCTCTTTATTTCATTTTTTCCTTTTGTTTTTCTATTAAAGTACCATTGCAGCAGTCTGGGAGATGGCACAGTGGACAAAAGTTGGACTCTCAAGCATGAGGTCCTTAGTTTGATCCTGGGCATTTGCATGTGTCAGAATGATGTTCTGGCTCTTACTCTGTATCAGTCTACCTGCATGTTAGCTATTGGGCTCAGGCAGAAATTATTAACTAAAATCATGGGCCCGTTGGATCATACCTAAACTAGACTTCTAGATTCTTCCCACATGAAGACCTTTAGTCTCATCTGCTCTATTCTTACATTTGTGTTCCTGTTTATTAAATAATTTGTCTTGGGCTGGAGAGACAGCAAAATGGCTATGCAAAAAAATTTCATGTGTAAGGCTTTGAGGTCCCAGGTTCAATCTCCAGCACCACCATAAACCAGAGCTGAGCAGTGCTCTGGTATAAATAGAGAAAGAAAGAAAAAAAAAGAATTTAAATAATTTGTCTTGCTTTATATCTGACCACCTTTCAGCCACCAAGTTGCAGATGCTACCATGGTTCCATCCTGCCTTTCCTGGGCAGAAGACCTCATTAATGTGTCCCAAAGTCTCACCTCTCCAGATCCCTATCCCACTACAGAAAGACAGAAACAGGATGAGGGTATGGATCCACTTGCCAACATCTATGTACAGTGGAAGGGAATTTACAGAAGCCAGACCTTCCACCTTCTACCATCTGCTCTCCATAAAGAATTTAGGTTCATATTCCCTGAGGGATAAAGAATAGGGAAGCTTCCAATGGAGGGGATGAGATATGAAACTCTCATGGTAGGATCTGTATGGAATTGTACCCCTTTTATCCTGCAATCTTGTTAATCATTACTAAATTACTAATACAAAGAAACCACTAGAAAAGAAACCATTAGAAAGAAGCCATTAAAAATTAATATAGCGGGAGGTAGCGCAGCAGGTTAAGCGCATGTGGCACAAAGCGCAAGGACCAGCGTAAGGATCCCGGTTTGAGATCCCAGCTCCCCATCTGCAGGGGAGTTGCTTCACAGGTGGTGAAGCAGGTCTGCAGATGTCTTTCTCTCCCTCTCTCTGTCTTCTCCTCCTCTCTCCATTTCTCTCTGTCTTATTCAAGAACGATGACAATAATAACTACAACAATAAAACAAGGGCAACAAAAGGGAAATAAATAAAAAATAAATATTTAAAAAATTTTTAAAAATTAAATTAAATTAACATTTTTAAAAGTAATATGGCAATATACTGTGTTTTAGGTGTGTATTATTGAAACTTTTCTATCAGACTCAATATTTAAAAGTGTTTATCTCCCCACTTTAGCTTTTATTGATAGTTATCAGACCAATTTAGTCTATGCAGATTCTATTTCCCTACTTAGCAGGATGCAGATTATTCATGACTTGGATAAGGTCCAAAATGGTGATCCAGTAAAAAAATTTTTTTCTTCTGTCCAAGTAAGTGAATAATAGGGGTGGGAGGGGGACATGATTTTAAACACCTGCAATTTGGTATCTTATCATTTATCTATCATTTGCCACATTACATAATACCCAAATCACTACGACTACCTCATTATTTTATTCTACATTATAGGACTGCAATTAAGATCTCAAAATCTATTAAATTAACTGCCTAAATTTCTATATCTCAGTGTTAAGAGTTCCACTTCCAAGGGAGATAAGGAGCTTTTGTGTCTTGTGGATATTTTCTTCCTTCCTTCCTTCCTTCCTTCCTTCCTTCCTTCCTTCCTTCCTTCCTTTTTTTTCTTCCCTTCTCTCTCTCTTTCTTTCTTTCTTTCTTTCTTTCTTTCTTTCTTTCTTTCTTTTCTTTTTATTGATTTAATTATGATGGCAAGTCTTTTGGAGAAGAGGGATACAATTCCACACAATTCCCACTACCAGAGCTCTGTATTCCATCATCTCCCTTAATATCTTACCTATTCTTTATCCCTCTGGGAGCATGGACCCAGGATCATCACAGGATGCAGAAAGTGGAAGGTCTGGCTTCTGTAATTGCTTCTCTGCTGGACTTGGGCATTGTCAGGTCAATCCATACTCCCAATCTATTTCTGTTTACCCTAGTGGGATAGGGCTCTGGAGAGGTTAGATTCCAAGACACAGTGGTGAGTTCCTCTGTCCAGAGAAGTCACCCTGGTATCATAGTAGCATCTGCAGCTTGGTGGCTAAACAGCATTAAGATATAAAAAAACCAAATTCTTTAGTAATGAGAGCCCAAAGGGAGCACAAAAGGTTAAGTGCAAGTGTAGCAAAGTGCAAGGACATGGTATAAGGATTTGGGTTTGAACCCCCATCTCCCCACCTGCAAGGGGGTGTCACTTCAGGAGCAGTGAAGCAAGTCTGCAGTTGTCGATCTTTCTCTCCCCCATCTGTCTTCCCCTCCTCTCTCGATTTCTCTCTGTCCTATCCAACAACAACAACAACAACAATAACAGCAAAATGAAAACAACAACAAAATGGGGGAAAAAATGGCCAGAAGCAGTGTATTCATAGTGCAGGCGCCAAGCTCTTGAGATTACCCTGGAGGCAAAAAAAAAAAAAAAATGTTTAGTAGTCAGGAAAGATCTATAAGCCCCTTGGAAGGTCTACTTACATATACCTCAGGACTTTTCAAATGGGCCTATTTAAATATACAAAAAGGTCGACTTAAAGGGTGAAGGTAGATGTCCAACTTCAGTGTGGGGGTTGGGGGAGGGACACAGACCTTTGGTAATGGGAATGGTATTAATATACATTCCTATTAACTCATAGATTCACAAATCACTATTTAATTAAAATTAGAATAATTAAATAAATAAATAAATATACTAAATGTCATGCTGCGCTGCGGAGAAGAGAGAGAGGAGATCCTGAGCGAAGAGGGAACACAAATCTTTATTTGCGCTGGCATCTCAGAGTTGGGTGAGAGAGAAGCAGGTTGGGCCACGTGGAGGTAGCAAAAATGGCCGCCTCATGCAGTAAACTTTCCTGCATCTAAACACTGAAGTGAAGAGCCAGCAAGAGAACAAGGTGCGGAAGAAGAAGGGCTTTTATCGGAGTAGCTTTTGTGAAAATGGGAAGGGGGAGGAGTAACCAGAGCACTGCAACTATTGTGGGGAATAGACAATGCCCTGAGGGCACAACATGGTGGAACAGGCGCTTAGAGAATGTCCCAACTCTCGAGGGAACTAGCAATAGCCTGAGGGGACAACATGGCAGATGTGACTGCATCTTCACAATTTCCCAGCACTAAAAGTATCATTAAAGCCTAGTATTGCACTCTGCCACCCATCTACACCACATAATTTGTTCAAATATACCTCATTCTCATTCATTTCCTTTCCAAAACACTAGATCAAATCTACCCCTCCTCATTTTCTTTTCCAACTGAGCTGTAAAACTTGGAATAAAAATGATAAATAATTTGGTCAGCTTTTTCACATAATGGGTTGAAAAACTATACTTAAGGTAAATGGGACTGTGAATAGAAAAAACCTAAATTCCAGATCTATAGATAATTCCCCCAATTAAATCAAATGCTTTGAGCTAACCCTCACTTCACTTTATAAAATAGATTTCAGCAAGCAGTTAAATGGAACTCATTTGAGCTTCAATCATTGAAAAAATTGACTGTATTTCTTTATTCTAGCAGCTCAAAATACTATGAGAATAAAGAAAGACTAAGCCTGGGTAATCTATAATCTAGATAGCAACTACTAATTAAATGTATCTTCACATTTCCATACTTTATTATTTAGTGCATCTAGATTCCACTCTCAAACTATCATTAAATGTCTTATATTAAATTGAATTTCATAAAATAGTAAATTGCTATTTTCTAATAGGCAAAGTCTTGGTTCTTCTATCTTGAAAAAAGAAATTATCAGTTCTCTCTTGGTGCTTCTTTCTTCCTCTTCTCTATTATCACTACGCACATTTTAGCATTTGTGAGCAGTTTTGTTAACAATGTTATGATAATGCTAAGTTGATGTTATTAGATTTAAGTGGATAATAGTTTTGCAAAAAGCTTAATGACTGCTAATGTTTAATCTTGGGCATGGAATTTACTCATGCATACATATATCGAAAAGGCAAAAAGAATGTGCAAAAGTATTATGGATTTTTTTCCCCAGTGTTTCCTATTTCCTTAAATTTCCTTACTTATACCCAGGCAGATAATACAAAACCCAAAAGTTGAGCCTTAAACTGTGATCCTCAGTTTCAGATCACTAGATATCCTGTCACCAGCCAGATGCCTGGGCTATGAAGGCCCATCAGGTTGTGACCTCACTGTAAATGACTCAGAATTTATATGACCTTTGCAAAATAAGACAGGAAGCCGACACTTCAGTTATGATGTCTAATAAGATTAACACATTGTTCAATGGAGGTGAGAGAAAAGATGGATAGACTATTAACCAATTAGAGGCATCACCTTATTTGCTCCTTCTTACATCTCTCCCTCTCAATTAATGTCCAAAAGGGACTTCCCCAAAATATGTACACATATAAATATACATTCTGTTCAGTTGTCTCTATGCATCTATTTTCACTATATGTAATTTATTAAAAAACAGAAGTGCCTTTCTGTAAAACATATTGAATTATGAATTTGAATGAAATAGGAATTAGCATAATAGATCACCTCTATCACAGCTTAAAAAAAGTACCAGTAAATAAACTCTCTTGAGCTCAGACATTATATAAAGTCTATATTAAAAGCTAGGGAGACAGTAAATGGTTATGCAAATTACTTTCATGCCTGAGGCTCTGAGGTCCCAAGTTCAATCCCCAACACCACCAAAAATCAGAGCTGAGCAGTGCTTTGGTCTTACTCTCTGTGTGTTTCTTTCTGTACCTCTCTCTCTTTTTCTCTTTCCCTCTCTCTCATTAAAATAAGGTGTAGCTCTTGATTTCTGAAGGGATGGCTATGGAATAGTTGCTGTATCACTTTATTCTTCCCATCAACTAGAACAAACAATGAAAATCACCTGAAAATTCAACAAAATACTATCAAGATTTCTTAAGAAACTCACTAAGCCATAGGTTAGTACAGATATGTATGGTTAGTTAATGGAAAAGGGTTGAGGGAAAGTGTCTCAGGTCTCAAAAGGCTATACTCAGTGAGAGCTGACACCAAATTTGGAGTTACACATTACTATATTGTTGATGGCAAGAAAGTAGATTTGGATGCTTAACCTATCAACTCAGGGGCAACAGGATATTGAACTGCCATAAAGACCCACTAGTGTTCACGGGAAAAAAAATTCTAGCTGAAATTAAATCCCTCTGTTCTAATTAGTATCCCAGTGCCATATAGAAAATTAAATCCTAGCCAACTTTCAGTGGCATACAAGGGTTTAGTCGCTATCTCACATCAATCACAGGATCAAGTTAAAGCAACAACTATTTAAAATATCACTTAAAAATGCACCAATTAACAACTCACTTAACCAATTAACTCACTTAGTCAAAAGTGGGTACAGGCAAGTGCAGCTGGTTCTTTGAATAATAAGTAAAACAGATAAACCACTGGCTAGACTAAAAAAGAAATAAAAAGCATTGCTAAAAACAACCAGGAATGAGAGAGATGAAATTAAAAATGAATATGGAGAAATACAAAGAATAATATGTAAATATCATAAATATCTCTATGCAAATTAATTGGAGAACCTAGAAGAGAAGGATGTTTTTCTAGAATCATACCACCTGACAAGCCTAACTCAAGAGGAGTGTGTAGTTTAAACAAGGCAATCGCTAGTATTTAAATTGAATCAGTAATTAAAAATATTCCAAAGAATAAAAGTTCAGGCCCAGATGGCATCACTAATGAATTCTGTAGACTTTCAAAGAAGAATACCAATTTTCTTTAAGCTCTGTTACAACAGTTACAAGTTAATCAATGTAATTCATCATTCAACAAAAAGGAAGGATATACATCACATGTTTATATCAATTGATGCCAAAAAGGTATTTGGTGGCAAGGTCCAACACTCATTTATTATGAAGATTAGCCAGAAACTGGAATAGAAGGACCATTACTTGACACAATAAAGACCATTTATAACAACATCCCAGGTGATATCATTCTCATTAGTCTGCAATATTATTCAACATAGTCCTTGAGGTCTTCACCACTACAATAGACAAGAAACAGATATCAAAGCTGTAAATATTGAAAAGGAAAAAAACAATCAAACTATCATTATAAGCTGATGACATAATAGATCTAGAGAACCCCAAAGACTACACAAAAAGAAAAAAAAACTGCTGGAAATAATAAATTTAGTAATTTAGCAGGATACAAAATCAATACACATAAATCTGTGGTGTCTCTGTATACAAACAAGGAACCTGAAGAAAGAGAAATAAAAGACTCAATCCCATTTCAATTGAGCTCCAAAGATAAAATAATTCGGGGTGAATCTCACATAAGAGGTGAAGGGCCTTTACAATGAAAATTAAAAAGATTTAACAACAAACAGAAAAATATTAAAAGTCACAGAATTTGGAAACTAAACAACATCCTCCTTAAGAACCACTGGGTCAGATATTCACTCAAGCAGGAAATTCAAATGTTTCTGGAAACAAATGAAAATGAAGACACAAGGTATCAAAATATTTGGGACACAGCTAAAGCAGTATTGAGAGGGAAAATTATAGTCATACAATCACATATTAAACAACAAGAAAAATCTCAAGTAAATGACCTTACTGCACACATCAAAGACTTAGAGGAAGAGGAACAAAGGAACCCTAAAGCAACCAGAGGACAGAAATCACTAAAATTAGAGCAGAAATAAACAACATTGAAAATAAGAGAACCATACAAAAGATCAATGAAGCCAAAGGTTGGTTCTATGAAAAATTAAACAAGATTGACAAACCCCTAGCCAGACTCACTAAACAAAAAAGGGGTAAGACTCAAATTCATAGAATTGTAAACGATAGAGGAGATATCACAACTGACACCACAGAAATTCAGAGAATCATGCAAAACTTGTATAAAGAACTATACGCCACCAAGCTAGAGAATCTGGAAGAAATGGAACAATTGCTAGAAACATATGCCCTTCCAAAACTGAATGAAGAAGAAATACAAAACCTAAATGCATCAATCACAGACAAAGAAATTGAAACTGTTATTAAGAATCTCCCCAACAACAAAAGTACTGGACCAAATGGCTTCACAAAGGAATTCTACAAAACATTCAGGAAACATACTCCTAAAGCTTTTCCATAAGATCAAAGAAACAGGAATACTCCCTTCCACCTTCTATGAAGCCAACATCAACCTGATAGCAAAAGCAGATAGAGACACACAAAAAAAAGGAAAACTACAGACCAATATTTCTGATGAACATAGATGACAAAATATTAAACAAGATCTTGGCCAACCAGATACAACAGCATATAAAAAAGATTGTTCATCATGACCAAGTGGGATTCATCCCAGGAATGCAAGGCTGGTTCAACATCCATAAGTCAATCAATGTCATCCACCACATCAATAAAAGCAAAACCAAAAACCACATGATTATCTCAATAGATGCAGAGAAAGCCTTTGACAAAATCCAACACCTATTCATGCTCAAAACCCTACAAAAAATTGGAATAAACAGGAAAATCCTCAATAGTGGAATCCACAGCCAACATCATACTCAATGGACAGAAGCTGAAAGCGTTTTCCCTCAGATCAGGGACTAGACAGGGCTGTCCACTGTCACCATTACTCTTCAACATAGTATTGGAAGTTCTTGCCATAGCAATCAGGCAAGAGAAAGAAATCAAAGGAATACAGATTGGAAGGGAAGAAGTCAAGCTCTCACTATTTGCAGATGATATGATAGTATACATAGAAAGACCTAAAGAATCCAGTAGAAAACTACTGGAATTAGGCAATATAGCAAGACAAAATCAATGTATAAAAATCAGTGGCATTTCTATATGCAAATACTAAATATGAAGAAGAAGACATCCAGAAATCACTCCCATTCACTGTTGCAACAAAATCAATAAAATACCTAGGAGTAAAGCTGACCAAAGAAGTGAAAGACTTGTATACTGAAAACTATGAGTCACTCTTCAAGGAAACAGAAACTGATAACAAGAAATGGAAAGACATCCCATGCTCATGGATCGGAAGATTAAATATCATCAAAATGAATATTCTCCCCAGAGCCATATACAAATTTAATGAGATACCTATCAAAGTTCCACCAAGCTTCTTTAAGAAAATAGAACAAACACTACATTTATTTATCTTGAACCTGAAAACACCTAGAATTGCCAAAACAATCTTGAGGAAAAGAGACAGAAATGGAGACATCATACTCCCAGATCTCAAACTATATTATAAAGCCATCATCATCAAAACAGCATGGTACTGGAACAAAAATAGGCACACAGACCAGTGGAACAGAATTGAAAGCCCAGAAATAAATCCTCACACCTATGGAAATTTAATCTTTGATAAGGGGGGGCAAAGTATTAAATGGAAGAAGGAGTCTCTCTTCAAAAAATGGTTTTGGAAAAACTGGATTGTAACATGCAGAAGAATGAAATTGAACCACTTTATCTCACCAGAAACAAAAGTCAACTCCAAATAGATCAAAGACCTAGATGTCAGTATGGAAACTATCAAAATACTTAGAGGAAAACATTGGTAAAACACTTTCCCACCTAAACCTCAAGGACATCTTTGATGAAACAAACCCAATTGCAAGGAAGACTAAAGCAGAAATAAACCAATGGTACCACATCAAATTGAAAAGCTTCTGCACAGCCAAAGAAACTATCACACAAGCAAAGAGACCCTTCACAGAATGGAATAAGATCTTCACATGCCAAACATCAGACAAGAGACTAATCACCAAAATATACAAAGAACTCATCAAACTTAGCACCAAAAAAGCAAATGACCCCATACAAATATGGGCAGAGGATATGAACAGAACATTCACTTCAGAGGAGATCCAAAAGGCTAACAAACATATGAAAAACTGCTCCAGGTCGCTGACTGTCAGAGAAATGCAAATAAAAACAACATTGAGATACCACCTCACCCCGATGAGAATGGCATACATCAAAAAGGACAGCAGCAACAAATGTTGGAGAGTCTGTGGGGACAGAGCAACCATTCTGCACTGCTGGTGGGAATGTAAATTGGCCCAGCCTCTATGAAGAGCAGTCTGGAGAACTCTCACAAGGCTAGACATAGACCTTCCATATGACCCACTAATTCCTCTCCTGGGGATATACCCCAAGGATTCCATAACACCCAAACAAAAATATATGTGTACGTCTATGTTCATAGCAGCACAATTCATAATAACTAAAACCTGGAAGGAACCCAGGTACCCAACAGCAAACGAGTGGTTGAGAAAGCTGTGGTACATATACACAATGGAATACTATGCAGCTATGAAGAACAATGAGCCCACCTTATCTGACCCATCTTGGACAGAGCTAGAAGGAATTTTGCTAAGTCAGCTAAGTCAGAAAGATAAAGATGAGTATGGGATGTTCCCACTCATCAAAAGAAGTTGATAAAGAAGAACAGAAAGGGAAACTAAAAGCAGGATCTGATTAAACTGAGAGCAGGGCACCAATGTAAAATCCCTGTGGTGAAGGGGAGGGTGGCCATTGGGCTTCCTGGCGTGGCGGGGGGTGGGCTTGGGGGGTAGGGCTGTGGGGATGGGATACAATCTTTTGGTGGTGGGAATGGTGTTTATGTACATTCCTATTACTATATAATTAATATGAAAGGGAAAAAATGATCATATGTCTAGAACTTCTTAAAACACAGACTGAGACTTTTTAATACATAGGCTGAGTCTTTAGTATGTGGACTCTCTCAAAAGCATAGACAAGGGAGAACAGAAACAAACGGTAGCACAACTATATACAAGATGCTGGGTATTATACCCCAAACCCTAACAAAGGGACTTTGCAAAGTTAACCCAATTACCAAATAATGTGATGATAACAATAACCATCCATTGTCTTCTTAAACCCTAAGACAACAGGAACCTCATATTTCTACTATAGAGCCTATATTTCCCCCAGTCCTGGAACCTTAGGGTGGGGCCCACTTTCCTGCATGCTGCTCTCAATTCAAACCAAATAATATTGCATCAGCGGATAACAACCTAATCAATGCAATGAGTGCCACGACAACATGCTTCACTTTAGACTGTGACCAGAGACTTAAGGTGTGGAATGACAACCCTTCAGCTTCATCACTTGGGTGAGACCTTTCCTTTTATAGTATTCTCTAATTCCATTCCAGGTGGTCCACTCCCCATTAAAATCCCCAAACCTAGATATAGTCCAAGTCCCTTGAGATAGAGCATAGGTTCACATGTGCCCATAAACTAGGGGAAAAATATATACCTGAAAGCAAAAGTACACAAGAGCATGCAGGGAGTACCCCCCAACACCTCATATGCACTATTCCAGTCTTTAGGTCCATGATTGTTCAACAATTTATTTGGCTTTGTATGTTAACTCTTTTTTCAGCCACCAGGTTCCAGATGCCAGAAAGATGCTGACCAGACTTCCCTAGACAGAGGACCCCATCAATGTGTACTAGAGCTCCGCTTCCCCAGAGACCCACCCTACTAAGGAAAGAGAGAGGCAGACTGGAAGTATGGATCGACTAGTCAACGCCCATGTTCAGCGGGGAAGCAATTACAGAAGCCAGACCTTCCACCCTCTGCAACCCACAATGACCCAGGATCCATACTCCCAGAGAGATAGAGAATGCGAAGGCTATCAGGGTAGGGGATGGGATACGGAGATTGGGTTATGGGTATTGTGCAGAACTGTACCCCTCTTATTCTATGGTTTTGTTAATGTCTCCTTTCTTAAATTAAAAAAAAATTTTAAAAAAGAAAATTAAAAAGCATTGTCAAAATAAGTAGTGAAGGGCACACAGAAATAGAAGAACACTCCTCATTTTTGATTTGGGAAAATAACATTTTTTAAAATGCTATTCTACAAAAAAAACAATCTACAATTTCAATGCAATCCCTATCAAGAACACAATGGCACTTTGCAAGCATAATGAACAACTTCTCCAAAGATTTTTGTATAACAACAGAAAAACCATGAACAGCCAAAGGACTTCTGAGATAAAAGGGAAAATATGGAGGACATCATGCTCCCCAACTTGAATTAATGCTAAAAAGTAATTTGTAACCAAAACAGCAGGGTACTGGACTATAAATGAATACTTGGACCAATGGAGGAGAATAAAAAATCCAGAAATGAGTCTACATGTATACAACTACCTAATATATGATGAAGAAGCCAAAACCATTCAATGGGATATATAAAGTATCTTCAACAATGGTGCTGAGAAAATTATACAGCCACATGTAGAAAAGTGAAACTGAGCACAACACTATACACCAAGGTAAAGTCAAAATGGATGAAAGTTCTGGATATTAGAGAAGAAGCTCTACAATTTACAGAAGAAAATGTCAGTAATATTTTGTAGGATCTTCATACCAAAGATATATTTGGAGACTCAACATCCTGGGCATGGGAAATGAAAGCAAAAGTAAATAAATGGGATCAAATCAAACTAAAATGCTTCTATACATTGAGAGCAAATTATACAAGGATAACCAGGAAATGTAGTAAAAGGGAAAAGACATTTGTCACAAATCAGATAAGCAACTGATAAGAAACATCTATATAGAGTTAGTAAAGATCTACAAAGAAGCAAAAATAACCCAATAAAAAAGTGAGCCAAAGAACTAAGCAATTTTCTAAAGAAAAGGTACACATGGAGGGCAGAGCCAAGATGGTGACTTGGAAGTAGTGGCTGGCATGAGCTCCAACAAAGCAGTAGCTTGTGACCTGGAATTCTCTGGATAGGGTTCCAGATGCTAGCATGATGCCTACCAGACTTCCCTGGACAGACAACTGCACCAATGTGTCCTGGAGCTCTGCTTCCCTAGAGCCTTTCCCCACTAGGGAAAGAGAGAGACAGGTTCGAAGTATGGATCGACCTGTCTACACCCATGTTTAGCAGGTAAGCAATTACAGAAGCCAGACCTTCAACATTTTGCATCCCACAATGACCTTGGGTCCATACTCCCAGAGGGTTAAAGCATAGGAAATCTATCAAGGGAGGGGATGGGATACAGAGTTCTTGGTGGGAATTGAGTGGAGTTGTACCCCTCTTATCCTATGGTTTAGTGAATGTTTCCTTTTTATAAAGAAAAAAAAAGAAAGGAAGGAAGGAAGGAAGAAAGGAGGAAAGAAAGAAAAGATAAACATGGCCCCCAGACACCTAAAAAAATGGTCTACTTCACTTATCATCAGAGAAATGAAAATTAAAACTATACTGAGATACCATCTCACACCTGAGAGAATGGCTTTCATCAACATATCAGGAATTGAAAGTTGTCGATAAGTTGTGGAGAAAAGGAAACTCTAGTATACTGTTGGGAATGCACTGGTGCAGCCCCTCCCTTTGAAAGGCTGTATGAAGATTCCTTAAGCAAATAAAACTAGTATTAACTTATGATCTAGCAAAATCACTCTTAGGCATTGGGAGTACATTGCTTATTGACTGAAAGCAAAAGGAATTATGGGCTATGTACATAATTAACATGCTGCTGATGTCATGAGCCTGTGATAGAAGTAAATTCTCAAGAGATTATGGGTATGAAGGACTACCTAAGTAAGTCTCTGCCATGAGTTTAGCATTTTTGCCTTTAGCCTTTTCTTTATATATATATATTTTTTATTTATTCATGAGAATGATAGGGGAAAGAGAGAAAAAGAACCAGACATCACTCTGGTACATGTGCTGCTGGGGACTGAATTCAAGACCTCATGATTGAGAATCCAATGCTTTATCCACTGTGCCACTTCCTGGACCACCTTTTAGCCTTTTCTTTACTCCATCCTGCTTGCCCTTGTCTACTCCTGGAATGATGAGTAGTTGTTTCTCCTGGGACCCGTGCATGTTATAGCTGAACACTGGTGAATTCAGTCTCAGAAATAATGGCTTATGCCATGAATGCAGCTAACCTTTTTGTCTTCTCTTTTCACAGTGAGGTTTTTATGTACCTAATATATCTTCCACTTTTATAAACCCTAACAAAGCTTTCAGTAGTTTTTATTTTAGAATGCTTAGTCATTTATCCATTGGACACTAAAAAAAATAATTGGAAATGACATATGCACCCCTATGTTCATAGCTGCATTATTCACAATAGCCAAAGAGTGGAAGAAGAAATATGGGATATATATTCCATGGAATATTACTCTGAAATCAAAAAAGAGAATATTGTGTCCTTCAGAAGAAAATGGATGGAACTAGAGGTGAGTGTGCTTAGTAAAATAAGTACAGAGATGAAAGACAACTACAAGACAGTTTCTCTTATATGTGTAACCTAGAGATCTGATTCACATGAACTTGCCAAAACAAACCAACCAACCAAAAAACAAAACAAACAGAAGTAAGCAAATTGTTTTTAAGACCTGTGAGAATTATGGTGGATACCTTTGGATTTTTGGGAGGTGGATAGGATGGACTACCAAATTGTGGATGTGGTATGGTGTAGAACTATATACATTATAATCTTACAGTCTTGTAACATATTAGTCACACAAAAAAGTACAGTCTATATGAAATGAGTTAAGTTTTATACAATGAGTTTTGAATAAAAAGTGTAACCCCAACTTCAAAGGTATTAAAATTAAACTGAAAAATATACAATTAAACCCATTTTCATAATAGAAAAGAAAATATCAGCCATGGATTAATCATCCAAATAAGCCATTATTTATATTTGGTATCTCTATTTAGCTTACTGTGGCTCAGAAATTCTCTTGCATATATGTTTCATCTTCCATTACTGTCACTAAGAGCATCAAGTGAACATTTTTATATACTAAATATAGATTGACATATGCATCTAAAGATTTTATAGTAAAGTATTTTTCAATGCCTCACAAATGTACCTAACTAATAACTTTAGAGAATAGCTAGGCTATCTCCAAATTTCTGAAACAAAACACAGAACAAAATACATGTATCTACACACAGCTTCAAATATTTGCTCTACAATACATTAACATATATTCCCAACACTAAGACAAGCATTTTTAAACTTTACAAGTGCTTAATGTTTAATACATATACAGAAATGTAAATATATTAAAGAGTATACCTTGGTGAATTTTCACAAAGATTACTCCCATGTACAGCATTATTCATTTTCAAGAAATAGATTACTTACAACATATTTCCTTTTTACTATCCATTTCACTTTTACTGCCCACTTTTGGCTTCTAATATCCCTTCACAAGGGATGGGAGGGGTTTCTTGCTCATCTGACAGAGGACTCACTTTACCATGTGTGAGTATCTGGGTTTGAATTCCTGGCTACCTCCTGAGAGCATCTGCAGGAATATGTGGGGGAACTCCATTAGAAGTGATATGATGATGTGGTGTCTCTTCTACCTTTTCCTCTCTGTCTCTCAAACTCTATGAGGAAAAATTAAAATAAATAAATAAGAAAGCTTTTTGAAGTGTTGGAATAACACAGGCCCAAAGCCCCAGCAAAGCGCTGGTAGAGAGAACAAACAAATAATAAAATAACACTACATATATATAGTGTTTATCATATATATATGATAATATATATAACACTATATATAACACTATATATATAGTGTAATCATATATATATGATTAGGAAAAAAATGATAAAGTTGATTTTAAATAAGTTGAGTGTTGAGGGTGCTCAGGAACATGCAGTTGACTATTCATGTTTAATTTTCTGTAAAAGTAGGTTCTGCATCCAGGCTAATTGACCTCCGAGGGCAGTTGAATCAACATAAATCTGCATATCTAAGTGGATTCATGCAGTTCAAACTCATCTTGTTCAAGGGTCAACTATGTATTTCACCAACAGGGCATTGCTGGATTTTCACACCTGCAACAATTTTTTTCTTTCTTTTTTCTAAACAGAGGATGAGAGTTTGAGAGGAGGAGGATGGGATGAGTGGTGGTGCACCTGGTTAAACACCCATATTATGAACCACAAGGACTGGGGTTCAAGTCCCAGCTCCTCACCTGCAGGGGGTTCTTTTCACAAGCAGTGAAGTAGATCTACAGGTGTCTCCCTCTATCTCTCTGTCCTCTCTGAATTTATCTCTGTCGCATCTAGTTAAAAATAGGAGAGAGAGAGAGAGAGAGGGAGAGGGGGAGAACAAAGAGGAGGATGAGGAGGAGAGAAAGAAAGAAGGATAGCAAATCCCATTTCATTATTATTGGCAATCTCCCCTATGCATGTTTGGATAACTATGATGGCTATGAATCAGGGTTATATGGTATCAATATATATGTATTCAACTACAGGACTTGTACTGTGTAACGTTAAGCTAAAAGGAGTCACCAAGCTAAAAACTAAGATGAGTGACAGGATCAGATTATAACAAAACTATATAGAGAGCAGTTTAAAGAAATAATAAATGCAATAAAGTTCCAAAGCTAGGTCCTGGGTTGCAGAAGGTTGAAGGTCTGGCTTCTGTAATTGCTTCCCCGCTGAACATGGGCATTGACTGGTCATTCCATACTCCCAGTCTGCCTCTCTCTTTCCCTAGTAGGGTGGGTCTCTGGGGAACTGGAGCTTCAGGACACATTGGTGGGGTCTCCAGTCCAGGGAAGCCTGGATGACATCCTGATGACATCTGGAACCTGGTGACTGAAAAGAAAGTTAACATACAAAGCCAAACAAATTGTTGAGCAATCATGCACCCGAAGCTTGGAATAGTGGAGAGGAAGTGTTAGGGGTTACTCACTGAAAACTCTAGTGTACTTCTGCATTCAGGTATATATTTTGCAGTAGTTTATGGATACGTGTGAACATATGCTCTCTCTCACAGAAACTGGTGTATATCTAGGTTTTGGGACTTTGTTACAAAGTGAACCACCTGGTATGGAATTAGAGTATACTATGAAAGGAAAGGTCTCACCCGAGTAATGAAGCTGAAGTGTTGTCATTCCACACGTGAAGTCTCTGGACAAAGTCTGAAGTGAAACATGTTGAGGTGGCAATTGTTGCATTGATTAGGTTGTGATTGGCAGATGCAATATTATTTGATAGGGATTGGGAGAGACATATGGGAAAGTCGGCCCTATCCAAGGGTTCCAGGACTGGGGGAAGTAGAGGCTCTATAGTGGAGATGTGAGATTCCTGCTGTCTTAGGATTCAAAAAGACAATCGATAGTTAATGTTATCATCACATTATTTGGTAATTGGGTTAACTTTGAAAAGTCCTTTTGTTAGGGTTTGCTGTACAGTACCCAGTATCTTGTATATAGCTGTGCCATTGGTTGCTTCTGATCTACTTGGTCTAGGCTTTTGAGAGAGTCCGCATATCAAATATACAGCCTATATATTAAAAAAATTCAGTCTGTGTTTTAAAAAACTTCGAGACATACATACTGTTAATGAGTGGGATCATCCCATACTCATCTTTATCTTTCTGACTTACCTCACTTAACTTAATTCAAATACTTAGAGGAAAACATTGGTAAAACACTTTCCCACCTATACCTCAAGGACATCTTTGATGAAAGAAACCCAATTGCAAGAAAGATTAAAGCAGAAACAAACCAATGGGACTACAACAAATTGAAAAGCTTCTGCACATCCAAAGAAACTATTACACAGAGAGACCCCTCACAGAATGGGAGAAGATCTTCACATTCCATATATCAGACAAGAAACTAATCACCAAAATATATAAAGAGCTGAGCAAATTTAGCACCAAAAAAGCAAATGACCCCATTCCAAAATGGGTAGAGGATATGAACAAAATATTCACCTCTGAGGAGATCCAAAAGGCTAACAAACACATGAAAAACTGCTCTAGGTCACTGACTGTCAGAGAAATGCAAATTAAGACAACATTGAGATACCACCTCACTCCTGTAAGAATGGCATAGATCAAAAAGGACAGCAGCAACAAATGCTGGAGAGTCTGTGGGGACAGAGGAACCCTTTTGCATTGCTGGTGGAATTGTAAATTGGTACAGCTTCTGTGGAGAGCAGTCTGGAAAACTGTCACAAGGGTAGACATGGACCTTCCATATGATCCAGTAATTCCTCTCCTGGGGTTATACCCCAAGGACTCCATAACACCCAACCAAAAAGATGTACACTCCTATGTTCATAGCAGCACAATTCATAACAGCTAAAACCTGGAAGCAACCTAGGTGCCCAACAACAAATGAGTGGCTGAGAAAGCTGTGGTATATATACACAATGGAATTACTATACAGCTATTAAGAACAATGAACCCACCTTCTCTGACCCATTTTGGACAGAGCTAGAAGGAATTTTGTTAAGTCAGCTAAGTCAGGAAGATAAAGATGAGTATGGGATGATCCCACTCATAAATAGAAGTTGAGAAAGAAGATCTGAAAGGGAAACTAAAAGCAGGATCTGACTCAATTGAAAGTAGGGCACCAAAGTGAAAACCCTGTGGTGAGGGGTAGACATACAGCTTCCTGGGCCAGTGGGGGGTGGGAGTGTTTGGGTGGGATGGAACACAGTGTTTTTGTGGTAGGAATGGTGTTTATGTACACTCCCAGTAAAATATAGTCATAAAATCACTAGTTAATTAATATGAGAGGGGGAAATTTAATTGTATGTTTCAAAGTTTTTAAAACACAGACTGAGTCTTCTTAATATATACAATGTGTATTGATTTGTGGACTCTCTCAAAAGCCTAGACCAAGAAGATCAGAAACAACCAATACTGGGTAGTATAAAGCAAATCCTAACAAAAGGACTTTTCAAAGTTAACCCAATTACCAAATAATGTGATGATAACATTAACTATTGATTGTCTTTTGGAACCCTAAGACAGCAGGAACCTCACATCTCCACTATAGAACCTCACATCTCCACTATATTTCCCCCAGTCCTGGAACCTTAGAATAAGGCCCACTTTCCCATATGCCTCTCCCAATCCCTATCAAATAATAATTCATCTGCCAATCACAACCTAATCAATGCAATGATTGCCACCTCAATATGCTTCAGCTCAGATTTTGTCCAGAGACTTCATGTGTGGAAATACAACCCTTCAGCTTCATTACTCAGGTGAGACCTTTCCTTTCATAGTATACTCTACTTCCATACCAGGTGGTTCACTTTGTAACAAAGTCCCAAAACCTAGATATAGACCAGGTTCTGTGAGACAGAACATATGTTCACACGTATCCATAAACTACTGCAAAATATATACCTGAAAGCAGAAGTACACTAGAGTTTGCAGTGAGTACCCCCCTAACACTTCCTCTCCAAATTCCAAGCTTTGGATCCATGACTGCTCAACAATTTGTTTGGCTTCGTATGTTAACTTTCTTTTCAGCCACCGGGTTCCAGATGCCATCAGGATGTCAGCCAGGCTTCCCTGGACTGATGACCCCACTAATGTGTCCTGAAGCTCCGGTTCCCCAGAGACCCACCCTACTAGGGAAAGAGAGAGGCAGACTGGGAGTATGGACTGACCAGTCAACGTCCATGTTCAGTGGGGAAGCAATTACAGAAGCCAGACCTTCTACCTTCTGCAACCCTCAGTGGCCCTGGGTCCATGCTTCCAGAGGGATAGAGAATGGGAAAGCTGTCGGGGAGGAGATGGGATATGGAGATCGGGTGGTTGGAATTGTGTGGAGTTGTACCCTCCTACCCTAAGGTTTTGTTAATTTATCCTTTCTTAAATAAAAAATAAATAAAGAAAAAAGAAAACAATGATTATGTAAATAGACTACAATGTCACACAATGCAACAGATGGTGTCTTAGAAGCAGAATTTAGAAGCATACCAACAAGTATATTGCACCAAAGCAATTAACTCTGTGGGAGGTAGACATGGAGGGGGTGAAGGAATCTGTGATATTGTACCTATCTGTCAACAATTTTACTTTAAACAATTAATTTCCTACTCCCCTCGTACCCCCTGAAAAGTCACCTCGAACAGTGGTGTAATGATGACAAGCTCCAGAGATCACTGTGCTAACAACACACAACTTCCTGAATGTGGATCTTTTTTTTAATCATGATTTCTGTCTCTTACATATTTCGTGAGTGACAAAGATATGTGTGTTTCTCATTTTTACTGTTTTCCATAGTAAAATATTTGGAATGTTTTCTTTAAAAACAAAAAGAATGAGAGATATCTAGTAGCTCAGGAGGCAGTACAAGTGACAGAAGGATCTTTGGATCTCTTTCATTAATAAATTAATAAATATTTTTAAAGAATAAGAAAATTTCACATTAAATAATTAGAGAAACAAAAACAAAGAGACAGTAAAATGTTGAATACAGGAGAAAATTTTTTTTTCTAAATTTTTTAAGGAGTGTATATATATTTATTTATTATTGGATAGAGACAGAGATATAATTAGGGAGGAGGGGGAAATAGGGAGGGAGAGAGACAGAGAGACACCTACAACCCTGGTTTGCTACATGTGAAGCTTTCCCACCACAAGTCGGTAGTGGGGGCTTTAACCTGGGTCCATGTGCACTGTCATGTGTGCTCTTAACTACTTTTACCACCACATGGCCCCAAGAAGTGTATATTAACACCATTCCTGCCACCAGAGGTCTGTGTCCCTACCCCTAACCCCTATACTCAAGTTGAAAACCTCACCCTCCACACAGAGACCCAGTGTTGGAGGTATTTTTATTTTTATTTTTATTTTTTTACTTTGGTGCAATACTTCAAACTCAGTCAGATTCTGCTTTGCATTTCCCTTTCTATTCTTCTTTCTCAACATCTGTTTATGAATGGGATCATCCCATACTTATCTTTCTCTTTCTGACTTAGGAGATAATTTTCATTTAGTATGGCGTTAACTGTGACAAGCATCAAAATATCGTATCAGCACTTGGAAAACTACCTGTTTTAGCTTTTGGTCTGACATCTTATCCACAGTAAGGATTTAAGAGGGTCATCAGTTAACAACAACAGAAAACCCGTTGATGTCAGACTGGGTTGTGGTGCACCTGTTTCAACACACTTGTTATATTGTGTAAAAACCCAGGTTTGAGCTCCTGGTCTCCACCTGCAGGGAGAAAACTTTGCAGTGTTGCAGGTGTCTATGTGTCTCTGTCTCTCTTTCTTTCTCTCTCTCGCTCTTCCTCTATTATCCCCTTCTCTCTTGATTTCCGTCACTATCCAACAAATAAATAAAGATTAAAAACAAAAGCCTGTTGGTGTCTATAAGAGAAACAAGAGGTTGGTGAGAATTTTTGCTTTTCTTTTTATAACAGAAGACAGTTCATCAAGGCCAAATACCTAGAGTAAAGGTAAGATGTGCGACCTGCATTCAGCTTTTTATTTGCTCATACAATTGTTGCTGTCCAGGGTGCTTTGGAAACTTCACTTGGATGGGAAAACACAGCCATTGTTTTAGCTGTCACATTTGAAAAGGAACACTAACAAATGGTTATGTTTCTGAGAGCCCGTCTTAATGACTGCATAGCTCAGACAAGCTTCAATCCTCCTTTAAAGCCTAGACTTAAAAACAAAGCTTTCTGTCACTTTGGATCAGGAAACAATAAAGTGTCACATTTGTGAAAGTGGCCCCAAGGACACAGATAGTGTTGAAAATCCTTGAAAATAAGATGAATTACCAATTCTCATTATTCATTTGACTCCCACTGGAGACTAATAGCCAAGTAATTTCCCATACATTATACTCTGAAAGACGCAAAGCATCCAACATGTTAGGAGACTATTGACTAAAAACACTTTCACAACAACTGTTTCTCTACGTCTGAGAAATGAACATGCATTCAAAGTTAGAGAACATTATTTTTCACTGTACATTACTATAATTGAAGACTAATGTCTGAATGCAGGAAAGGATACTTCTTTAAGGAATGGAAGATTGAGTTATATATGCATTTACATTAAAAGCAATAATTACGGGAGTCGGGCAGTAGTGCAGTTGGTTAAGTGCAAGTTGCACAAAGCACAGGGACCGGCATAAGGATCCCAGTTCAAGCTCCCGGCTTCCCACCTGCAGGGGAGTCGCTTCACAAGCTGTGAAGCAAGTCTCTCCTCTCTGTCTTCCCCTCCTCTCTCCATTTCTCTCTGTCCTATCCACAACAACGACATCAATAACAACAATAATAACTATCACAATAAAACAACAAGGGCAACAAAAGGGAATAAATAAATATTTTTAAAAGGAATAATTACAGTCTTTGAGATAAAATGATTATTTCAATAAGGATAACTATGAAGTAGATTTAAATTTTGGAAAGTATATAGCATGGACAATTCACGGATTACATAATAACATCTGGATTCATTATCTGTGAGAACAAAAGTTTTTTTCTTTTTTTAGTATTTATTTATTTCCTTTTGTTGACCTTGTTTTTTATTGTTATAGTTATTATTGTTGTTGTTATTGATGTCATTGTTGTTGAATTGGACAGAAAGAAATGGAGAGGAGGGGAAGACAGAGACGGGGAGAGAAAGATAGACACCTGCAGACCTGCTTTACTGTTTGTGAAGTGACAGGTGGGGAGCCAGGGGCTCAAACCGGGATCCTTATGCTGGTCCTTGTGCTTTGTGCAACCTTCACTTAACCCGCTGTGCTACCGCCTGACTTCCGAGAACAAAAGTTTTCTTCAATCAAAACCTTAGGGTAGAGGACTGCTTAAGTGTAGAAAGACCAGTCAAATTGGCCAAAAGGGTCATCAAATGTTATTACTGATTTTTTTTTTCACAGAAATGATAGAGATCACAGAGGAGAATAGATCAGAGAGTTGCATTAGGAAAGCCTCAATCAGCAATCCTTCTGCACCTAAATGTTCTCATTTTAATATCAAAGCCTGGAGTCTGCGAATGCAGGACCAGTGAAGATGTTTAGCAATACACTGAAAATAGTCTGTGATAGATTGCATAATTGTTTCCAAGGATGTTGCCCTCTTCTTGCTAGGATTATACAGCTTTACCCTTTGTCATATGTCACAGCAATGCATTTCCATATTAGGGCAGGACCCTTGCCTATGGAACTGATTATATAATATGAAATGATTCATGCCCATCTCTGAGAGACCAACATATGCCTGCATTTGACGTGCTCTCTTTTTTAGCAGTATATTTGCATAAAATAGATAGATATCAAGATGACTATAAATATTGAGATTTATTTTAAATGAATAAAATAAAGCAGTGGGAACTTTCGCTTTCCAAAAAGCATGTTGATTAGGTCACAATTCAATTAAAATTCATTTAACACTCATTGAGTGCTTACTCCAGTTTACAAGATAACACATTCTTAGGGGTGGGGTGGTGATACACCTGGTTCAACACATACATTGCTACATGCAAGGACCAAGATTTGAGTCCTTGATGCCAAGCTGGAAGCTTTCTGAATACTGCAGGTATCTCTCTATTTCTCTTTCCCTCTGTCTCCCACTTTGCTCTTAATTTCTGACAGTTTCTATCCAATAAATGAAGATAATGATTAAAAAATTTAAAAAGAAAGGAGAGAGAGAGAGCTCACAAAGGACTTTAGTCCAACAGGCATAAGTAGGTGATTCTGATCACAATCAATGAGCTTGAATGTAGCTTTTCCCCAGGTCTTCCAGTAAGAAAACAGCCTGAATCAACACTTAAAACTCTTGATTTTTAACCTTGTGGGTTCCTAAGCAGAGAATTGAAACAATTACACAATGGACTTTTAATCTGTTGGAATAATAGTTAATTTCAAGTTGCCAAATTTGTGGTGGTACAACGGTAAAAATCAGATATGTTGACCTGAATTAGATATAATATTCTAGGGCAGAATTCAAGCCAATATTCTTCAGTGGCAGCTTTCTGTATAAGAACAGTGTGTAGCCATTTTTTTTAAGTCAGTTACAGATTCAGTATGATTTCTCTGTCACTAGAATAGCTGTTCTGATCATAAAGCTTCCTAATTTGTGTGCCTGGAATTGCCTGAACTATAAGCAAAGCCTTACATTATGAAGTGAAGTTTAAAATGGAAATCTCTCTCAGAAAGGCATTGCAATGACTCAGATTTATTCAGAGTCAATACTACAGGGAGTTTACACTGATAGACGATGCTTTTCTGAGAGAAGTCTTCCATCAGATCACAAGGTATGTGGAAAATCTGCTGATAGGAAGAACTTAGTAAGGTATGAAGACAGATGAAAGAGTAGAGATGGGAAGGACATAGCAAAAAGACCACTGACCCTTTATACTTGTGCCTACTCCTACACCCCTAACTCTGGACAAGACTGAAATTAAATAAGTTTGTCAAACTTTCCTGTTTCATCTCTTCTCTTCTGATGCAAACTATCCTATATGCATATACAATATGCACCTGCCCATGATACAATTGCTAATAAGACTGGATTCCATAAAAAAAATTAAATACATGTTGTAATGGGTTGTGGTTAAGTTAAATTGCACATGAAAAAATGTATTTATTCCTAGCCTCCCTTTTCCATAGAGATGGTTATGTGTTCCAGTTTTATCTGAGTGTGAACTTAGCAAAAATTTTTTTAAATTATTTTTTATTGCCACCAATATTATGCCAAAATGTCACTAAGGCTTTGTGTTGACACTAAGAATCTACCGCTCCCAGTGGCCATTTTTCCTATTTCTTTCTACTCTGATAGGACAAAGATAAATTGAGAGGGGAGTGAGAGACACTTGCGGATCTGCTTCACTGCTCATGATGTGTCTCCTCTGCAGGTGGAGAGCAGGAGCTTAAACCCAGGTCCAGACCTTGAGCATGGGAACATGTGTGCTCAACTGGGTGTACCACTGCTCAGCCCCCCATGGCAAGTGGAGTTTCTAAGAGAGGCAACTCAACTGGCACAGTCATTCCTCCCATCCTTGAAATAGGTCATGTTAACTGAAGCTGCAGCATCAGTATTATGGTATGAATCTCTATCCCCCAAAAATTGATAGGTTGTGATTATAACTTACAAAACCTGCAAATATGACTGTATTTTGAGACTGAATCTATAATGTTGTGATGAAAATAAAGTAAGACCAATAGGATAGGCCCTAATACAATATAGTCTGTGTCTTTATAAGAAGATTTAGGATGACAGAGTATAATATAATGGCCCTGAGACTCCAGGTCCCAGGTTCAGTCCACTACATCACCATAAACCAGACTTAAATGCTGGGAAATTGTGCCGATGCAGTCACATCTGCCATGTTGTCCCCTCAGGCTATTGCTAGTTCCCGCGAGAGTTGGGACATTCTTGGAGTGCCTGTTCAGCCATGTTGCCTTCAGGGCATTGTCTATATCCCCGCAATATTTGGAGTGCTTTGGTTACTCCTCCCCCCTCCCATTCTCACGAGAGTTATTATCCTATCCTAGAGTGCTATGGTTACTCCTACCCCTTCCCATTGTCTCGAAAGCTACTCCTATAAAAGTAGCTCTCTTGCCAGCGTTTCACTCCAGTGTTCAGACGCAGGAAAGGTTACTGCCTGAGGTGGCCATTTTCGCTACCTCCACATGGCCCAACCTGCCTCTCTAGCACCCAACTATGAGGTGCCAGCGCAAATAAAGATTTGTGTTTCCTCTTCGCTCCGGAGCCCCTCTCTCTCTCCTACGCGGCCACAACAACACTTAAACAGTGTTCTTATCCCCTTCTCTCTCTAAAATAAAATAAACTTCAGAGAAATTTAGGACACAGATATACATACACATGAAAGCCCATGTGAAGGCAGTGGAAGGTTACCTACAAAATCAAGGAGAGTGGCTTAGAATAAACTGACTCTGCTGATTCTTTTAATAACTTATTATGGTGAGTTTAGAAAAGTAATATGAGCAGTTACGTTCTGAGATCAGGAAAAGTCAAAGAATCACAAAGATGTGGACTTCTCATTGCTGAACTGTAGAATCAATGCCAGCTATTGACTAGAACTGGAAAACACATCATGGGAGAAAAATGAAAAGTAACTTCTGTATGCCACCATGATTTTCTCTACCAACAGCATGATTTTGAATTGATCTGAAACCTCAGCTCTTTATCTCTTCTTTAATGAAGGGATATGAAAATGTGGATGGATGGAAGTGCCACATATGATACAATAGCTAACAATTATGTGGTTAGTTGAGTACAAATAGGAATATGTGGAGGGGCTGGGTGATGGCACACCTGGTTGAGTGCACATGCTACAATGTATAAGGACCTAGATTCAAGCCCTAGGTTCCCACTTGCAGGGGGAAAGCTATGCAAGTGGTGAAGCAGTGCTGTAGGTGTCTCTGTCTTCCTGTATATCACCCCTTTCCCTCTCCATTTCTGTCTCTATGCAATAAATAAATAAATATTATAAAAGTATTTGGGATGATCTGTTTCCTTCTTCATATGATGTTACCATCGATTCAATATTCTTCACAGCAGTTTTACCAAACAAACAAGGATATATTGATAGGGCAGGTGAGGTACTTTAACATTTATAAAAATCACACAGTGTTATCAAGATAGCTCATCTGAAAAGGTGCATCTTTTGCCATGTGTGCAAGTCTGGTTCAAGCCTGACCCCCACCACACTGAGGCAAGGGGGTCTTCTGTGCTGTGGTGCCTTTCCCTCTCTCTCAGTCTTCCCGGCTCTGTCTCTTCTCATCTGAAAAAAATAACCCTATGTAGCAAAACATTCAATCAAACAATCACAAACATGTAGGGACAGAATTTCTTAGATATCATTGCAAAGCTTCTTCCTTCTACAATCTGCAATAATGAGTATGGAACCAGGGAAAGATGTGTATCAGGGACTGAGCTCTTTCTTGGAAGTTTTGTAGCAATTCAGCATTCTCAATAGAAAAAGAAAAAACAACTCATGGAGAGTTTACTTAGAGGGCTTTTGGTGTTAAAAAAAAGGTCCCATAATGAATCATTTGAGACATCTACAAGACTATGAAACTTGGGACTGATAAATTTGCCTATTTACAAAGAGTGAGAACAAGAGGCCTCTGTGCCACCACTTTACCCAAATTCACTGAAAGGTCACTGGCTAAGCATTTTCACTTCAGGGATAGTGGAGTCATTTTTTATTTAAATGACAATTGTGTGTCCTGATTTCTTTTAGTCAGCATACTTCGGATGTATCTTCCCATCATAACGAGCTTTACATAAAAAACAGGAATATGCAAATAGTTTTGTATCTCTCCTATCTACATAAACACACTTTACTGTGAACAGTTTTGGAACAGAGGTGAGGTTTTTCTAGAAACCCACTTGTCACAAAGCAGAAAAGAGAAACAAAAACAAAAAATGTCCTTTTGTTCTTTCCCCAGTTCTCCCAATTTGTAGAACAACATAATTGATAGAACTGCAGCTCTCTCAATTGAGAGATTTCTTTCCATTGACTCATTTATCACATGGTCAAAGCCTTCCTTCCTGTCAAATCACTTCTTACTACAGATACTTACAGATATGCTTATTTAAGGCTATGCCTCTGTCATTGACCAAAACAGCAGCACTAGAAGCTCAAGGTTGTAACAATTCTCCTATTCAGGGCTATAGAGAATAACTCTAAATCCTACCTGAGGGAAATGAAAGTTGTCTGTATTATACCTCTTATTAAATTAAAAAAAGATGGTATCTATTCACTCCACAGCTTTCCCAGTGAAATAAAATCTGTGATACAATTTGTCATCAACTAATTGTAAGCTTTCTTAGCTCCTTTGCTAACATAAACAATCATAATGTACCTTATAATTTAAAGAATTATTGACAAACAATAGATGAATTACTACAGCCAAACTGTTTACAGATGACTGGTCAGGATTCATTTTATTATTTTTTTTTTTTTGAGTCATTTTAAATTCACCTTCAGTGAGAGCTCTCAGTTGGTTTCCAGTGTTCCCTGTGTAAAGGTTCAACATTTATCCTACTCTGGCTTGTCAGGTAACCACATGCTTTTCTGTCTCAGCTTATGATCCTTGAATTTTAGAGAGAGTATGATCTTAATTTGGGACTGCATAGACTGAAAAAAGAGAAATGCCTAACTGTTTTTCATCAAGGTGTGAGAGGGACACAATAAGGTTGAAAATGCCAGAACATTGTGTCATTTCTCAGTCCCTAGAAGGATCAATAAATGGCTGTGAGTGCCCACTCTCAACAGAACCTTGTCCTGGAAGAGAGAAAAAAAAAAAAAAAACATTGTGAACAAATAGAAAATCATAGATTTTTTTTTTTCTCCTCCATAGGAAATGATAAAAAAGGAAAAAAAAAACTTGACTGAACCTTTTGTTTCATAGTCTGGACATTCTGGTGGCATTATCTATTTCTTAGAGGTTTCAGTGGGAGAGTGAGTTTTGATTCTCTTATAAACCATCAGACCTGTTACAGCAACAGCAAAGGCAACTCAATATCCATATTGTGGAAACAAGAGATTCTTGGTTTCATTTCATTTCACTTGTTTTCATCCCAACTGCTATAATCCTAGTCCCAGTTACTATAACCTGCCATCTGGACTGTGTCTCTTCCCCTTAATGAGACTCTTGTGCTTTACTTGCAGTGAAAGGAAGATTGCAAAGATGAGCTTCCACTCTACCCTACAACAGTCACTGGCTCATCATTACACTCAGCACAGAGTTTGTTCTATGGACATGATATTCACAGTCATTTTGAACTTGGCTCTGATTAGTCTGTAGTCTCATCGGTCACCATACATGCTCTATAGCTCAGTGAATTAGAATTCAATACCCTGGGAGTCCAGCGGTAGCGCAGCAGGTTAAGCACAAATGGCGCAAAGTCCAAGGACCAGTGTAAGGATACCGATTCAAGCTCCCAGCTCCTCCCTGCAGAGGAGTCGCTTCACAGGCGGTGAAGCTGGTCTGCAGGTGTCTGTCTTTCTCTCCGCCTCTCTGTCTTCCCCTTCTCTCTCCATTTCTCTCTGTCCTATCTAACAACGATGATATCAATAATAATAGCAATAACAACAACAATGAAAAACAAGGGCAATAAAAAGGAAAATAAATATAAAAAATTAAAAAATAATTCAATACCCTGTGCTCTCAGTCTTCACCAAAACCTTTTACATCCACTTTTCAGATTAAAATAGTTCCCTCCCCATCTTGTACAAACTGGCCCTCTATTTTCTACAAAGTCACTAAATTTCACTTTCTCTCTCTCTTTCTCATTTAAAGAGAGGGAAAGTAAGGGGAGATAGAGAAGGAGTAATGCCACCTAAGCAATGCTCTGTCATCTAACGAGTTTTCCTAGTGGCACTCACAATGCTCTTAGGTGGTGCTAGGACTCGACCCTAAGTACTCATGTGTGGCAAACTGTGCCTTGTCTTTGCAATGAACAGTCTTCCAGCCTCTGTACCTACTGAATGTTTGCTTCTTTTTTTGTTGTTTGTTGTTTGTTTTACCAGGTTTATCTCTGGGGCATGGCAATTGTGTGGCTCCAGTGTTTCCAGTGGATTTTTCTCTTCTTTCATTTTGATAAAGAACGAGAGACAGAGACAGTGGTAGCTTTGCTCTACTGCTTCCCCCTCTGCAGGTGGAGACCAGGGGCTTGAACATAGGTCCTTATGCATGTTGCCAGATTTTTGCTTCTTTTCCTATCCTCAGAAAAGTTTCCCTGTCATCCTATTCGAAGATACCTATATTACTGTGTTTCTTTGCTCCAAACATACACTTCTTACTTAAAGGAAAAAGAAAACCCTAAATTCAATAGTATTAGGATTGGGGGGCAGATTCTGGCATAGCTGAGTCAACCCTAGAAGGTAGCAGACATAAAAAAAAGACCTCAGTCTCACTATAGAAAACTGAATACTGATAATTTGAACTAACTTGAAAGAGGAATCCAACCTTCAAATGATGAAACAGCCTAGTAGATACCTAGATTTCAGTATTCTTAGACTCCAAGCAGAGACTCAGGCCAACTATGTCCTGCTAGGACTGACACCTAGTAGAGCCTGTCAATAAAAATGTATGTTTAACAAAGTCTTTAAATGTGTGGCACATTTTATTTATTTATTTTTATCTTTTATTTATTCATTTATTGGATGGAGACAGTCAGCAATTGAGAGGAAAGGGGAGACAGAGAGACACCTGCAAAACTGTTGCACCACTCACAAAGCTTTCCCACCACAGATGGAGGCTCAAACCCGGGTCCTTGCACACTGTAGTGTGCACTCAACCAGATGCACCATGACCTGGCCCCATCATGGCAATTTGTTTCTTAGCAAAATGTAAATATAATATAGGTAGTCTGCAGAGTCTATTTTCCTCATCGTTTTATTCTCAACACCTTCAAATGACCTGGAATATTCTACCAGACATACTTTTTTTATTTTTAGAATTTAGAATGATTTCTAATACATACACTTAGTATCTGATGGCTAAATGGTGAGGATAGAAATGAAACAAATTAGATAGCTGTATCATTACCAATGATTTGGTGTCCATTTCTAGATACCTATGTCAGTTTCTCACAATGAGGAGTAATAGTCATGGAGAATACTAATCTATGTTTTCACATACCTCCAGCGAATGTCTGAAGTCATCAACAAAAATACCAGTCCACTTTAATACACATTCTATATGTATCCTAGGTGTTAGTCACTGTACCAGTTAGCTGTTTTTTTCTCTCTTCAAATGGTGGTGAGAGTATACTAGTATTATAATTCAGAAAAGAACACTGAAACCTAGGGATATTTTGTAACTAGAATGGAGAGAAGTCAAGCACTGCATGTAATCCTACAGTGTATGCTCTGCTGTTTTCAAATTCAGGATAAGAATTCTGTATTATGGGAGCCTGAAAATTTCTTCTATTTTCTTTTTCCTTTTTTTTCTTCTCTCCAGGGTTATTACTGGGGCGCAGTGCTGGCACCACAAATACATGGCTCCTAGCGCCATTTTTTCCATTTTATTGCCTAGGATAGAGAGAAATTGAGAGAGGAGGGGGAGTTAGAGAGGGAGAGAGAAACATAGACACCTGCAGACCTGATTCTTCACTCGTGAAGCAACCTCTCTGCAGATGGGGAGCAGGGGATCTAACCAGATCCTTGCATTTTGAACTATGTGCATTTAACCAGGTGCACCACCGACCACCCTTCAACACTGAAAATTTCTTAATATTATTAATAGTGATTTGAAAGAAAATATCATGTTACCACTTAGAGTGTAGTTGTTTAAAAGCTTGTTGCTAGAGTATGAGAGGTAGAGAAGAAGAAGGAGAGAGAGTTATGAGGGAGAAAGTGATAACTGCATCACTTTTCCAGTACTTATGAACCATGAGTTATAACCATGAGAAAAATCCATGAGCTAAGAATATTTATTTATAGTTGAGCATTTGTTTATAGTTGAGCATTTATTTAATTTGACGAGCAGGCATAGTAAGTTTCACCTAAATTAAGTGAAATTCTATTCCTTAACAAAGAATTCCATTCTTCTCTTTAGTAGATTTGTATTCTAAAACATTGGACTAAATTATGATGAATTCAATGGATGAAGCCTAGACTGTTCCTAGCTATGACCACAGAGTGTGAACTCAGACATACAGGGATGCAGAGGTTACACAGGCTCCTGCACTGAATACAGACCCCAGATCAAATTGATGAGGCTTACCATTAAAGGTATTTATGTATTTTTCCCGGATTTAGGAGCTTTTCTTTTCCCTGATCCAGCTTTTTAGTCCTATTTCCAACCCTGAAACCATCTCTCCAGGTTTAGTCCTATTTCCAACCCCGAAACCATCTCTCTTTGGCTTACCTGCATGTTAGCTGTCCATCTCAGGCAAAAATTAGTAGTCATGGGCCTCTTAGGATATACCTAAAATAGACTTACTAACTTTTGTTTTCCAAAATGGAGACTCCAAATCTCATCTGTTATATACTTGCCTTTAGGTTCCAGATTGTTAAACAATTCGTTCTTCTTTATATCTTAATGCTTTTTCAGATACCAAGTTGCAGATGCTACCATTACGACAACTTGACTTTCCTGGGCAGACAACCTCACCAATGTACTCTGAAACTCACCTCTCCAGAACCCTGCCCCACTAAGGAAAGATAGAAACAGGCTGGGAACACGGATTGACCTTCCAGTGTCCATGTTCAGCAGAGAAGCAATTATAGAAGCCAGACCTACTACCTTCTGTACCCCATAAAGATCTGTGATCCATACTCCCAGAGAGATAAAGAATAGGAAAGCTTCCAGTGGAGGGGATGGGATATGGAACTCTGATGGTGAGATATATGTAGAATTTTACCCCTCTAATCCTATGGTTTTGTCAATATTTTCTATTTTTTATTTTATAAATAAATTAAATAATATGTTTTTTTAAAAAATGGTTAATGGTTGTTTTTCTTGTTATGTAACTGCCTCTATAGCATTCTTCATTTTACTTATTTTGTGTGTGTGATTTAATTCTGATTGACGAGACTATAGGATAACAAGGGTACAATTCCATACAATTCCTACCACCAGAGTTCCATATCCCATCTCCTCCATTGGAAGTTTTCCTATTCTTTATCTCTCTGGGAGTATGGACCAAAGATCTTTATGGGGTGCATAAGGTGGGAGTTCTGACTTCTGTAAATGCCACTCCCTGGACATGGGCATTGACAGATCAATCCATACCCGCCAGCCTGTTTCCATCTTTCCCTAGTGGGGCAGGGCTCTGGGGAGGTTTCAGGATACATTGGTGAGGTCATGATCAATCTTTGGTTGTGTTGTTGTTGTTGTATTTGCTTGTTTGTCTGTTTCTTCTTTTGTAGGAGAATTTTTTTTTCTTTTTCCTTTTTTATTTTACTTCCTGGCCCCAAAACAATGCCTAAAGATATTTATTGTCTGGTTCTTTATGTAAGAATTTACCTGATCTCCACTTTGGGGCAATTAAATTGGTAATAACAATTTCATGGCAAATTTGTTTGTCTGAGAAAGTCTTTCAAGTAGGAAACCCACACAGTAAAATATCCCATATCCAAATAATTGTGATGATTCTCATCAGAACTCTCAGATATATAGTACAATCGCATTAATTCAGGAACACACCACACCTTATGAGACAGCTTTTCTAATGGTGACTTCAATTATTCATGTAATCAGCATAACCCCAAAACAAGAACTGGCCTTTCCCTTCAATTTCTCAAGCACTTGACTTACTTCTCTATATGCAGACTGCATTGGTGCATAATCACTGAAACAAACACAAAAGGCAGCAGAGGGCAGCCCATTTATATTCACTAGGAAGAATATCATCTATTCTGAGGATGCATCGGACCTTTCCTAGTAATCTCAGCTGATTCCTGAAACACAACACCTTGACCATGACATTTACTGTAGCATGTTGTCCCTCAGGACGTCAAAGCACAACAAGGGGGTCAGCTCCCGGAGCATCACTGTAAACAGCTGCCATTAGTGTAGCTTGATGGTTAAAGCCCAACACTCATCATCCTTCTCAACCTCTGGACTGTCAAACAATTCAGTCTGCTTCTTGGCATCTTTGATTTCACAGACCAAGCTCCTTCTTTGGGTAAAAGTGTTTTCCTTTCTTAGGGAGCAAACTTCTATGTGAGGCAGTTGTCAACATCAACAAGGATCCATTGCCTTAGAGCCTAAGCAATGACTTTTCCTCAGCCTGTGAAGTCTCATGCATAGTTTAGGACACAGGGCAAAGACAGACTTCTCTTATTTGCTTGTTTATTTATTTATTTTTAAATTATCTCTATTTATTTATTGAATAGAGACAATAATAAATTGAGAGGGAAGGGGGAGATAGGGTAAGAGAGAGAGGGTTCTGCATGGTGGTACAACAGGTCAATCGCACATAGTATTAAATGCAAGGACCCACTCAAAGATCTGAGTTCCTAGGTCTCCACCTGAGGCGGGGGACTTCACAAGTGGAGAAATGGGCCTACAGGTGTCTATCTTTCTCTCTCCCTCTCTATCTCTCCTCCCCTCATAGTTTCTCTCTGCCCTGTCCAATAAAATGGGAAAAAAAATGCCTGCTAAGAACAGTGAATTCATAGTGCAGGCATCAAGTCCCTGTGATATCCCTGGAGGCAAGAGAGAGAGGGATCGAGAGGGAGAGAGCAAGAGAGAGAGAACACTGACAAAGCTTTCCCTCTGCAGGTGGGGATCAGGGACTTGGGTCCTTGCAGATATGCACTCAACCAGATGCCCCACTACCCAGACCCCAGACTTCTGCATGGAATCTTGAATTCTGAAGATAAAATATCTTGTCTGTCTACAATCACAACTCCTACACTTTGAATGGATAACATCTTATTATGTATATATTATAATTCATATTTATCATATTGAATTTCATTGGAAAATCCTCTGTGACATCCCAGGACAATGAAACTAAAACCGAAACTGCTCACCAGAACCCCAAGACTCTCCATGAAATGTCTTGGTTTTCATTCTGGGTTCACCTTACACCAGGGCCTTCCCTATCTTGTGTGTGGAACTCCAGCACATAGGCCTGTTTTGGGGCATTCTGAACACTTCATATTTGTTTCTGTTGCTAGCTAGTTGCACTTGTTGTTTGAGCTTACAAGACCATACTTGCCTCATACTTTTATATGACTTATACTTCTCTGATGCTTATTTTTTGTAGTTCTTCCTATTGATTAAAACATGATTTATTTGGTTAGGAATATGCTATCCGACTTTCCTGTATAAGTACTATATGCTAACAATTGCACCACTGGAGATCCACGGTTCAATGGCCAGGGGTGGGGGTGGGGATGGGTGGGTGGGGGGTGTCCGACTTTCCTAAGAAAAATGTGATTGACTTAAGGGAAGACATTCTATTCATTTCATGTACTACTATATCCCCAAGGCCTAACCTGTGTCCACACATATATTTTACATTTTTCAGAAAAATAACCAATATGTTATTTTCATGAACTTACATATAAAGTTCCTGTGCTTATGGAGCCTAACATTTTTCTCCTTCCTTCCTCCTTTTTTTTCCCACTCTCTACAAGATACAGAGTAATGTGCATCATTCCTACTATATAGTCTATAATTGTGTATTGAATTTTGGTTGTTATTAAACTGACTATACCACTAACTTCTTTTCTATTAGAGTATGGAAACTAGGGTTGCTCAGAAATTATTTATTATTTTTTCTCAGAAGATACAATCTTGTGAGTTTTTCTGCATTACAAGATTTTTAAATAAACTTATGATGCAAGGGGGTGGCATAACCATTAAGTGCACACACTACTGTGTCCACGTACATGGGTTCAATCCCTGGTCCCTGCCTACATTAGGTAAATTCACAAGCTGTGAAGCAGGGCTACAGCTGCCTCTTTTTCTAACTTGCACCCCTTTCCATTTGTCTCTTCCCTATGAAGGAAAAAGAGAAAAGGAACAAGACACACACATATGTACACAGAGAGAGAGAGATAGGGAAAGAGAGAAAGGAAGGCAAGCTCCAGTAGTGAGCATTTTATTATTTGTTTGTGTTAGTTTTGATTTCATTTATTTTAATTTGTGATTTAATATTGATTTACAAAATTACAAGATAACAGGGGTACAACTCTGCACCATTCCCACCACCAGAGTTCTGAATCCCCAATCGCTCCATTGAAAGCTACCACAGTTCTCCCAACGTTGCAGATATGGGTTGTTAACTATCATTTCTTCAACTTAATACTTTTTAAAGGTTCCATCTTTTCTTCCTTTCCAAGTTACACATACACCTATTACTACATCCAAATGTCCCTTGATTTTTCCTTTTTTTCTTTCAGAGTCCTGATGGAGTTAGAATTCAGAGCCCTCTGGTCATCTTCTCCCTATAATTTGTCCACCACTGGGAGTATAGATCAAAATTCTTTTTTGAGGTGCAAAAGGTGGGAGTTATGTTTTCTCTAATTGCTTTTCTACTGGACATGGGCATTGGCAGATCAATCCATACCCCTAACCTGTTTATATCTTTCCTTAGTGGGGTAGGGCTTTGGAGAGATGAGGTTCTAAAACACACTGGTGAAGTTGTCTGCCTAGGGAAGTCAGGGTGAAATCATGATAGTGTCTGCTTCAGTTGTAATTGGTGGATTTTGTTAAGGTCTATAGTTGTAATCATTTGCTGTCTATGGGAAAGATCTGATCTGAGATCTGGCTTGTTCCCTGTTATTCCATGGGCACGCCTACCAAAAATATAAGCCAGAAGAAAGTATTTGTAGTGCAGGCACTGAACCCCAGAGATAACCTTGGTGGCAATAAAAAGGAGAAAGGGGAAAAAAGAATAAAACAAACAAACAAAAAACAATTTTACATTTATTTTTATTGCTTTATGGTGGGGGCAAGTGAAGCCAAAGCAGCACTGTATCATATGCAGTGACGGTGTTTGAACCCAGGATTTCCTGCATGCAAGATATGTGTTCTATCACTGAGCTATATCTACAGTTGTAGTCTATTTTCCTTTTGGAATAATGCCATATTCAAAAGAGATGTGACTTTAACTGTACAATTATTTCTTCTTTTCTTTAAAACCATCTTTGGTATTCACTGAAGCTGATATCCACATGAGTACTAGTACGTACGTGCTTTAGAGGTGGTGGATAGAGAGAGACTATAAATGCATTATCTTCAAGAAACTCTAAAAATGGCATTGCTTAAAATGCTAAATCCTTCTGCTCTTTATTGATATGATTTTCTATTACTTTTAATATTAGCTATGTCATTTTTGCAGCTTATATATGCCTTAAGGATAGAGAATGGGAAGTATATAGATTTGCTACCACCACAAAGACTAGATGGTCACAGTGTACTGTGAAGATGACTGCCTGAGTTGCAAGGTTCTAAATTAAAGCATGAATTGCACTGATAGTCATGAGATCTTAGGAAAGTTCATTCACTACTTTCAACCTCTATTTCTTCAATTATAAAGACTGTTAGTTATATTTAGACCATACAGTTATTGAGAATAGTATAATAATAATAGAGGGGATGCCTTCATTAGCGCAACCAAACTGACCATGATCTTCCCCTCCACAACATTAACTGAGTGAAGGGTTCTAATGATAATATTGCTGTGCTGAGCTGCTTCATGAGATTTGCAACTGTTCTAAGAGTTTCAAATACTTCTGGTACTGTATTTTAAAATACATTTTATGGGAGTTGGGCGGTAGCACAGCGGGTTAAGCGCATGTGGCACAAAGCGCAAAGACTGCATGAGGATCCTGATTCGAGCCCCCCAGCTCCCCACTTGCAGGGAAGTCGCTTCAAAGGCAGTGAAGCAGGTCTGCAGATGTCTTTCTTTCTCTCCCCCTCTCTGTCTTCCCCTCCTCTCTCCATTTCTCTCTGTCCTATCAAACAACGACAACATCAATTAACAACAATAATAACTAGGGAGTCGGGCTGTAGCGCAGCGGGTTAAGCGCAGGTGACGCAAAGCACAAGGACCGGCATAAGGATCCCGGTTCGAACCCCGGCTCCCCACCTGCAGGGGAGTCGCTTCACAGGCGGTGAAGCAGGTCTGCAGGTGTCTGTCTTTCTCTCCTCCTCTCTGTCTTCCCCTCCTCTCTCCATTTCTCTCTGTCCTATCCAACAACGACAACAACAATAATAACTACAACAATAAAACAACAAGGGAAATAAAAGGGAATAAATAAATAAAATAAATATAAAAAACAATAATAACTAAAACAATAAAAACAAGGGCAAAAACAGGGAATAAATAAATATTTAAAAATACATTCTATGCTATATTATATAATATTAAATTTAAAAGGGTAAAAATAGACACTCATTTTTTATTTTATTACTCAGAGCTCTGAAATGTCCATAACTAGTTGAGAAAAATACTTATTGATTGATAAAATGGACAAGACAGGCCACAAATACAGATGAGGAAATTGAAATCAGGACAACTGAAACATTTTAGTTAGTCACTAAGAATATATTTTGTTTTTATTAATTTGAAATAACTATTTCAATTCTAATATATAATATGCATTTACTTAGGATAAGAATAGCTGGTGGGTGCTGCTTGTGTATACAGGTCAAGTTTAACCCCTCTGGAAACTTCTCTATAACTTAAATCAGTATTTCCAGAGTAAACATGTGCTATCTATTAATGTTCTTAAGCATCAGTAATTTTCATCAGTGTTTAGTAGATCAGTTTTTGGTCTTTCTGATCATATTTTCTTTATTTAAACAAGTCTAAATATGTTAGGTTTGAAATGTGTGTATCTAAGCTTCCTTCAGTGTGGTGGGAGTTGGACTCCAATCTGAGCAGTGCCCAAGGCAAAATAAGCCACTATATTTAAGAAAGCTAATTTGCTGCCCATCCCCCCCCCACTCCATCTTCTTTATGCCAGTGTGTTGAAAGCAGAAAGACTGGTACATTTTTAGCGATATTATTTAATGGGGTGTATTCATGGCCAAAACACTACTAAAACGGGAATAGATGGAAAATATCTTAACCTGGTGGAGTCCATATACAACAAGCCTACAGCCAACATCATACTCAATGGTGAGAAATTGGAAGCATTCTTCCTCAGATCAGGTACTAGACAGGGCTGCCTACTATCACCATTTACTATTTAACATAGTGTTGGAAGTTCTTGCCATAGCAATCAGGCAAGAACCAAGAATTTAAGGGATACAGATTGGGAGAGAAGAAGTCAAACTGTCACTATTTGCAGATGATATGATAGTATCCATAGAAAAAACTAAAGAATCCCGCAGGAAGATTCTGGGAATTATCAGGCAATATAGTAAAATGTCAGGCTACAAAATTAACATACAAAAACCAGTGGCATTCCTTTATGTAAATATTGTCAGAAGAGGAAGAAGTCTATAACTCAAATCCAGAATTTGAACCCAAACAGTATGGGTGTGGAGGTTCTGTATTTATCCATGGAGCTTACTACCACTTAGCATCCTAGCACTAAAGTTGCTATCTGATCATAAACTGGAAGGTGGATTTATCTCCATAAGACAAATTACAGAAAAGCTTATCCACAAATGTGTAAGAACACATTTTAAGAGTACTACATAAATGTAAAAATGGTTCAATATTTCATAAAGGCAAAAACCAATAATAGGTTTATCTCCCTAGTATTCTAGTTATCTGCCTAGTATTCTAGTTGACATATGAAGATTTCAAGTACATCAAAATGTTGCTATCTGATAGATTCCATTAAGGCAGGAGTATGGGAGAGGTCTAGTTTAGGAGATTTTGGTCAAGATTTCTTTGAAGGCTGGCACCATCTAAAGGCCTGAGGGGGACTGGAGAGTTTGTTTCAAGGATGAAATAAAGGTTCATAGGCAGCCTTTATTTCTGACTAAATGGTCTGACTGAAAGCTTTCATAACAAGGTAAATGGCTTTACCCAGAGAAACATGATGTAATATGGAGACCACCAAGTAGGGAGCCAAACTGATTTTCTTATGCTCTGATTTATGTACATCATATTATCAGTTTATTCTACTCTTTAGAGATATGGCTAGCTATAGTTTGTAGTCTATAGTCAAGGGATGTTCAACATCTTGCATTTGAGAGAGTACAGAAAGCAGTTTATTGTCTCAGGAATCTGTCTACTAATTTAATTATCTCCTCCACTCAGTTTTACACTTTTCTTAGTTCAAATAAAAAATCTATAAATTTATTTATAAAATTAAGATTCACTATTTATTAAATCATTGCAAATATAAATTTCACCCTCCTCCCCAATTTTATCAAGCCTGAGATAAAATGATTATATCAATTGGGGAGTATCATTTCTACTTGAGAAAAATCACCATTTTCCAAACTAAAACCCATTTTTCAAAGGGATATTTGATTTAGAAAAGAGGGGAACAGCAATTTTCTACCTGTGAAAATTACCTGTCATTGGGATGAAGAGATATGATGTTTGAACAGAAAGCACTTATTTCAACATTTTCCCCAGGTGGGGAAATTTTCTTCCATCTCATCCTTTATATATTCTCTGTCCATCAAGAACTTTGGCAGTGAGGAAATAATCTCTAGTCTATTGTTGACTTGCCTTCATTTATGCAAGATGATTCCCATTACAACAGTTTCCCTTACAGCAAATGAACAGTTGAAATTCTCACAGGGTCAAGCCAGTACAGTCATGAACAATATGAAGGAATCTTTCTGATAAAAAAATTAGATAGAAAAAGAGAGACAGAGATAGAGGTAGAGAGAGAAATATATTCATATTTGTTGTTGTCTTGCTTAGAATTACATCAAGAGTTTATCAAGAGGTTTGTCTTTGGAAAAGTGTCATTAGCTGTACTGCTATTCAGTGCACATGACACATCCATGTTGACATGCATGTGTGGCCATGATGTATTCAGTGATTTCAAGATTGATAACAGGTGTGAGCAACTTGCTACTTTAAAACATAATCATGTGTGGTGATACCTGAGTATGTATATATCAAACAAATTCACATGCTGGTTATTTTTTTTTTAGTCTAAATTATTTCTGTTTATCTTTTACTTTAATAGTGGCATTTTTACTTTTTACACTGTGAATAGCATTTCTTTCAAGATAGTATAGAGAGTTCCAAAAATAATTGAATAGAGGAACTTCACCAGAAAGAAGTTACAAATTTGGATTTCAACTATATTTACTCCTCTACTTATATTATGGCTCTAACATGTATAAATACCTTAGGAAAATGCTTTCAACATCAGCGATTCTAAAATTCCTCATCTGTAAAATACAGAACATAATACTGACAGTACCTCAACTTGCTGAGGTCAGTCCTATCTGGAAATTACTACTAAAAATAAGAAGAAATAACCTCAATTAGTGTGTTTTTAAATGGACTATTTGTCTAGTCATTTCATGAACTGATAGAATAAATCAGAGCAAGAAAGTTACCTGGTTAAGTCAATTATTATAAAACCATGTTATCAGGGTCATTAATACAGTCTGAGAAACTGACTCTCTTGATCTGAATTGGGGTCCAAATGTAGGTATTTTCTAAAACTTTGCCCAAGTGGGCTATCAAACTGTCATGTTTAAGAGCCAGTACAGCTGGCTACACCAGGGATTAAGGAGCAGTGACCAGGAACAATCTACACATCCACTCTGGAAATATTTGTCTCATAGAATGCACTGATGCATCTGTCTGACTTTCTTTTTTGTTCTTTTAAATATTTAACTTATTTACTTATTGGATAGAGACAGAGAAATTGAGTGGGAAGGGGGCATAGAGAGGGAGATAGGGAGACAACTGTAGCCCTGCTCTACCACTGGTGAAGCTCTCCCTGTTCCAGCAGGTGGGGACTTGAGGCTTGAATCTAAGTCCTTGCATTGCACATGGTAGCATGTGTGCTCATTTGAATGTGCCACTGCCTGGTTCCATATATATTTGCCTCCAGGCTAACTGCTGGGGCTCAGTGCCCCACTATAAATCCACTGCTCCTGGTGTTCATTCTTTTCCATTTAAGTGGACAGGACAGAGAGAAATTGAGAAGGGAAGGGGAGGTAGAGGGGGAGAGAGAGAGACCTGCTTAGCTGCTTGTGAAGCATTCCCCCTGCAGTGGGTGGTTGGGGCTCGAACCTGGATCCTTGTGTGGGTTCTTGTGCTTAGTAATATGAGCACTACCAGGTGTACCATAACCTGCCACCCATATATCTTTTTATGATAAATGAAAACCTATCTTTTCATTTAATGTCATTAAATAATATATTCAGGAACATTCAGCTGTATTGCATTTTTATGGAGGGTAGTAAAGCATTCTATGCCTGAGCCTCTTCAAGTATTTAGGTAAGAAAATAAATTATCTGTTAGACTACTCCTCTAGTAATAGACACACTGAAAAACACTGTAGTGTACTCATGTACTAATTAATCACAATTAAATTCAATAGCCCTCCCCTGTTCTTTTTCTTTCATCTCTGCTAAACTCAAATTGCCCCAGATATTTTAGAAGACACATTTTCTGAAAACTTTTATATTCTTAAGAAAGCAAAGCAGTTTTCTATTTCTGATCATCAAAGCATACATATTCTTTTAAGAGTTAAAATTTTAGCCAGTGAATGCTGTAAACAGACCCCAGGTTGTCAAGTAAAGCTGGTATTTGAGGATGGGGGTGGCGGGTCTACTGATCATTCTAAATAGAAATGTAGGCCCATCACAGGCTTTGGATTCTTCTGGAAAGGAGTTATTACTCTCCTTTACATAAATTAGATTAGCTTTAACAATAAGTCTGTTTCTAAAAGGAAATGATTGTAGGCTTCCCTCACCCCTCAGTCACTCACAAACTCTACTCTACACTCCCCCTGGAGACACAATGCCAGGCATCAATCATCCCTCACTTTCATAGTAAACTCAAGGGCCTACATTCAACACCTTCTGTACATTTACTATTAAAATGCTGTTTCTTCCCTTTGCTTATCTGCCTGATGCCACTTCAATTCCCTCTCCATTTGGACAGAAACCCAGATGGGTGTAGGATTTGCATCTGCAAGGACTAAAGGTCAACATTTCATCGCCAGATTCTTCCATCTCAAGGTTCTTTAGATAAGAACTATAATAACTTTCTTTAGTTTGTGACCAGATTATTGTAGGGGATCATTTCTTCCAGTCATCACCTAAATAATAAATTCTGTCTGGTACTCATGAAGTCAAAAATGAGAAGCTAAATTTGTGTCTTCTAACAGATGTTTTAAGCAGAGAAAGCACTGGTGCACATCATGCAATCTTTCCCTGAGCCAGTCAGAAATGTTTTTCAAGTTATGATCCACATTCATGGGCTTAGTAACTGAAATTTGAAGGAAAACAAAACCAGGAATAAAAACCTATTCTACATATAATGCTTCATGGCACCCAGATAGCCAGCATAGAAGGCTGAGAGTTAGAATCTGTTTCAATAAATCATCACATTGTTTTATTTATTTTTAATCCAAACAGATGAATTGAGATGCAAGGTAGAGTAAGGGAATACTATCAAGAAAGTAACACATACTACAGAGATGGTTTCGAACAGTCCTGTCAACATTAAGCTCTTTAAGACTTCCAGCAGAGTTCCTACAGAATACTAAAATTGAAAAGCAGAGAAAGAGATTAGAATATTTATGTTTATTCTTTTTATGGTTTATTTCTTTTATAAAGGGGGAGGAGAGTTCATTGTGTTATCTGGTAATATCTAAGAGGCCCATATATTAGATATGCAACTTTCTAAGCACAATTCCAGTAGTTATTTCTTTCATGACATGTTATTTCTCCATGGAGTTAAACTAAAATGTTTTTATCAATAAAACAGCATGGAAGAAACACTATTCTACCTCAAGCACTACATTAGAACCAATATTTATGTGGCAATCTGACCATTTGATTTTTTTTTTTTTTGCCTCTAGTGTTATCACTGGGTGAGCTCAGTGAGAAGCCACTTCTGGAATCCTTTTTTTAAAAATTATTATTTGTTTTTATTGGATAGGACAGAGAGAAATTTAGAGAGGAGGGAAAGATAGAGATGAGAGAGAAAGATAAATACCTTTTTTTTTTTTTGCTCCTATGGACCAACTAGATATTTATATCATCATTCATGGACCGTAAAAATTATTAACTTGAAAACATTTACTCTTGCTATGAAAAAAGCTGTTGGCACCTTGGCAGGACCAGACCAATTATAAGGTCAGAGAGCTAGACATTACCCACCCCTGTTAGAGAAAATTCTCCCTGCCTTAAACTGATTATTTGCTTTTCTGTTTCTACAAATACTTGTCCTCAGGGAGAAAGAAGAAAAAAAAATGATTCTATTATAGAATCAGGAAAAAAATAATTCATAAACACACCTCTTAGAAATTCACTAGACCATCACACATGGCTATGCATGAAGACTCAGGACCCTAACAACAGCAGAGGAATGATGGATGGGGAGCAGTGATGCAGGTGCCTCTCCTTATCTCTGTCACTCTTCCTCTAGTAAAGAAAAAGGATGATGATTGGATAGTGGAGTCATCTTCCAGTCACAGAGTCTCTATAATAAACCTCTAATAATTGATAAAATTATCAATTATCATTATAGGTGGCAAAAAAAAATAAATGAATGAATAGAAAAAGATAAAAGGAATTTACTTGGTGGTGATCTGTTAAAGTCCCAGATTCAGTTGTGGAATGAAGAGAGCAGTAACACTGACCTGGGAGTCTTAACTATGTGCTAAAAAGTGCTATGTGCAGTGATGGATAAAGAATAAATTATTTTGGGAGTTGGGTAGTAGCACAGCAGGTTAAGCACAGGTGATGCAAGGACTGGCGTAAGGATCCTGGTTCGAGCCCCTGTCTCCCCACCTGCTGGGTGGGTCCCTTCACAGGCAGTGAAGCAGGTATGCAGGTGTTGGTCTTTCTCTCCCCCTCTCTGTCTTCACTTCCTCTCTCCATTTCCCTGTCCCATCCAACAACGATGACATCAACAACAACAATAATAACTACAACAATTAAAAAAACAAGGGCAACAAAAGGGAATAAATAAATATTTTAAAAAAGAATAATTTATTTTTAGTTTACATCTTCAGATTTATTTTCATCCTTCTATATCATGTCCATTGCTTTCAGAGGCCTTTTTGATTTCAGGTTTGGGCTCAGCAAAAGAACCCTAACATATCAGAAAAAAAAAGTCCTATATTTTTCTCACATCTTTGAAAATAGATCCTTTTTGAGCCATTCTTATTTGAGTGTGCTACCTGTTTTCTAATGGGACTCTGGAACTTATAAACTCATCTTTATAATAACTAACCTCTTCAATGGGAAGTTTAATATCATGAAGGAAAAAATTATACAGACAATTAAAAATGTACACACTTTCATTAACATTTTTCATCTGTAAGAATAAATTGAGTAAAATTCACTTTTCTTCAGGCTCAATTATCATGAACATTTAAGTTAAAGTTTCAGTCAAACAAGAAATAAAGGCACTTTAGCTGATATTTAGGAAAGAGAATCTTCATAAATTCTGAAAATGATATTTTATATAAGGACTTTCATCTGGTAAGTATTCAGCCTTAATAGCTTCATACATGGAGGCTTCGACTTTTAAAATAATTCTTTTCCTTCTTGCATATTTTGATGTTATGAAATCACTGGGTGTTGGTGTCTGGAAGACTCCACCACTCCTGGTGAACTCCCCCCCCCCCCTTACCTCTAGGTAGAGGGTGAGAGGCAGAGAGAGAGAGGAGCATCTACAGAACCACTCATGTATTCATGAATGCTCCCTGATAATGGCTGTCCCATGTGGGGGCACAAGGCTTGAACTAGGCTCCTTGCATATAATAAAGTGTCCACTCTCCAAAGTAAGCTAGTTGCAGGAAGTAATGTTTACTAACAAAAAAACACCTATATTTATTATCTGCAGCTTATTCTATTACACATAAGACCAATACTATAAAAGAATCAACCAAATACTTAGAAGAAAACATAGGCTGTAGGGCTACGTTTAAGCTTGATAGAGCTTAGGGAAAACTCCCTCCAGCCTTGGATAGAGGTCTGGGAAAGACACCCCCTTGTTAGTCTCTCTCAACCGAGATGAGCAAAGGGAAAAAACAGTCTCTTAGACTTAGTTTTCCCTTTCAGACTCTAAAGCCCACAGAAACCTCACTGAGCCATTAACTGCTGGCCACATGGCTGCCTGCCTTAAGGTTCATTTAAAGTTCACATAGTCACCCAGAGTTCACACAATCATCTCACTTTTGATCGCTAGAGAAAGCATACTCCATCAAACACCTCCTTGACTTCAGTCAGTGAAACTCCAAATGTTATTTCCTTCTAGCCTTCTGATATCTATCAAGCTTGTTTATCTTACCTCTATCTCACCCTGCTGGTTTAACCCCTATGTTTCTCTCAAATATCTTTAGATAATTAAGTTGCTTACATCATGGAGAATAATTGTCTTGACTTTTATGTATCTCATCAATTCCTGTCATACCAGCCCCCTACCATAGGGGCAAGCTGAACTTTAAGAAACCTGTAATTTCTGATGTATTTGAAAAATGTTCTTTGTCTGAAACCTTATTTAAACCCGAGCCCACCCCCAAATAAATGAGAGTACCTCAAATCTCCCTGGTATCTCTTGTCTGTATCGCATCATCTCTTGAATGAGTGAAGGAGAACCGGTTGTTTACCTTCCTGGGTGAGAGTCAACCTATGTGAGCTCTGGCAATAGGCAAGAGCTCTATTTCCATAAACTATTTTGCAACATCCAACTGCAAGGAAAACAAAAGTGAAAATAAACTAATCAAACTGAAAAGCTTTTGCATGGCAAAGGGATAACCACCATAACAAAGAGAGCCCTGCCCCACAGAGTGGGAGAAAATATATTTTTATTTATTTATTGGGGGATTAATGGTTTATAGTCAACAGTAAAATGCAATAGTTTATACATGCATAACATTTCCACATTACATTACAACCCCCACCAGCTCCTCCTCTGCCATCATGTTTCAGGACCTGAACCCCACCCCACCCCAAAGTTCTTAACTTTGGTGCAATACACCAACTCTAGTCCAAGTTCTGCTTAGACTCTTCCCTTCCGATCTTGTTTTTCAATTTCTGTCTATGAATGAGATCATCCCCATATTCACCCTTTTGTTTCTGACTTATCTCACTTAACATGATATCTTCAAGTTCCATCCAAGATAGGGTAAAGAAGATGAGTTCAACATGAACCTAAGACTTTGAAGCCTCAATAATAAGGGTCTCTTTGTATAACCATGTTCACATTTCTCAGTTTTCCACATAACAATTCAACCTCTCTCTAGGTCCTCTCTGCCCTCATGTTCCAGGACCTAAACTCTGGCCCCCTACCCCAGAATCCTTTACTTTGGCGCAGTACACCAGATCCAGTACAAGTTCTGATTTGTGTTTATTGTTCAACCTTTTTTTTTTTGTAATTGGATTCATTTCATTGAAGACATGGAAAAAAGTTCTGCCAATATTTTCCTCTAAGTATTTATTAGTTTCTGATCTAACATCCAAAGCTTATTTAAATCCCGTACAATTACTGTGCTGCTGTTTATTTATGGCTGTAGCTCTTTCAGTGGATGTTTGATGTATTTAGATGGCCTCTCACTGGGTGCATAGATGTGAATATTCATTAAGTCCTCTTGCTTGACTGATCCTAAGAGGATTAAGTGATGTCCATCCCTATCTTTTTTCATTTTATTTATTTTAAAGTCTATTGTGTCAGATTGAAAATAGCTGTTCCTGCCCTTTTCTGTGGTATATTAACTTGTATGGTAGTATTTGATCCTTTCACTTTGAGTCTGTGTTGTCTTCTTGAGTTAGGTAAGATTCCTGCAGACAACATATGGTTGGGTTGTGTTTTCTGATCCATCTTCCTACTCTGTGCCTTTTAATAGGTGGATTCAAGCTGTTGACATTTATTGATATTATAGAATGAAGATGTTTTAATTTTATTGTTCTAAAATTTTAGAGTGTTCTGATATATGGCATGTTTATGGTGATGTGATTGTTTATAAGAGATCTTTCAGAACTTCTTGCAGGGCAGGCTTGGTGATAGTTGATTCTTTCAACTGTTGCTTGTCTGAGAAGGTTTTTATGCCTCCATCTAGTCTGAATGACAGTCAAGCAGCATACAGTAGTATTGGTTGAAAGCCTTTCATAGTGAGAGCTCCATAAATACCTTGCCTTTCTCTTCTGGCATTTAGTGTTTGTGTGGAGATATCTGCTACTAATCTTACGAGTTTTCCTCTGTAGGTGACTCTTTGTTTTTCTTTTGAAGCATTCAAGATCCTTTCTTTATTTCTTTTCATTCTATATATGATGTTTCTTGGTGTCTTTAAGTCTAGGTTAATTCTGTTTGAGACTCTCCGAGCTTTTTGAAACTTTATTTCTTTTATATTGTCTAGAGTAGGGAAGTTCTCAGCTATTATGTCCTGAAGAATGCTTTCTTCTTCCTCTCTTTCTTCCTCTGGCAAGCCAACAATGTGTATATTACTTCTTTTGAAGTCATTCCATATGTCTCTCTTGTTTTCAGTATCTCTTAATCTCTTTTTGAGATCTTTTATTTCTTTCTTAGTTTTTGCTAATTCATCCTCAATTTTGCTAATTGTTTTCTGCCTCATTCTGTTCTCTCTCCAGTCTGTTGTTTACTGTAGCTAAACTATTTTGTTACCCTGTTCTGATACTGTTTTAGCTTGTTCATCTATTTGTGATCTTAGCTCAGTTATTTCAGCTCTCTAATTACCTTGAGACAGTGTTTTCTTTCAGAGTCTCATTTGCTGTTTCCCCATTTCTGATGATATTTCTTTCAAACTCTTTCCTCAATCCTCTGTTTGGATGTCATCCTCATTTTTATGTGCTTCTAACTTTGGGGGTATTTTATCTGGTCTTCTGTCCTGGTTCATTTCTCCAATGTTTCTTCTTGGTTTAACCATTGTATATGGTGCATTATGAGGTTCCTCTCTCAGTACTACTAAATCCACTAATCACACTTGCCTGGGTTGACTTTTGTCCAAGTAAGGTACTTAAAGAATTCACAGCTATGGAAATTAACAGTTGTTTCAATGTTGTCTCAGTCCTTGAAGTGAATCACAGTGGCTCTTAAACCCTCATTTGTTCTTTATCTTTCCTGTAAACTATGGGAGCCTGCTAGCTTTATAATTATAAGTAGATTTTCTAGCTTAATTATTCACTCCTAAGCTAGAGCTAAAACAGGGTGGGGTAAAGATAGCACAATGGTTATGCAAAGAGACTCCCAAGTCCCAAGGGTCCAAAGCCCCAGGCCCAATTCACTTTCCTTGACAGCAGCCAGCACCAAGTTTGACAGCTGTCCTTGGCCCTGTGAGTTTCTAAAAAAATCCTTTTTTTACTCCATAGGTTCTGAGGCAATTACTTAACATGTCTCCAAATTCATGGGGAGAACAATGTAAAAAAGCTGCCACTATACAGCTCCACTCACAGACCACTGAAACTGTATGTCTTTTCCTGAGTTTCCTGATCAGGTCTCTGCCCCTGATGTCAGCACAAGGCCTTCCCATTGCTGCTCCAGCCTCCAAGGAAGAGTAGCAATGGAGACTCATAGTTGCATCTGATGAGCCTTAGGGGGTCCTCTCCCTTCATCAGCATTTTATTTGTTGATAAAACTCAGATCGGAGGTGGTACCTCAACTGGCAAACTTCTAGGCTATTGCCAGTTGGTCCATTGTAGACACAGGCTTTCAGCCCCAGGAATTTCTCCTTAGGCCCCTCTCTGTCCATGAGCTACATATGTTTGCACTCATGTGTGACTTGATGGGTTCCCAAAGTATTCTGAGTCTTGTCTTGTTGTGTTCTCAGGTGATCTTCTTTCTTATTCTTAGTTGATCAGGGAGAAGAAAGAGAAGCAGCCACTGCTACTCTGTAGCCCCATCTCTGGAAGTCCTCCCCCCAAAATCTTTATGTTTCATACAGCACACAGAGGACTGATAACCAAAAATACAGAAAGAACTTGTCAATCAAAGGAAATAACTAGAGAAAGATGTGTTCTATTTTGCCTCTGATGGAAGACAAGGGATGGGAAATAGAGAGGGAGAGAGACAGTTAGATATCTGCAACCCTACTTCACCACTCATAAAGCTTTTCCCCCTGCAAATGGGGACCAGGGGCTTAAACCTGTGCCCTTGCACACTGTAATGTGTGCACTTAATCAGGTGCACCTCTGCCTGGCCTCTCTGAATTAAATTTTTATCAGTATGTTTACAACTGCTGGTTTTGAAAATAAGCCATCAGGTCAGCAAAATAGCATACTTGGATAGTGTGCCACTAGGTGACCCAGGTTCATGCCTGGTCCCAGGGCTTTTATTGAAGCTTCAGTGCTATGATTTCTCCCTCTATACATCTCTTGTTTCTTCCCTCCCTCTCCCTCTCTGTCTTTATCTTAAAAATAAATAAACGTAACTATCTTTAGTTTATTTTAAGGTGTAGAAAGACAGAATCTATTTAAAATCTAAAGGGATAAATGTGAATGACTTTTCTATCAAATAACAAAGATCTGTAATGAGTACCTGTGTGTTTTCTCAATATCATTTTTATATACATTTATTTTATTTTAATGAGAGAGATAGAAATAGAGATTAGGGCACTTCTCAGCCCTTGCTTATGGTGGTGTGGGGGACTGAACCTGGGTATTTTGGAGCCTCCGGATGATTCAGTTGTAAAAGACAGACATTGAAATCAGTTGTTCCAGGAGGCCATTTTTTCCCATTTTTGTTGCCCTTGTTGTTGTTGCAATTGTCATTGTTGTGACTGCTACCATTGTTGTTGGATAGGACAGAGAGAAATGGAGAGAGGAGGGGAAGACAGAGAGGGGAAGAGAAAGATAGACCTGCATACCTGCTTCACCGATTGTGAAGCGAACCCCCTGCAGGTGGGGAGCCAGGGGTTCGAACTGGGATCCTTATGCCAGTTCTTGTGCTTTGTGCCATGTGCACATAACCCGCTGCACTACTGCCTGGCCCCAAACTCTAATATTTTAAGAAAATCCTGTAATTGATTTTTAACTGTCTGATTTGTCTTGAGTCATGGGCCCATCCATGTTATGTATTCAAGGGAACAGAATTTTCTCATTCCTCAAGCGTGGTTTGTTTTCTATCCTTAAATTAATTGAAGGGAAATTTCCTTCCTCTGTAGACCACAGGAACAAGATTATGTGACTCTAGTGACAGAAAATTAGGGTTCTGCTATCACCTATGGAAAATGAAGGAAAAAAGCATATTGAAACAGGGGTGAAAGCATAATGGTTGTGTAAAAAGACTTTCATGCCTGAGGCTCCAAAATCCCAGGTTCAGTCCCCCACACCACCATAAGCAAGGGCTGAGAAGTGCCCTAATCTCTATTTTGGATTAAAATAATTTTTGGCATAATCTCCCTTAATTCACAAAGCAAGAAATTAAGGTCCAGAAAAGTTTGAAAACTGCAAAGTTATACAGTTAGTTAATTATACAACTACAAATTAAAAACACAATTTTAGATGACTTATTGCTCTAACTCCTGTGATTTTATCTCAATGATTCATAATCAGTATCTCAAACAGAAAAAAAACAACAACTATGTGTGATTAAGTAGAATTTACTAATCTTTATGTTAAAGCAAATCATAGACACCAGGGAACAAAATTTTCTTTTTCTGAAAATAACATCTAACATTTGACTCGAGGTTAATAGTTTGAATAATTACCTGAGTGTAATTAGCTGTCAAGTGTAAAATTCTGAATTAAGTATAGATGGCTATAATTCATTCATGTCATTGTATTTCTTTGTAGATGAAATCATCTTATAAGAAGTTGGCTATGCTAGAATTTTCTTGTCTTTTCTTCTTCTTTTTCTTCTCCTGCTCCTTCTTTTTTTTTACCAGAGCACTGCTCAGCTGTGGCTTATAGTGGTATAGGGGATTGAACCTTGGACTTAGGAACCTCAGGCATGAGTTGTTTTACATAACCATTATGCTATCTAACTCTGCCCATTATGCTACAATTTTCTATAATTGCTGTCTGCAAGCATTTATATATCTACAGATAATTTTAATTAAGGGCTTTTATTTTGTTTTGTTTTTTGTAGCCAGGTGTAAGAGAAAGAAAAAGAGGTATGGAGAAACATCATAGCAGTACTCCATCAATCATAAAGCTTCCCCTGTGGTAGCCAGGGACTGGAACCTGTGTCCTTATGTGTGCTAAATTGTGAGTTCTACCAGATTATCTATCAGACCTAAATTTCCTATAGAACTTTCTATCACCTCCAGAGCTTCAACTATTAGTAGCTATTATCTAGATAACTGATCTGAATAGTTGCTATTATGTGGGGAGAAAAATTAGAGTATATTTAAAGGTTCCATGTAATACTGTTTTAAAAAGATCTGATACGGGTGGTGGCGCAGTGGGTTAAGCGCACGTGGCGCAAAGCACAGGGACCGGCGTAAGGATCCCGGTTAGAGCCCCCGGCTCCCCACCTGCAGGGGAGTCGCTTCACGGGCTGTGAAGCAGGTCTGCAGGTGTCTATCTTTCTCTCCCCTCTCTCTCTGTCTTCCCCTCCTCTCTCCATTTCTCTCTGTCCTATCCAATAACAAAGCAACGTCAACAATGGCAATAATAACCGCAATGAGGGCAACAAAAAGGGGGAAAAATGGCCTCCAGGAGCGGTGGATTCATGGTGCAGGCACCAAGCCCAGCAATAACCCTGGAGGAAAAAAAAAATAAAGATCTGATAATTACAGTTTGCATACTTCAAATACACTGTATACTCTCACCTTGTGAATTTGAAATCTGTTTTTGCGCATCCTAATATTGTTTTGTAAATTTTTCTAAGAACATTGCAAAAAGCACAATATTCAGAAATGCATATATACAATCTAGCAATCTGGAAATCCAGTATTTATGTCAGACTCAAGAAATAACACCATGCCATTCCAACTGCACTAGGGAGTAATATAAAAAAATAGCCATTTATTTTGTTTTGTTACTTTCCTCAGCTTGGTACCCACAGGATACTTAAATAGTTGATTTTCTCTTTTGCCATCTTTCTAGGTTAACAACAAAAATATATTCAGCTTCTAAGAAACTAAATAGGTTATTTATGTTTTACTTGCCAAATCTATATTTTCTAAATATCCCCTGAGCCAGATTTGAGGAGGTGGTAAAACTAGATTGGGGACATTTCATACATATTTAATTTATAATCTTAAGAGAATTTTTTTCTGATAGCTCTATGGGGTTTCTATAATGTCAGCAATAATGGTATTATTGTGCTTTGAATTGCTTCCATAGAATCCCACAGGGTCAAATGGTCAAACCGAATGACTAACTTTCTATTTTAGCATACAGGTTCATCCACAGGATAAAATGTCTCCATCTTTCTGTTCACTATGCCCTCATCTCAAATCACATGAACCTGTGATGTCTACATTAATAGCAGATCCCTAGACTAAAACCTGTTAAACTTTCCTTTTTCTTGCCTTGCTTCATCATTTCTTGAAACTGGCCAACACACAATTTTTAAGGTACTTTATAGATGCCTTTTTAAAATATGATGCTGACATTTTACTTATTTTTATTAGCGATTTGATAATCATCAACAAGATTGTGGGGTACAATTCCCATCATCAGAGTTCTGTATCCCGTTCCCTCCCATGCAGGTTTCCCTATTCTTTATCTCTCTAGTAGTCTAGACGCAGGATCATTATGGGTGCAGAAGGTGGGAGTTGTGGATTCTGTAATTGCTTCTCTGCTGGACAAGGGTGTTGACAGGTCGATCCATATCCCAGCCTGTTTCAAACAGATGCCTGTTTATCTGAGCACTCAATTATCAATAGTTCTGTGCCAGTTTTACTTTCTTAGGGTCACTGGAAACCAACTTCTCTTACTGTTGTCACAATATTGCTACACAACTCTTATTTCTAGCCTTAGTCTGATATCACAATGTTTGTCAACTATGGGACAGGAAGATGAGTAGCTGTTATATTCATTCTGATTAGTAACATTTTAATCATTTTGATGAATTAAAGAGAACAGGACTCTGACAATTCCAAGTCTACTAAGCCCAATAATTCCACCAACTACCCATAATTAAATAGTCCTGGGACTCCAGTGATGGCAATATAGTGGACTAGATAACCTGAAAATACTTTCACTAATAACTTAAAAATATCTTGGAAAAGTATATAAATAGCATTAACTGTAAACCCCATCGATTTGATCTGGGGCCTATATTCAGTGCAGGAGCCTGTGTAGCCAGCCTCTGCATCCCTGTAGGTCTGAGCTCACATTCTGTGGTCATAGCTAGGAATATTCTAGACTGCACCCATTGCCAGACCCATCTTCCTTGAGTGGTAGAGGATTTTAGTCCAACCTCCTTTCCAAGTATGGGGCAGTCCCTACCATTGTTGATCTACATTGAGGGCAAGGTCCTACAGGGGTCCACATAGAGGTCCATTATGTTGTTCCTGATGAAGATGATCAGTCACAGTGGAGAGAGGAATCTGTCATATCTGTGTGGGAATCCCAGGATTCCATGACTAGGACGTGGGAAGTTGAGGTGGCCTGATAGTAAACCAAAGAATCATCATTAAAGTATGCCAGTCTCTTGCCCTTATCCAACTTTTGTAGTCCTTACTTTGTCTGACAAAGGTTAGCCTTGGAGTGATTGAGGGAAGTGAAATAGGAAGTAGGTGAGGATGGTATCTAGCTCTAAGTTTAAACTATTTGATTAAGTACTTTGTGTTGACTTCTTTTAGGTATTCCTACTTGCTTGCTACACTTATTAGGTCATGAAAACTATTGTATACTTATGCTTTAATGTATATGTTTTCCCTTAACTTATGGATACATGTGTTCATGTGCTCTGTCTCTTGTGTCCTGGTTTATATCTAGATGCTTTGGCATTTTTAGGAAGTGAACTACATCAAATGGAATTAAGGAGTCTTACGAACTAGGAATGGTCTCACCAGAGTGCGGGGGCTGAAGGGTTGAAATCACAGGCCTGTCATCTGTCGACACAGTCCAAAGTGAAACATGTAGAGATGGTACTGGTTGCACTGATTAGATTGAGATCAGCAGATGCAGTATCAATTGATTGGTATGGGTCAAGAGAAGCCTGTTGAAAAACGAGCTACACCCCAGAGTTTCTAGGACTGGGAGAAAAATGAGTTTTATAAAGAATGGGGAGGGTTCCTGCCTTGGGAGCTACTTTCTTCCCTGATCCAGCTTCCAGTCCTTTTCCAACCCTGAAACCCTCTCCCCAGTTAATACCTTTGGCCCACCTACATGTTAGTTTTCAAGCTCAGGCAAAAATTATATCCCTTGGGATATACCTAAAATAGACCTACTAGCTTTTTCTAAAGTAGAGACCCCAAATCTTATCTGTTATATTCTTTCCTTTAGGTTCCAGATCATTAAACAATTTGTTATTCTTTACATCTTAATGCTTTTTCCAGACACCAACTTGCAGATACTACCATGATGCCAACCAGAATTCCATGGGCAGATGACCTCATCAATGTACCCTAGAACCCCATCTCTCGGGGTCCCTGACCCACTAGGGAAAGATAGAAACCAGGCTGGGAGTATGGATCCACCTGCCAATGTTCAATGTAGAAGCAATTACAGAAGCCAGACCTTCTACCTTCTGTACCCCATAATGATCCTGAGTCCATACTCCCCAAGGGATAAAGACTAAGAAAGCTTCCAGTAGAGGGGATATGATATGGAACTCTGGTGGTGGGAACTGTGTGGAATTGTACCCTTCTTTTCCTATGGTTTTGTTGACATTTTCTATTTTATAAATAAATTAATTAAATAAAAATGTCTTGGATAAAATAAAACATCTTTTGGCAGTTATTGGTCTACAAGAATAAAAAGGGGGGCAGTTGGTGGCACACCTTATTAAGTGCATAGTTTACTATATGCAAGGACCCTAGTTCAAGTCCCTGCTCTCCACCTGCAAGGGGGACACTTTAAAAGCAGTGAAGCAGTAGTGAAGGTGTCTCTCTATCTTTCTCCTTCTTTATTTCCCCCTCACTTCTCAATTTTTCTGTACTAGCAAAGAGAAAGGAAAAAGAAAATGGCTGCCAGGAGCAGTGGATTTGTTATGTAGGCACTGAGCCCCAGCAATAGCCCTAGTAGTAAAAACAATAAATAAATAAATTAATTAATTAATTAATTAAATTAAAAATAATCCTCCACTTAGATAAAAAAAAAAACTTAGCAAAAACAAAACCCAGAAAAGTAAATCTGAAAGCTGGTATTTAAGCTTCTACACAGGTATCTTCTGCGGGTCATAAAAGTGAGTAAAAGTGAGTTAGCTTTTCTGAGTCAAATTCTGAAAGTTCAAACGAGGGCTATGCAAACTCTCCAAGATAAATGCCACCTGAAGAAAATGTGGACCATCAGCAACATAACATTTCTTTACATAAATTTCTGCACCTGGAGTCCCTTCCATTCCACAAACATTTTCACAGCACTCCTCAAACTAAACAGGAACATTGGAAATATTAGGTTTTACCGGGTGTGAGGACCTGGGTTTAATCTCATGGTTCTCAACTGCAGGGGGTGAGGAGGTAGTGCATCCTGAATAGTGGTGCAGTGCTGCAGGTGTCTCTCTCTCTCCTTATCTGTCTTTCCTATCAAAAGAAATGGAAAGAATATAACATTTATTCATGGTATTATAAACATTCACTTTATATTTGACTGGAAGCAGGCCAAATAAGAACATAAAGAGAGGCTTAAGGGTTAAGTGGACTTTACCTCAATTTTTTTGCTGATATTTTTGAGAAACTTTCCTGGTTTTTTTCCAAGTAGGCATCAGTAGGAAACCAATTCTTAACAACCTGGATTTAGTTTCTACTGTATTAGTGAACATCCAAGAAGCATTTGGTGACCCAGAGCTGCATTTCTGATCAAGTTCACTTCACAGACTCCGCACATAGCTGGTGCTTCTTGAACTGTTCACCTGTTCTACCTGCCGCTTTTGTCTACATTCTTATTGTGCAGAACTTCTGACCTCTCTTGCTTTCCTGAATATGTATTGATTGGCTTCTTCTTCCCTATACGCCCCCCCCCCCCCAAATCATCTCTATTTTCACCCTATAAATGAAATTTTCTCTTCCACAACAAACCTTTGGCTATACTGCTTTCTCAGTCTGGACTATGATTTATTTTCCTGACTCTTCCTTCCAATTCACTCTTCAAGTACCAAGTGAAATAGTTCCTTTTCCTGAAATACTTTCTGACTTCCTTAATAGTTCTTCACATTACTCTGTGGGTGGGTTATTATTTTTCCTTTTATTGATTTGTCTATTTTTGCTTTTAGTAATATGGAGCTCATTGGAGGTACTTATCAGTTGGCAAATCTCTATCTCTGCAATAATAGTTATGCTATTCTTCTTAGGAATCTTTGAACCTAATACCATGCTTAACATATAGTTCACTGAATGTTGGAGAAAAAAAAGGGATGACTTCCTGCTGTGAAGACCTTTACTGATCTACCTTTGTATCCACAGTCTTAGGTTGTGCCCAGATCAAACTAATTTTTATTCTTAATTCTATATATTTTAACTTCTCTTTTGCTTTGACCACCTTTTTTTTAAAAAAAAAAATAGTGATTTACTATTGATTTACAAAATTTCTGTTTTACTGAATAGGACATTTAATACTAGTTTACAAAATAACAGGGGTATAAATCCATACTGTTCCCACCATCAGAGTTCTGTATCACCATTCCCTCCACTGTAAGCTACAGCAGTTCTCTTACGGTTACAGATATGGATTAACTATTATTTCTGCAAATATCTGTCTATATTTGTATATGTTTACCCATCTTTTTCTATAGTCCCAACTTCTTTTCCTTTCTAACTCACACTTACATCTATTACTACATCCAAATGTTCTTTGCTTTTTCCTCTTCTCTCTCTGGGCCCTGAGGGAGTTGGAATTCAGAGCCTTCTGATCATCTTTCCCCTAACATTTCTTCCTCTCTGGTAGTATGCCCTCCCAAAAAAAGATATAATAAAACTAATTTGAAGGGGTATGTGTTTCCCCATGTCCATAGTTGCGCTATTCACAATAGCCAAAATATGGAAGCAACCAAAATGCCCTTTGATGAAAAACTGGATAAAAAAGTTATGGGACATATCCTCAATGGAATACTACTCAGCAATAAAAAATATTACTCTAATTATATTTTCATAGTCTCTGGTTTGCTTTTCATCAACATTTATCTCTTGGCTTTTCTATCTTATAGCTACTTAAAATTTCAAGTTTTCAGATATGCTATTTTACTACATCAAAGTATTTAGTAATAAATATATATTATAAAATAGTTTATGTGTTAGTTTTAGTTTTCTTTTTATTTTAGCTACATTTTACATAGGCAATTTGTAATTAGTACAAACATCAAGGAGAAGTCTGTTTTCTTAACATAAGAGCTAGCACTATAGGTTAGTGTGGCCTTTAAGGCAGGAGGTCTCAAGTTTGATGCTTGACATTGCCGTGTGCCAGAGTGATGTTCTGATTCTCTCTCCCTCTCCTCTTTCACTCTCATTAGTAAACAAACAAACAAACAAAGAAACAAAACATTTTGTTCTTCAGAGATCAAGAATCCTTACATACTGTTTTCTTGTCAGTGCATAGTGCTTCTACCCATCCGAGTGTGTGCTGGAGCTCCTGTCTGTCTACTCCTGAAATAAAAGGCTCTTTGTGAGAAAGCCCTTTAGCTGTTTGAGTCATTTAAGTATTAGCCTACAACTAAGCTGAGCCTTTAATAGGACCATGGGCTATGATGCAACCTCACACATAGATATATTTCCATATCAGGCCCAAATGAAATACAGAGGATGCAAAAAAAAAAAAGAAAGAGGAACAATTTAACCTACTTCCTGCATTTCCCCAGTGATTTCACATTTTAGAAATATTAGAAAGGCCTTTCTATTCTGAGCAGGATTTTGTCCTCCTTATTAATGGAGGAAATGTTTTATTTGTTAGATTAATTAGTGGTGTGACAGCTGGTAGAAGTATCCCAACTCTAAGCTTATAGCTTCTTCAAGGTTAACAAATCAAATGCAAGGGACAACCATTCAAAACTAGGCTTTAAGCTGCAGCTAATCAAACCATTCCCTGTCTTGATGCATTTTGTAAATCTCTAGGTTTAGAACCGTGGCCTGGAACTTGTGAGTGTGATTTTTTAGCTGCCATTAATTCTCCTTAGCAAAGAAAAAAAAAAAAAAACTTCAACAGTGGAATTTGCCTACTCAAGAGTAATCACTGATAATGATGAGTGCTTTACCATCAGATCTTTAACCTGTATACAATTTAGTAAATTAAACTTGGAGAGTTTCTGATGAAAAAAATTTGAAGGCTTATGTATGATATGCTGCCTGAAACTGCTGATTCTGCAACAAATGCAGATAGTCATTCTCTGTTGGCACCATTCAGTGGGTAGAAAGATACAGACCATTCTCTCTATATAATCCTCATGATGCTGAAAATAGAAGGAGAAGCTTGTGATGATATATGTGAGTGTTCCTGTAACTCCTTCCTGAAAGCAACACTTTTTTGAGATAACTGCAAATAATATTGACCCATTAATGCCACCAGCTTGGTAGGGACACAGGTTGAAGATAGCAGGTTCAAATGCTCATGCAGTGCTAAAGGAACATGATAAATTATCATATTATTACAAACCAGACAGGCAGCCATGACTGCCAAGGAAACTTCAGTGAACCAAGAACAGTCAATTTTTCAAAATATCTTCGTGTACTTCCTCTATCACTGGAGGTTTCTTTCTGACAGAAAGGTAATAAAATGACTAGAATTTAAAACAGAGATGTATTATCAATTCATCAGAGTGTGTGTTTAATGTGATAGACTTTCACTAATGGTATGTGCTTTCTAATTAGGGAGTTATTCTCATGGCAGGAAAAATTCATTTTCTTAATAAAAATATTTTATACCCAAGATATGGTGCCTTAAAAAACTTAATGAGCTCTGAGACTGACATTATAGCAATAAAAATATGAGTGAAAAATAATTCTGTCTTACTGAACAATTTGGATGACTGCAGATATTTTCCCTATCATATGGAATGTAGATCATATTTTATATTTATTTGCAAGAATCTGCAATTTACCTCAATGGAAAAGAATGCTAATTTTCACAAAAGTTATGAAGGGGTTCTACTGAACTGATATAAAAATGCTGTATTTTTTCTCCGCCCCCCCCCATTTTATTGGATAGGATAGCGAAAAATGGAGAGAAGGGGGGACTAGAGAGTGAGAGAGAAAGAGACACCTGCAGACCTGTTTCATCGCTTGTAAAGCATCCCTTCTGCGGGTGGGGAGCTGGAGCTTGACCCTGGGTCCTTGCACATGGTAATATGTGAGCTAAACTGGTGCACAACAGCCAGGGCCCCCTACAAATACTGTGTTTACTTAGGAAGTTACTATCTCCTATAGTGGGGTAGTAGGGGCTTTGCAGAAGTCTGACAAATATTGGGAAAACAATTTTACATTTTAGAGTGCAAATGGTTACATTTAAATTTTGTAATTGGTGGGGGTGGTGGAGGAATAGGATTCTACAAAAATTGGGCAATAGAATTCTTGACTCTTTAAGCTTTTCTCAGTAGGGAATTTCACCTGAAATTGAGGGAATTTAGATTAGTAAGCCCCAGGGCTTTTCCTCATGCCAATTCAATAAACATTAATTAAATACAACTGCGTAGCCAGTCCCTAGTCACACAAAGGTGTGACGTATGTGGGTGCTAGCCTATGGATTCTGGATTCAATTTTGAAGTGAAGTTCTTTTTTATTTTTATTTTATTTTATTTTATTTTGTCAGCCAGGAATATATAGGGGCTTCACATCTGTATAACCCAACTGTTCTGGTCAGACATAATTATTATTTTCTCCTAGACAGAGTGTGAGAGACATAGAGGAAAGAAAGAGGGAGAGGGAGAAGAGAAGGGGAGGGAGTGGGGGAGGCAGAGACAGGAAGGGAGGAAGGAAGACAGGGAGTCGGGGAGGGGAAAGGGAAGGCAGATATGGAGGAGGGAGACAGAGAGGGAGAGGTAGAAAGGGAGGAGGAGGGAGAAAGAGAGTAAGCAGGGGAGGGGGAGAGAGTCACCACAGTACTGCTGCATCTTGAAGATTCCCCTTTGCATGATACTCCTATGTGGTGGCTGGGGGCCTCAATGCTGGTCCTTGTCCATGATTAAATGTGTACTCTACCAGGTGAGCTATTTTCTGCCCTCTAAGATGTATGACTAGTTAGTCCTTGCTGCCATGTTTTACTAATTAACTTTTTTCCATTCATTTGTCTAGAGCTCAGTTTATTTGTCAAAGGTCCATTTATGTATCTGAGCATTAAAGTCCCAAACTTTAGAGATGTTCTTAATCCAGAACTGAATTTAATTTCTTATATCTCCAATCTGCCAGTAAAGTTTACTGACAATGATCTAATACTGTATTTTTCAATTATGCTTTTTTCTCCTGTGTCACTCTTACCAGACCAAACCAAAACACCAGCATTTATTTTTTCTTAAATATTTATATATTTATTCTCTTTTATTGTTGTAGTTATTACTGTTGTCGTCGTTGGATAGGACAGAGAGAAATGGAGAGAGGAGGGAAAGACAGAGAGGGGGAGAGAAAGATAGATAGATACCTGCACCTGCTTCACCACTTGTGAAGCGACTGCCTTGCAGGTAGGGAGCCAGGGGCTCGAATGGGGATCCTTATGCTGGTCCGTGCACTTAGTGCCACCTGCGCTTAACCCGCTGCGCTACCACCCGACTCCCCACCAGCATTTATAATACATTATACTAAACCTCTTAAGACTCAGTTTCCTCCTTTTCGATATGAAGATATTTAAATTAGGTCACTGGGGGGGTGGTGAACAAGAGGTTATAAAGGAATTACATGCTAATTTTATAAATAATAGCAAGTACAATGTATGCATGCCCTATATCTTGCAATAAGAGTTTGAAAATTACTACTTTTAAAAATTATTATTTCACTGTCTCTTAGTGTTTCCAGTATTCTTTGGCACCCTGGTTATTGCTGAGCAAAGTGAACAACTAATCTCTAAGAACTCACTGCAGGGGCAGGGTGGTGGCACAGCTGGTTAAGCACATGTTATAGTGCTCAAGAACCCTGGTTTGAACTCCCATTTTCCACCTGCAGGGGAAAATCTTTGCAAGTGGTGGAGCAATATTGCAGGTGTCTATCTCTCTCCACTACCCTTCCCTCTTGATCCCTGGCTATCTCTATTCAATAAATAAATAAAGACAGTAACAAGTAAAATAAAATAAAAAAGAACTCATTGTATATTTATTATTGAGAGGGAGGTGGAAAATGCCAAGAAGAGAAGGCTCTAGTAGAGTCCCAATTAAAATTTTAATTTCAGGAATCTCAGTAGTTTTGAGAATTATTTCAAGAATAGTAGGTCATTTACTTATAGGAAACCAGACAAACCTCCTGAAAGAGGTTGTGTGTCCCCTCAGTCACCTCTTTACTGTGACTAAATTGTTGGGCCACCAATTCTCTGTTAACTTATTTAGAGTTTGTTGTTAAGGAGCTGTTAAGGGATTAACTTTGACAGAGACAGAGAGGGGTAAATGAACAGACACTCTCTATGAAATGAGCAAAACTCATTGTTCCCAAATAGCATCAGAAACACAATGAGCTGAGGAACCTTTTTGCCAAAACAGAGAACAAAAGGTTTAGGTTTTCTATTAGAAATAGTCCTAATTTGAAATGTGTTAGGGGTCACCTAAGAGTTATAAATATTAGTTAATCATGTGAAAGGCAGATAGGAGGCTGGTAAATTGTTCTGTTAGTGATTTCTTACTACCAACTTGCTACCAATCCTTCAGGTAGGGGAATCTATAAGCTGACAGTAATGGAGGATGCCAGCAGGGAGATCTTAGCTCCCACAGTGCTGGTTGCCATGACTACAACTTGGAGAACCCTTCATCTCACAACTAGGCAGCCTGTGGCTTTTGAATCAAAATTAGCTTGTTTAATTTTCATTTGACTCAGATCTAAGCCATGCTTTCCCTGAAACAATAGTTTGGTCTTTGTATAACATATTTTTCATTAAATAACACCCACACACACATCATCACCACCACCACCATGCAATTTCACAGTCCAGAGCTTGCTGTGATGTCCATTCTCAGAAGCTGAGGAGATTTCTCATTGTATTGTTTTAAAATCAGCAATAATTTTCAGACCAGTCTAAATATCATGGAAAAATCACCTTTCTCACACAAATTGGTCAAAATACAGATTTTTGCTTTACAATTAAGCAGAAAAATGATGAGTCATATTTTTCTGGGTAGACACAAGTATTCTTCTGAAATATAGTGAAAAAGTTAATTAAAAATAAGAGAGTGAGGGGGCCAGGCCTTAGCGCACCAGGTTAAGCATACATGGTGCAAAGCACAAGGACTGGGGTAAGGATCCTGGTAAGAATGCCTGGTTCCCCACCTGCAGGGGGGTCATTTTACAGGTGGTGAAGCAGGTCAGTAAGTGTTTATCTTTCTCTCCCCCTCTCTGTCTTCCTCTCCTTTTTCCATTTCTCTCTGTCTTATCCAAAATCCATGACAGCAATAATAATAACCACAACAACAATAAAACAAGGGCAATAAAAGGAAAAAAATAGCCTCCACAAGCAGTGGATTCGTGGTGCAGGCACCAAGCCTCAGCAATAACCCTGGAGGCAAAATAAATAAATAAATTAATTAATTTAATTTAATACAAAAATAAGAGAGTGAGAGTGAAAGGGACCACAGCACTGAAGCTTCCTTCAATGTGGTGGGGACTGGGCTCAAACCTGAGCCTCTTATATGGTAAAACATCATACTATCCAAGTGAGTTATTTTGCCACCTCTAAAACCACTTTTAAAATATAATTCATATCTCCCTTAATCTGGGAATACACAATATTAACCTTAATAGGACAAAAGGGAGGATTTTTTAAGGACCCATAAAATAAAAATAATAAAAGTAATATAGTCTTGTCAGTCTCAGGCCTCTACCCTCACCACTGTTGCTACACCAACCTAAAGCATCATAACTTTGTTAATCTCATAGGTAAATAGAAATCACTTGGCATAGTACAGCAGAGGGAGGGGATAAGTTGAATTATTTTAAAACCCAAAATCAATCTGTCAATTTAGTTGGAGAAGTAGACATGATGTCAGGCCTTTGTGTGTACAGTGATAGGAAGGCTATTGACTGAGGCAATGCAGAGACATTAGAAGTCTCACTAAGTAAAGCAATGGATTTTCACTGTGGCTTAGAAGCATGATTCCTGGTATAGGGGGAAAGACATCAAGGTTAGAGCAAAGGAGACCATTTGAGCTCTTATTATAATAACTTATTTGTGGGGCAATAAGGGTCAGCACATAAAGGAAGAGAGGGAAGGACACAGATGTAGAAATATTCAAGAAATATCATGGATAGAGACTAACAAGAGACAGGAAACAAAAGAAAAGTGGCTATGGAGAGACACCTTGATTGTTGTGGCTTAATGTTTCTTTGAATGAGAGTACCATTAATTATGCCTTAGATGGATAAACTCCTTTAGGACAACTGGAAATATGGATTCCAAGGTTTCCATAAAGTTACAGTATTGAATATCAGTATAAAATTTTTATTCATGGATTTAAGGGCGATCTGGCCACGACATCTGTCACCCCATTGATCACCAGGGTTGATTCAGCTGATCTGGCTGGCTAGGCGGGTGTCCCCTTCCTCCCTCACCACTCCACGTGCATCCCTCCCAAAGCTACATGCTGGGTGGAAGAGGATGGCCTTCCCCGAATAGAGACGGACCGGTCTTCAGTCAAGGGTATACGAGTAGCTGCGCTCCCCTGCTAGAACCTCCAAGATTTTGATTCAGAGACTTAGATGCAGGTGCTATGAACTATATATAAATGGTGATGAACCCCAGAAGAGAACCATCAGAAAATTATGCAGGAAAGAAAGAGGGCTAAAGGCAAAAGTATGGGGCCCACTGTCATAGAAAGTCAGTAGAGAAAGAAGATCTAGTAAAGAGAAGAGAAGTCCGTTGAATAGAATAAAGGAAGAAAAAAGTACTTATATTCATGACACCTCTAAATGTCTATCAGTAGAGAGCAGGTAATGGTAACTAGCAAAGGCACTCTCACATTGCCCCCCCACACAACACAGACTGCAAAGTGGCTTCTCATTTATCTCCAAAGAGAAAGACACTATTTATGTAGCAGTGCTGGACTGTAGTTCTGAAGTCTTTGCACAAAAATCACAACTTCTAGCTTTACAACTGTTGAACCAGTATATTTGATTAGGTTCCCATGAAAGAGAAACTCTAAGTACCTGCATTATAGTTGTGTTTCTGATATAAAAGCTATAGACTAGTACATAACTTCTCTGTTACCTGCATTCTCTGAATAACTTACCATGTCTTAGAGACTCCAGAAAATTGGCCCCTGGATATGTCAAGAAAGGTCACTGGGATTCTGTTGGTAAGTAAAAGATAATATAAGGGTCTTGGGAGTTTTATGAATGATATAACTGGATAGCATGACATCCACTGAGAAACTGGCATGCTGTTCCTTCAACATAACTATTTCATTACTTTTAGAAATACTTTAGATAATGACAAAATAATGAGAAAATAAGTTCTTAAGGTTGAGTAGAGGGGCAACAAATATGACTTGATATGAATTATATATTCATTTATGCTGCAGAATGGAAGTGTTTTTTTTAAGGAATATACATTAAGAGTAAAATCACATGTGTTAGTATAAGTAAAAGTCCTGTGGAAATGCATATGATTGGGAGTAGAAAACAAGTTTTTCAGAAAATACATGTCTTTTTTAGTACAAAGATAATTAATTGAGTAGGGAAGACTGCATAATGATTATGCTTTTGCTCATGCTCAGGCTCAGGCTCAGGCTCATGCTTGAGGCTCTAAGGTCTCAGGTTCAAACCTCTGCACTACCATAAGCCAGAGAGGAACAGTGCTCTAGTAAAATACAACACAATAAAACAAAACCCACAAAGATAATTATACTATGGAAATGTGACAATTGAAGCCTATTTTCATACTTTTTCTTCCTTTTTTCACATTTAGGGGTTAGTGGTTACCATACAGTTGTTGAAATATGGGTACATCAATATCCCAAGAGCCTTCTTACACCATCCCAACCCCTCCTTCCCCAGATATTTTTGTTCTGGTGCAGGTTATCCCACCCTGTCCAAGTTTGCCTTGTGTTGTCCCTTTCTGGTCTTGTTTCTTAAGTTTCACCTATAAGTAAGATCCTCTGGTTTTTGTCCTTTTCTTTTTTATTTAATATATTTTAACTCTCTCAGTCACTATTTCACCATCTTGGCTATCTCACTTAACAAAATACCTTCAAATTCCTTCTTAGATTAAGCAAAGAAGGTGGCTTCATCATTTTTAATAGCTGAGTAGAGTTGCATTGAATATATATATATATATATATATATATATATATATATATATCAAAACTTTATTAGTCACTCATCTGTCCTTGGACATCTGGGTTGCTTCCAAGATTGAAACCTTACAAAGTGTGCTTCTATAAACACATGCATACACAGATCTCTTTGGATAGGTGTGTTTGTTTTCTTTGGATAAATCTCCAGGAGAGGAATTCTAAGTCATAGGGTAGGTCCATTGTTTGACCAATTTGCAATCTTACCAGTAGTATAGAAATATTTGTTTCCCTCCATATCCTCACCAACATTTATTGCTACTGTCTTTTCTAATGTATGCCATCCTCTAAGGCAAAAAGTGATATCTCATTTTTTCCCCATCATCCCTATCACAAGGGCTCAGTGCTGGCACTAGAAATACACCACTCCCAACAGCCATTTTCTTTTTTCTTTTTTTTTTAAATTTTTTATTTAAGAAAGGATTAATGAACAAAAACATAAGGTAGGAGGGGTACAACTCCACACAATTCCCACCACCCAATCTCCATAACCCACCCCCTCCTATGATAGCTTTCCCATTCTCTAGCCCTCTGGGAGCATGGACCCAGGGTCATTGAGGGTTGCAGAAGGTAGAAGGTCTGGCTTCTGTAATTGCTTCCCCGCTGAACATGGGCGTTGACTGGTCGGTCCATACTCCCAGTCTGCCTCTCTCTTTCCCTAGTAGGGTGTGTCTCTGAGGAAGCTGAGCTCCAGGACACATTGGTGGGGTCTTCAATCCAGGGAAGCCTGGCCAGCATCCTGGTGGCATCTGGAACCTGGTGATTGAAAAGAGAGTTAACATAGGAGGCCAAACAAATTGTTGAGCAATCATGTATCCCAAGCTTGGAATAATGGAGAGGAAGTGTTAGGGAGGTACTCACTGCAAACCATTTTCTTTTCTTTCTATTTTATTTGATAGGACAGAGAGAAATTGAGAGGAGAGGTGAGGAGAGGGGAGAGAGAGTAAGAGAGAGAGAAAGAGAGACAGAGAGAGAGAGAGAGAGAGACCTGAAAACCTGCTACTTTACTACTTGTGAAGCATCCCCCTCTTCAGGGGAGGAGCTGGGGCATAAACCCAGGTCTTTATGCTTGGTGATATGTGTGCTTAACCAGGTATGCCACCCCCACTTGCATGGTAGAAGCTTCATGAGTGTTGAAGCAGGGCTGCAGGTGTCTCTCTGCCTCTCTCACTCTCTATCTCCCCCTCCCCTCTCAATTTCTTTCTGTCTCTATCTAGCAACAAATAAATAAATATTAAGAAAAGAAGTTTCAGATAATTAAAAAAAAAACAAACAGGTGTGCCATAACCTGGCTGGCCCCTCTCTCATTATTGTCTTTATTTGCATTTTTTCTGAGAATGACTTTGGGAATTTCTTTTCATATGTCTCTTGGTCTTTCGGATCTTTTCTTAGAGGAATATTCTTTCTATATGTTGGATGGGGTCATTTGTTTTATTGTTATTGCTGAGTCCTTTATAAATTTTGATAATTATTCTTTTGCCTGATGTGTAATATGTAAAGTTCCTCTCTCATTCTATAGAGAGTCACGAATCACCTTTTTTTTTGGTGGCTTCTTTTTCTGTGCAGAAGCTTTTCAGTTTAATGTAGTCCCATTGGTTTATTTTTATGTTTGCTTTCCTGGTAGTTTGATTTGAATAATCAAAAAAATTTTTATAGCTCACATGGAAAAGAGTTTTGTTACTTTTTCCTCTATGTATTTGATGATTTCTGGTCTAACATCCAAATCTTGATTCATTTGGAGTTTACTTTTCTGTGTGGTTCACCACTACATTTCAATGTAGTAGTCTATTTTCATTTTTCTGCATGTTTCAAATCAAGTGTGTGTATGTGTGTGTGTATTTGTGTGTGTGTGTATTTCTATATCTGTGTGTATGTTACACTTTACAGAATAATGTTGATTTACAGGACTCATCACAGAGGTTCATGTTAACATTTCTCCAAGATAGGTGTTGGTACACTTTACCCACTAGCAAGCTGCCACCCATCCTCCACTGGCTAATGGATTAGCTACTGGAACGTATGAGCAAGTATGTTCTGTGAATCCAAAAATACTGAAACAGAAGGTCAGCACAAGTACATTTCTAAATCATAATCCATAGCTTGGCAAGGTTATCCTCCTCACATTTTATGACTCACATATAAAAAGTAAGTATGAATAATGAATATTAGTCTTCCTATTCCACTTTTCTATTGCTGTAATTTAGTCAGATTAAGATTTCTGAAAAAAATCATTTGCATGATTTATAATTCAAAACTATAACTTATATAGTTTTCCACCAATGGCCTCTTTAGTGGTTACAGATATGCCAAGAACTGATCTTCTCTACTTTTGGTACGGTCTGGAAAGTTCATGAAGGGAGGTTTTGAATGTAAGCAACCTTTTCTGCTTACCTCTAATTACTACTGTCTTAATGTTTTCATCCTGTAGTATCTCAAGATGTAAGTGAATGTATGAGTGAATGAATGAATGAGAATGATTGGAAGGACCAATTCATCAGATCAAAATTAGTGAATTAAAATAAACCAAATAAGGGCAGTAAAATGCTGGCGTGGGTTGGGCGCCTGATTTGTTGTGATTCAAGTTCAAGGTTGCCCCCCCCCCCCCATTGAAGGAAGCTTTGGTACTCCTAGCCCCACACCCAGGTGTCTTTATCTCTATCTGAAAGAGCTGTCTCAGGGTGGTGAAGCCCCAGGGACAATAATAACAAAGTAATGAGAGAAAATAAACCAAAGAAGAACTCCAAATCAGTCCTCACATGTATACTGACTAGGAATCGATTTGAATCTTGAGACTAAAGTTGGAGGAGGAGTAAAGAGCCTTAAGACATCTCAGAATTCATAGAATTGAAATAAAATCAGACAGCAGTAGTCTCCCAAATGAAACATGGTATCATTCAAATTATCAGTTAAAACAAATCACTTATTTAGGCATTGGAAGTTTAGCCTGATGACCTCTCCCTTAACCCCTGTTTTTTTTTAATTCCTCACAAATTCCTATCTTTTTTTTTTTTTAACATGTCCTGCAACACCCTTTTTGTATATATTATTTGGGTAACTGATCTCTTGTGTTTAAAATTTGTACCCTGTGAGTCAGTCAAGTTTCCAACAGAACTACAAATATAAAGTAGACTAGATGTACCAGTCAGAGTATACTAGGTTATTCTGAAATAATAAATAAACTCATAGTTTCATTGCTTATAGTAACAGTGTCATATATCTCACACATTGTCATTTGAATGTGGCTTGGCTGAACTTTTCATTCTGGATCCACATAAGCAAGTCCCATCTGATACATTCTCCAACTTGGTTGTATCCATCAAATTCGTTTTCTTTTTAAAACAACAACAACAACAAAGAGTATTTATTAAAACACTGAAATAAGGACTTATTTGGCCAAAGATAATTACATGATCAAAACAAGTTTCACTGCGACAGAAAACACATTTCACCCAAGGGAATGAAGTGTTTACAGTTAAAAGCAGTTGCACATCCTGTCTTTGACATTTTCTTTGATCTTTTGGGTTTTATTTTCTCTAATTAAACCTATGCTGTTTCATCTTCCAATTGGACTAATTCTATCTCCAATAATCCTCTTTGCTATTGAGTCTAAGAATTCTTGTCATACATCTCTTCGTGAACTGAATGTACTGTTTTACAAATCAAGTTGTATAATTTATTCAAAGTTTTAATTGTGTACATATTTGACATATTCATTTGAATTTGAGTATATACAGTAATATTTTCTACCCTTGTCCTTCATAACTTTTTTCAGTAGTTGCCTTCTTTTTAAAGTCAGTTTTAAATAAAATTTTATATTGTTTGATTTTAAATATTTTTATTTATTTATTTTCCCTTTTGTTGCCCTTGTTGTTTAATATTGTTATAGTTATTGATGTCATTGTTGTTGGATAGGACAGAGAGAAATGGAGAGAGGAGGGGAACACAGAGAGGGAGAGAGAACGATAGACACCTACAGAATTGCTTCACTTCCTGTGAAGGGACTCCCCTGCAGGTGGGGAGCTGGGGGCTCGAACTGGGATCCTTACGCTGTTCCTTGTGCTTTGCGTCACATGTGCTTAACCCACTGTGCCACCGCCTGACTCCCTAAATAGTTTTTAAACTACACATTTTACATGTGTACTTTCTTAGTATTCCTGTTTGTTATTTTGTAAAAAAATTTTTCAAACTCAAGAACACATTGACATGTACATACATTTTTTCTAGTCATTGTGTGAATTTTCATTTATGCTCAAACCCATACTAATTTGAGATTTATTTTAACATGCATCATGAAGTAGAAATCTGATATAATTTTTCTTTATATGATATGTCTTGTATAATAATACCAGCCTCTTTATGCCTTATTAAATTGATTCATATTATCATACAGTAAATCCTGATATGCTTAAATATGGCCGTGATTTTTATTCTATTTCCACAATATGTTCAGTCCTGTACCATCATTATTATGATTTTATGGTGTATGTTAATATTTAATAGGACAAGTCTCCCTTAACATTAAAATATCTTTTTTGTAATTTCATCTAAAATAAAAGTAATTCACTTGAATCTTTATGATGCATTAATTAAGCTTATTAATTCATTCAGAGTGGACAAATTTAAAATATTAAACATCATGTTTTATACTATATGTTTCTAAATATTAATATTTCCTTCAATTCATTTAGTTTTCTTCTCTATCAGCTGTTTATATTTCCTAATATATAGGTCCTTACAAGTATTTAAAATTTTATACTTTAACCAAACATTTTTTTTAATATTTATTTTATTTATTTATTCCCTTTTGTTGCCCTTGTTGTTTTATTGTTGTAGTTATTATTGTTGTTGTCGTTGTTGGATAGGACAGAGAGAAATGGAGAGAGGAGGGGAAGATAGAGAGGAGGAGAGAAAGACAGACACCTGCAGACCTGCTTCACCGCCCGTGAAGGGACTCCCCTGCAGTTGGGGAGCCGGGGTTCGAAACTGGAATCCTTATGCCTGTCCTTGTGCTTTGCGCCACCTGCGCTTAACCCGCTGTGCTACAGCCCGACTCCCTAACCAAACATTTTTATTGCTGTTGCTTCTGTTGCTGCTGTTAAGCCACCAGGAAAGCAAAACTAAATTTATTTACAGTGAATTGTAGGCTTGAATTTTATAAAGCAAAGTCTGATAAAACTAAAAGACACAAAAGAAAATGTTCTTCATTGTAGCAATAGAGTTTTTTTTTCAATAAATGAAGTAAAATAATGTTCTTGGCAAGCAAAGATTTCATAAACCAAACCCACAATGCATGTTACTAAAATAATTAAATTTCTGCAAAATCAGGAATGTAACTTCATCAGAACATTCAGTTTAATTTTTATTCACTTTATTTGTTTATTATAGATATTCAAAAATTGAGAGGGAGGATAGAGGAGAGAGACAGAGAGACACTTGTAGCACTGCCTCACTATTCGTGAAGCTTTTCCCCTGCAGGTGGGTATGAGGAGCTTAAACTGGGGTCATTGGGCACTATAATGTGTATGTACACCCAGGTGTGCCACCACCTGGCCCCAAAACATACTGTTAAAAGAATTAAATCTTGAGTCAGTAGGGGCTCACCTGATATTGAAACTACTGTTTCAGTAGTTATAGGGGGAAATTTTTAATGAGTGCATATAAAACATTTATAAGTTTGTAGGGAAATAAAATATACATAAAAATATCCAAGCATTAAAAACAACCTTCACACCTGTTAACCCTAGTTTCACTTCTCAATTTAGTCATATATATACTTTTTATGATTTCATTGGGGGGGTTAATGGTTTATGGTACAGTTATTGACACATGAGTACAATTTCTCATTTCCCAATGATTGCTATCTAACAGAACACTCATTGCCAACTTAAGTCCTTTTCCGTCATCTTGTACCAGAACCATACAATTTGTTAGTTCAGTAAGAGTTCTAACTTTATAATCATAACCACATAACAAATGTCTGACATATAGCATGCTACTAGTCAATAAATATCATGAATATAACCACAAAACATGGTATTTATCTACTAGAATTATGACCAAATGAGATACATGATACAAGAAGCAAAAACAGCTAGAAAACATTCCTAATTGCTATGACTAAGGGGTTCTAAAATTAATATGTTGGGTTGTCAGAAAAGTTTTATGTTGTATGCTCCTATGTTTTTCTATGCAAAAATGCACCAAAACCAACAACCCAGTATATTTTTACAGTCAAGTTATGTATATATATATATATGAATACAGAAGACATACATATTTTTTACTGTGTTATCCTTAGTGCAATAAAATGCTTCACCCAGGACTGCCCCACTCTGTGAAGAGAGATGCTTTCAGCCTCCTCTGCTACTCTAGGAAGACTGGTCCTGAAATGAGTATAGCCTAGAATATTCCTGTCTGTGACCATGACTCTGAGCTCAGTCTGACAGGGACTCAGAGGTTACACATGCTCCTATACTAAATGTGGGCCCCAGATCAGATTGCTGTGGTAAAAAAGTGAATTGCATTTATATATTTCCTTCAAGTTTGAGAGCTACTCTGCCATAATCTGGATTTCTAGTTCTATTCTGAATTCTGATTACTGTTTCTCAGATATTTCTAGTCCTATCAAGCTCAAACAATGATAACTAAAGACATGAGCCCCTAAGAACATAACTAACAGAATTCCTCACTTCTTTCCACCCTAAAATCCCGATTCTCACCTGCTCTATCCCTAATTTTTAATTACTGTTTATTTGATCTTGTTTCCCATCTTAGTGTCTTTCAGCCACCAAATTGCAGGTGCTACTATGAGTCCATCTGAACATCCCTAGGCAGAAGACCTCATCAATGTTTCTTGGAACCTCACCTCTCCAGAGCCCTACCCCACTAGGGAAAGATAGAAAGAGGCTGGGGGTTCATTTCAACCTCTCATAGACCATGTTCAATAGAAAAGCAATTATAGAAGCCAGTACTTCCTACCTTCTGCACCCCAAAAAGAACATTGGTCCATACTCCAAGCAGGAAACAAAATTGTGTGTGTATTTCAAAGTATGACATAGGTACTTAAAAAATATTCTACATTTAGCTACCTTGATTATAGCCTAGAATGTCAATGGCTTTCACAGTTAAGAGTCCTGAAAATACTCATCTGAGAGTGGTATGCAAACTCAACAAAAATAATCAACTGTTGCCTGTCCTGGTTATTTTACACTTTTCAGTTATACCTCAATCAAACTCTCAAGGAATCTTATCTCATATGGCATTTTTGAGCCCAAAGGCAGAACTGGTAAAATGTATATATATAAACTTTTTTTGGCTGTCTTTCATTTTTTTGCAATGGGTCACATATATCTCAAACCATGGTACCAGTTGATGCACACATATGTGTGTGTATGCATATTTGTGTCTCTGTTTTCTGCTCTCATTTGAGCCAGAAAAAAAATGCTATGCTAAATATGGCTATTTTCTTTCTGCAAACTGCCAATGGTTAAGTAATGAGGGCAAAAAGTAACAGAAAAAGAAACTGGTACAAACATATATTTGCTGGAAAAATCACAATTTATATTTAGGGGTATGTCCCCACACTAATCAGAATCTGAAGATAAATCCACTTTAGAGTTGATGGAATCTGAATTCATGCCAATAATCACTAAATAGAGTTGAAAGGACAAGATAACTGAGCCTCAGAATAAGTAAACATCAGTGGCAAATCCACCCCCAACATTTATAGTCTGATGATATAGCGAATTCCATAGCAATAGTTGTCCTTAAGGCAGAGAGAAATTGAGAGGGAAGGGAAAGATAGAAAAGGAAACAGAAAGAAAGACACCTGCAGCACTACTATACCAATACTGAAGCTGAAGAACAGGAGATTGATCCTGGGTCTTTGCATATTATAACATTTGTGCTCAACCAGGTACACCAATGCCCAGTCCTCTCAGTACATTTTAAAATACCCTTGTTCCAATAAAAAGCCAACCAACTAAACAACCAACCCAGCAACAAGTCACCCAACTGATCAACAACAAAAACAGTTCAATATCTGGAGTTACTCTATTATTTCATAAAATAGGATATATTACAGTCACATATTATATAATTTTAAATAATGTGTAACACATAAGAATACCTTGAAGTAATAAAAACTCCCCATAGCTTTTAATGTGTAAAAACCATTTATTTTTAATGCTGTTGGGATAAAGTGAATTGTATATTATGTCACAGATAAAAGACATGTCATACTTTGTCTAAATCAGCCACTGTCTTGGGATTGCACTGTGCATGAGAAGCATCCTAGCAGCTTTCCTGCCCCCTGATGATTACACTCCAGTAGCAACCTCCCAGTTGTGGCAACTAAATATGTCTCCAAGATTGTGAAGTGCCTTGTAAAGGTGCTAAGTCTCCAGTTGAGGACCACTGCTCTATAGTGTAATAAATTAGGGGGAATAGGGGATAAGATAAAGTTAGAGAGCTGAACAGGCCTTTGGGCAATGCAAAGGAATTTAGATTTCATTTTCAATGTAGAAAGTCCTAGAGTTGTTTAGTTAGGAAGTAATGGGCTCACACTCTGACATATATGGGGAGAACACATTATGGAAAGGCAAGAAAGACAGCTGCTGTAAGTGGACGCATCTGTGATGGCAATCTGGACTATGGTAATGGCAAGAGAAATAGTCATGGATTTACAATAGGTTGTAGAAGGTAATATAAGTAAGACTTATGGCCTGGCAGTTGTTGCATCTGGTTAAGTGCAAATAGTAGGACGTGCAAGGGCCTGAGCAAAGACCGATGCCCACTCTCCACATACAGGGAGGTCACTTCTCAAGCAGTGAAGCAGGTCTGTAGGTGTCTATCTTTCTCTCTCCCTCTCTCCCTCCTCTCTCAATTTCTCTCTATCCTGTCCAATAAAATGGAAAAAAATGGTCCCACAGAGCAGTGGATTTGTAGTGCAGGTACAGAGGCCCACTGATGACTCTGGAGGCAAATAATAATAATAATAATAATAATAATAATAATAATAATAATAATAATAATATAAAAGAAAGTCTTACTGGGGAGTCAAGAAAAATAGGAATCAAGAGCTACTGCCAGATTTTAAGCTTGGATAAAGTATGTAATAGTCTCTATGGTAGATTACACTTGGTTAAATTACCGGCTAGTACTTCAAGAGGTCAGCTATCATCCCACTACCATCAGAAACACACATGAAAATAAATAATCAAAGTCAAAACATAAATTAATGAAATACAAACCAGAAAGTCAATTCAAAAATTTAATAAAATCAAAAACTAGTTCTTCAGAGAATAAATAAAATAAGATAATCCACTGGCCAAACTCATAAAAAGAAAAAGAGAGAAAACACTCAGGAGTGAAAGAGATAAATCAACAACTAAAGACAGGGAGAGATAAAAGAATCATGCATGGATATTATATACATCTCAATGCAAATAAATTGGAAAACCTAGATGAAATGGATGCATTCCTAGAATCATCCAATTTGCCAATACTAACCAAGAAATAGATAGCTTGTGCAGACCAAGCAACAGTACAAAAATTGATTCAGAAACTTACTCACAAATTGTTGAGTAAGTTTTCTGATCCTGGATTCTTAGTTATTTGTGGTTAGAAATTCTATTGATTTTACCTAAAGTCTCTGTGTTCGCAAAACATGCCTCGGTGATTGTTAACAGGTGCCCAGTAGTAATGCTCCAGGCAATCCTTTTGTTATAACTCCCTTCCCTTTAAGACAGAGGATGAGAAGTGTCAAGAGTTAAGAATATTACCCCACAGGCCTACAAATCCTGAAAAATCCATTTATCCATAGGTTTGACCTTTGGCTCCTTCCCTGAAGGGCTTGGGGTTTGTACATAGTAGAGTGACTTGAATATTTCTTGAGGTATCAGAAAATTGCACCGAACTAATGACATTCAGACAAAGATAACTGTAATCAAGGTTTAACACATTCTTGATGTTTCCCATAGTTTGAAATAATTTGTGCCTTGACAATTGCTTCTGAATTTTTTTACCTGAAAGCATCTTTGATATTCCTGTTTCTTTTGATGTGATATAATTTTATCAATAAATATTCTTTTTTTTTTTTTTTTCTCCTGCGGCAGCTTCTGCTTCCACGACCCCTCCCCTCAATAAATATTCTGCCTAGAGTTTTGATGATGGGCACACTTGACATTCTCCCATCTGGAGGTGCCTAGGTGCTGTCCCTCCAGATTCTTCAGATAAGCAGTATGGTGACTGAAGTTATTTTCTCTCAACCCTGATATGTGTTGGATCTCAGGGTCCTGGCATCTGGCTTTGTTTCTCCTATCCTCATATATGCCATACAGAATTTTCTCAGGAATAATAACCCAGGTCCAAACAGCTTTATTAATGAATTTTATAGAAGATGTTCAAAGAAGATACAATACTGATTCTCCTCAAACTATCCCAGAAAATTAAAGAGGGGCAAGCACTTCTCAAACACATTCTATGAGGCTAACATCACTCTCATTGCCAAAGCAGGGAAAGACTGCAAAAATAAGTAAATTATAAATCTCATCTTTAAGGAACACTGATGCAAACATCCTGAACAAGATCTTGGTAAACTGAATCCAACAACAAATTAAGAAAATAATGCACTAAGAATAAGTGAGATTCATCCTTGGGAAACAGGGATGGTTCAAAATGCACAAATCTATCAACTAACCTACCATATAACCAAAAAAGAAAGCTAGAAATCTCATGATCATATTAAAGAATATTATTTTTTGTCAATTTTCCTTAGTTAATTCTGATGCATCCAACCTATGACCCAAGAATTTTCTAGTTTTTTCCAGACATTGTGTGAATGAGATGGATTCCTCTAAGGAAGGAAAAATGCAATAGAAAGCAGATTTTTTGGTAACTAGTTAAGAATTTATCTTTAACACCTACTAGCTTTATGCTTTTGGTAATGTACTTAAAATCTCTAGGTTTCAATTTCTTATTTTAATTTATCTATATTTTATTATTTTGCAGCATGATGCTACCATTCCCAGAAGATTCTTTTTTAGATAGAAGAGTGGGTGAGAGAGATAGCCAGTGGGAGGGAGAGAAATAGAGGGAGAAGAATAAGAAGTATCGCAGCACCACTCTATCATTCATGAATCTTACTTTGATATGGTGTTCACACATGCTTACCAAGGTCTCAAACCGAAGTCTTTGCAAGTGATAAAGTAAGAATATACTCTACCGGGAGAGGCCAAGATGGCAACTTGGAAACAATAGCTGCCATGAGCTCCAAAACAGAAGCAGCTGACAACCTGGGATTCTCTGGATAGGGTAGGATACTGGGCCTTCTGTAGGAGGGTGAACAGGAGCTGGTCAGGGTGACATATAGGGTACCATAACTCACTCTTGGGCTGACAAAGGGAAGCCAAAAGGACAAACAAAGGAAAATCTATTTTGCTTGATTATTTCTGAACTCATTCCTTCTCCCACCCCAAAAACAGACCCCAGGGGCTGGGCAGCTGCTCCTAGTAGGCAGGCTTCCTGCTGAGCGATTTTCTTTAACAAGATTCCTGACTCACCAGGGATGTCATTCCAAGCCTTTTTCTTTTTGTTTCCTTCTCTTTTTTTAGGTGGCTGGAGCAATATTTGAGTGAGAAAATACCTAACTAAACAGAGCCTCAGCCCTGTTTGGGAAAGTCTAACTGGAGGTTATATATATATATATATATATATATATATATATATATATATATATATTTCTTATAATTGGCTGTCTTTGCTCAGGCTACCTGCAGCCAATCTGGAGCAGTCTAAGCAGCAGACTGACTGTTAGGATTTTTTACTATATTTTATTTTATATTACTATTATTATATACATGTGCCCCTTTTCCCTCCTTCTTCAAGTTTACCAAAATCAAATGTTGTTGATGTTTCAGTTGATAGGTGACAGGCGGCCCTATGCACTGTTAGAGGAAATTGTTTCTCTCTCCCTCTTTGCTCCACTTTCCTTTTTCTCTTCTTTTATCTAATTAAAAAACAAACAGACAAAAAAAATCTTTCCTTTCACTTCTCTCTCTCTCTCTGTTTTTCTTTCTCTTTTTCTTTTCTTCCTTCTTTTGCTTTCTGAATTCACTGATACTCATTTGGGAATTATTTTGTGGAAGAAATCTGACTCAGAGTGGACTCTCTGTGTGTGTGCATGTCTCTCTTTTCTACTTCCTTTTTTTGCTATCCCTAGAATTTACAGTGGGCAGTAGATTTGCATAATTGTCTATTCTTATTCTCCCCCTTTTTCCTTTATCTTTCTTTTTCATTTGGTTTTGGTTCCTATTTTTTCTTGGACTGGTGGTGCTGTTTGGCTAACTGGTAATAGTTGAACTGCATTAATCCTTGCCTCAGTTGCTGTTGTTGTAATTTCTGAGGTCTCTGACAGCATTTGTGAAAGGACATTAGTATAGTGTGGCTTGTACTCAAAACACAACAACTGAAGAATGACAGAACTGAAAAATAAAAACCACATCAATAAAAAAAAAAAAGGTTAAATCAAGAACAAATAAAATGGCTACCACAATAAATCAGGACAGGAGCCCAGAAGAAATTCCAAATCAGTCTGAAGTAACCATAGATAAGAAAAAGATGGAAGCAATAATAAATCAAATTATAACAGAAATGAAGACAACTATGGAGGAAGGGCTATCAGAATTAGGGAAACAATAAATGAGACCCTCAGGGAAAACGCTAGCTACCTCGAGGTAATTAGAGAACTGAAAGCTGAAGTAGCTGAGCCAAAAGGCCAAATTAGCAGAACAACTTAATACTATAATTGACCTGAAAAAAAGAAGCAGAGGGAAGGGAAAGCAGACTAGCAGAAACAGAAAACAGAATTAGACAGACAGAGGATGAGCTAGAGAAAACTAAGAAAGAGGTAAAAGAGCTCAAAAAGAGATTGAGAGGCACTGAAAACAACAGTAGAGACATATGGGATGATCTCAAAAGAAGTAACATTTATATAATTGGCCTACCAGGGGGAGAAAGAGAGGAAGGGGAAGTAAACATTCTAGAGAAAATTATAGAAGAAAACTTCCCAGACCTAAACAACAGAAAGGACATTAAGATTCAAGAGGCCCAGAGAGTTCCAAACAGAATGAACACAGACCTAAAGACACCTAGACACATCATAATTACCATGAAAATAAGTAAGGATAAAGAAACAATCTTAAACGCTGTCAGAGAAAAACAAAAGGTCACATACAGGGGAAAACCCATAAGACTATCAGCAGATTTCTCCACTCAAACTCTAAAATCCAGAAGAGAGTGGCAAGATACCTATCAAGCTCTGAATGAAAAAGGGTTTCAACCAGGGATAATATATCCTGCTAGACTTTCATTCAACCTAGATTGAAGGATCAAATCCTTCTCAGACAGGCAACAGTTAAAGGAGACAACTATCACCAAGCCTGCCCTGAAAGAGGTTCTAAAAGACCTCTTATAAACAAGAACATCATCATAATACTAACCATATATAAGAGCAAAGAAAACACTATTGAATAATGGCAGTACAATACATTAAATCCATAATATCTATAAATGTTAATGACTTAAACTTACCCATTAAAATGCACAGAGTGGGAGGATGGATATATATTGAGTTATATCAGAAAATATAACTCAGCCATATGCTGCTTTCGAAAATCCCATCTGACCCAAAAAGACAAACACAGCCTTAATGTGCAAGGATGGAAAACTTTTATATGGGCTAATGGACCACAAAAAAGGGGCACAAACAGCCATTTTCATCTCTGACACCATTGACTTTAAATTAAATGAAGTAATAAAAGATAGGCAAGGTCATTACATAATGATTAGAGGATCAATAAATGAAGAAGATTTAACAATTATTAAAATCTAAGCACCCAATGAGGGACCTTCTAAATACGTTAAACACCTACTGAAAGAACTACAAAAAAAATACATCAATACAAATACAATAATAGTGGGAGACTTTAACACCCCTCTCTTTCACATAGAAAGATCAACAAAGCATAGAAAAACAAAGACAAAAAAAAAAAATCAAATGAAGAGATGGACCGACTAGACCTTCTGGACATTTTCAGAGTTCCTCACCCTCCCAAAACTGAAATACACATTCTTTTCAAATCCTCACAGCATAGACAGTATTAACAAATTTAGGAACATTGAAATAATCCCAAACATCTTCTTAGACAACAGTGGAGTAAAGCTAATATTCAACAACTAACAGAAAATTATTAAAAGGCACAAAATTTGGAAATTCAACAACATGATGCTTAAGAATTGCTGGGTCAGAGAGACACTCATGGAAGAAATTCAAATGTTCCTGGAAGCAAATGAAAATGAAGACACAAGCTATCAAAATATTTGGGACATAGCTAAAGCAGTACTGAAAGGACAACTCATAGCCATACAATCACACATTAGAAAGCAAGAAAAAGCTCAAATAAATGACCTTATTGCATGCCTTAAGAACTTAGAGGAAGAGGAAGAAAGGAAAACTAAAACAACCAGAAGGACAGAAATCACTAAAACTAGAACAGAAATAAACATCGAAAATAAGAGAACCATAGAATAGATCAATGAAGCCAAATGTTTGTTCTTTGAAAAATTAAACAAGATTGACAAACCTATAGCCAGATATTAATATTAAACAAGGTCCTGGCCAATGGATGCAGCAGTATATCAAAAAGATTGTTCATCATGACCAACTGGGATTTATCCCAGGAATGCAACTCTGGTTTAACATACATAAGTCAATCACTGTCATTCACCACATCAATAAAAGCAAATCCAAAAACCACATCATTATCTCAATAGATGTAGATAAAGCCTTTGAGAAAATCCAACACCCATTCATGCTCAAAACACTACAAAAATGGGATTGGACTGGAAATAACCTCAAGATAGTGGAGCCCATATAGCAAACCTACAGCTAACATCATACTCCATGTTCAGAAGTTGAAAGCATTCCCCCTCAGATCAGGGCCTAAACAGGGCTACCCATTATCACCATTACTCTTCAAGATCATATTGGAGTTCTTGCCATATCAATCAGGCAAGAAAAAGAAATCAAAGGAATATAGATTGACGATACAAACCCAATTGCAAGGAAGACTAAAGTAGAAACAAATCAATGGGACCACATCAAATTGAAAAATTTCTGCACATCCAAAGAAACTGTCACATAAAGAGACCCCTCACAGAATGTTAGAAAATCTCCACATGCCATACATTAGACAAGAGACTAATAGCTAAAATATACAAAGAGCTCAGCAAACTTAGCAACAAAAAAGTAAATGACACCATCCAAAAATGGGCAGAGGATATGAACAGAAAATTCACTACAGAAGAGATCCAAAAAGCTAGCAAACACATGAAAAATTCCTCCCGGTCACAGAATGTTGGAGAAATGCAAATAAAGACAGCATTGAGATACCACCTCACCCCTGTGAGAATGGCATACATCAAGAAGGACAGAAGGAAGAAATGCTGGAGAGGCTGTGGGGATAGAGGAACACTTCTGCACTGCTGTTGGGAATATAAATTTGTCTAACCTCTGTGGAGAGCAGTCTGGAGAACTCTCACAAGGCTAGACATGGACCTTCCATATGACCAAGTAATTCCTCTCCTAGGGATATACTTCACAGACTCCATAACCCCCAACCAAAAAGATATGTGCATGCCTACGTTCGTAGCAGCACAATTCCTAATAGATAAAATCTGGAAGCAACCCAGGTACCCAACAATTGAGTGGCTGATAAAAGCTGTGGTATATATACACTATGGAATACTATGCAGTTATCATGAACAATGAACTCACTTTCTCTGACCCATCTTGGATGGAGCTGGAAGGAATTATGCTTAGTGAGATAAGTCAGAAAGATAAAGACAAGTATGAGATGATCCCACTCATAAACTGAAGTTGAGAAAGTAGAACAGAGAGGGAAACTCAAAGCAGGATTTGACTGAATTTGGAGTAGGGCACCAGTTAAAAACCCTGGGTTGAGCGTGAGGGTGGATGTTCAGCTTCATGGGGTAAGGGGTGGGGAGGTGGGACACAGTCTTTTGAAAATTGATTGAATGTATCAGACTTTTTAATGCACAGACCACAGGCTGACTCTTTGATAGGCTGACTCTTAAAAGCTTAGACCAGGGAGAACAGAAGCAACTGGTGGCACAACAATATACAAATAATGTCAATGGACATAAATTATGGTGATATAGCAAATGTCAATGGACATAAATTATTATATGATATAGCAAATCCTAACAAAGGGATATTTCAAAGTTAACAAAATTGCCAAATAATGTGAATATAACAATAGCTATCCATTGCCTTCTTAAACCCTAAGACAGGAGGAAACTTCTACTTCCTCTATAGAGCATATATTTCCCCAGTCCTGGAACCTCTAGTGTGGGGCTCACTTTCCTGCATGCTTCTATCAATTCATACCAAAGGATATTACATCTGCTGATCCCAGCCTAATCAACACAACCAGTACCACCTCAGCAAGCTTCACTTCAGATTGTGTTCAAAGACGTGCAGCATGGAATGTCAACCCTTCAGCCTCATTACCTGGGTGAGACCTTTCCTTTCATAGGATTCTATAATTCCAGTCCAGGTGGTTCACTTCCTAACAAAGTCCCAAAACCCAGATATAGACCAGGTCCCATGAGATAGGGCATATATTCACATGTATCCATAAATTAGGGCAAAATATATACCTGAAAGCAAAAGTACACAATAGTCTGCAGTGAGTCAGTTTGAAGTTCATAATGAAATAGTGTCTACTTAGACTTAGATAACCTCCTCACCTATGTCCTATTATACTTCCCTCACTCATTCCCAAGCTAACCTTATCAAATAAAGGAATGCAAAAGCTGAATAAGGGCAAGAGACTGGCATACTTTAACGATGACTCTTTAGTCACTATCAGGTCACCCCATCAGCTGGGGCCCTATTCGGGGAGTCCTGAGATTCCTTAACAGACATGATAGGTCTAGACCTCAAATAAATCCCTCTCTCTATTGTTACTGGTCATCTATATCAGGAACAACAAAACAAACCCCTTTCTGGGGCCCCATAGGACCTTGCCCTCAACTTGGAAGAGAATGTTCCATCCTCCGAAGAGAGTCTGGACAACATACGCTATGCTACATCTGAGGAAGATGGGTCCTGAAATTGGGGCAGCATGTAATGTTCCTATTAATGACCACAGAATGTGAGCTCAGATCTACAGGGTTGCAGAGGTCACATAGGATCCTAAGCTGAATATGGGCCCTAGACTGCATCAAATCAATGGGATTTACAGTCAACAATATGTATACACTTTCCCATATTAGGGAGTTACTCTCTTCCCTGATCCATCTTTCTGTTTTGTTTTTTTCCAGCCTTGGCATCATCTCCCCAGAAAATAAGTTGGATCCATCTGAATATCAGATTTCAGTCTCAGGGAAAAAACAAAAAACAAAGAAATAAAAAAAAAACTAATATAGCCACAGGCCCTTTGGAATATAACTATGATATGTCTACCAGCTATCTACAAAATGGAGACCCCTCCAATTCCCCAATTTTTCATCTGCACTACTCCAGCCCTTAGGTTTATGATTAGTCAACAATTTTGGCTTTATATGTCAACTCTCATTTCAGTCATCATGTTCCATATGCTAGCATGGTGCCAACCAGACTTCCCTGGACAGACAACCCCTGCAATGTGTCCTGGAGCTCTGATTCCGCAGAACCCCGCCACAATAGGGAAAGAGAGAGGTGGGTTAGGAGTATGGATCAACTTTTAATTGCCCATTTTCAGCAATTACAGAAGCCACATCTTCCATCTTCTGCATCCCACAAAGACTTTGAGTCCATACTCCTAGAAGTTTGAGGAATGGGAAAGCTATCAAGGGAGGAGATGGGATGTGGAGTTTTGGTGGTGGGAATTGTGTGGAGTTCTACCCCTCTTATCCTATGGTTTTGTCAGTGTTTCCTTTTTATACATAAAATTAAATTAAATTAAATTAAAATACAATATAATATACTCTACTGGGTGAGCTAACTCCTAGCTTGTAGAACTCAACTCATAATTTTGTTGTGAGCTACTTTATACCTGGACTAATGCAATTCAATAAATATTTGTTATTGTTATTATTGCCTTTGTATTTTAATTCCTTTTTGCATGTGGATATGATTTCTTGAACATCAACTTTATGACTGTTATTTTATAAATTATAAACCTGGAGAATAATCATTCCAAATGTCTTGTAACAAAAATAATGTTATCTAATTTTCAACAGATAAAAGACTTTCCTACATATAAGTAATAAACAAGAATAAAAAAGAAACCAATAATTCACCCCACCACTACCACCACCACAAAAGAAAATAAGTCACATTTACCGTATTATAAAACATAATCAGGTATGGGGCCGGCAGCGGGTTAAGTGTATATGGCTCAAAGCCAAGGAATGGTGTAAGGATACCGGTCGAGCACCTGGCTCCTCACCTATAGGCGGGTTGCTTCACAAGTGGTGAAGCAGGTCTGCAAGTGTCTTTCTCTCCTCTCTGTCTTTCCCTCCTCTCTTGATTTCTCTCTGTCCTATCCAACAACAACAACAACAGCAATAACAACAATAATAGCAACAACAACGATAACAAGGGCAGCAAAAGGGAAAAAAAATAGCCTCCAGGAGCAGGCACCAAGCCCCAGCAATAACCCTGGAAGCAAAAATAAATAAATAGATAAATACAACAGATATCTAGGCATAGGTTTAACAAAGCTGACATAGAACTAATAAACTATCAATCATTACAAAAGAAATAAAAGAAGATACAAAAATATAGAAAGATAACCAGTGCTCAGGGATTGGAAGAATTAACATAATTAAAATGAACATATTACCAAAAAGAATATCCATATTAAATGCAATTCCTATTAAACTCACTATGAACTTTTTCAAGAAATAGAGCAAACTGTAGAGAAGTTTATCTGGAATCCCAAAAGATAAAGACTCACCAAAACAATCCAGAGAAAAATGAGAAAATGGAGACATCAAATTCTCTGACTGTAGCTGAGGAAAGAGCTTAACTAGTAGTACATCAGGCTTTCATTACCCAAGGTGCCCAAATTTTATCCTCAGCATTGGATGTGCTACTGTATATATGGTTAATGCCAAAATAATACTTTGTGAATTGCTTTGAAAATCATTTAGGCAAACTGAGCTTTACAGAGGATTAAACAGAAATATAACCAATTAGATTGTTTGAAAGTAGCCTTTGGTCGTTTTTGTAAGTTGTTGCAGAACATAATGATTATATCCCAATGTGTTTTTATCATGACAGAGTGACTAACATTGGGAAGTTGAAGCACTATCATGACTGCTATTTTATAATTTTTGTTAGTGATTTAAAAATGATTAACAGGATTATAACATAACCAGAGTATAATTTCATACAATTCCCACCACCAGAGTTCTGTGTCCCATACCTTCCATTGTAAACTTCCCTAGTCTTTATTCCTCTGTAAATATGGACCAAAATCCTTCATGGGGTACAGAAGGTGGTGGTTCTGGCTTCTCTAATTGCTTCTCCACTGGACATGGGCATCGTTAAGTTGATCTATACCCCCAGTCTGTTTCTGTCTTTCCCTAGTGGGGTAGGGCTCTGGAGAGGTGAGACTTCAGGGCACATTGGCGAGTTTGTTTGCCTAGGGAAGTCAGGATAGAATCAGAGTAGCTTCTGCAGCTTGGTGGGTGAAAGGTGGTAAGATGTAAAGTAAGACAAATTATTGCTGTTATTATTTGTATGCTTTGAATAAGTTGTTTAGTATCTTTGTACCTCATGATTCTTAGTTGCCAAATGATGATATATGTATTTTGCAAAAAAAAAAAAAACCACAAAGGTAAAGAGATAATACATAAAAGTGCATTTATAAAACTATATTAAATGCAGTCAAAAGATTAATACCCAAATAATGCTGAGAAAGCTAAAATATCACTAAATTTAGAATGGTATTCTCTTATTATCCAGGCCTCTTCCTTAGCTTGTATTCAATCTACCTGTCATTTATCCTCCCCAAACTTTTTGTGAGTTCACTTGAGACCCGAGTGCTGGCTGTGATAAATTATGTGATAATTCTGTGTTATGAACTAATCTTTTGAGGAAGCAGAGTCAAACGCTGACTCTGTAACTGGTCTTGCAAAGAAAAGAAGCTTGAACCTCCAAATTCATAGTAGCAGTCCCTTATAGTTACTCTTATCTCAGTAGTATTCACAGAAGACCTTAAAATAAGAAATGGTCGCCTGTTAGTTAGGGGCCTTAAAGTTACAACTCAGATCAAAGTCAGACAGGATAACATATATTTGATTTAAACCAACCATGGATGACTCTATAATTAAAGGTATTATTCAAGCCTTGGAAAACCACTATGTAAGTGCTTATGTAGATTCAATTTCATTGCAGATTAAAAAAAAAAAAACTAAGGGAAAGTTGACTTCTCTTGATTTTTTTAGAATAAATCTATAAGAGATACTAATCATTTTAGTGTTATAAAAAGTGACTGGAGACTTATGGGGAAAACTGCTATAAAATAATTTTACCTGGTTGCTCCTGCTCCCATTTTTATTTGTGTTAACTATATATATTTTTTAAGTTACAAAACAGAAGTTTAAATCTCTTTAAAGTTTCTTAAGTAAATAAAAACAGGGCATGCATGTGAAAATGCTCCCTAATTTCAATAACTTCATAAATAATTGATAAATTTCATTTCTTTTTTATCCTCTCTACATGGCAGTCAAAGTGTTATTTCAAGAAAAACCAAATCTAATCATGTCACTTCTTGATTAAATTCCTTCAGCAGGTCCACACTGTCCTCAGAATAATGGCCAAATTATTATATTTTTGAAAGAGCTTTATGATCAGTTCCTGACTAACTTTTCCCAGAACGGTCCCCTTTTCCACTGCCCCTTCCCAAGACAGACAACTAAGTATCTATTTTCTAGTCACTGACTCTTGCAAAACCCTAAAACACCATAGATCAATGGGGTTTACTGTTAATGCTATTTATATACCTTTCCCATATTTGGGAGCTTCTATCTGCTCTTATATAGCTTTCTAGTCCTATCCTCAACTCTGACACCATCCTTCTGGACAATACTTGTAACCCAGTTAGAGATGCCACCTGCATGGTAGCTGTTGGGCTCAGTCAAAAATTGGTATAGTCATGGGCCTCTTGGAATATACATACCTAAAATAGACTTTCTAGCTCCTTTTAACCTGAAGACACCAAATTTCATCTGCTATACTTTTACCTTTAGGTTCCTGATTAATAAACAAATTGTTTTGCTTTATATCCTAATGCTTTTCAGCCACCAAGTTGCAGATGCTACCATTACACCAACTTGATTTCCCTGGGCAGACGACTGTTGGTATCTTCTAATTCTGCTTTTAAAAACCCCTTCTGTTTCATTTGGTTTAAATCCCCCCTGCTTAACACTGCATTCTATTTACACAACAACTGTATTCTATTTACGTAACCACTGCCGTTTATTTACGTAAATCACTTTTACATTTACATAAAGCACCACCTTCCCTCCAGGGCATTGGTGGTTTAGTGGTAGAATTCTCACCTGCTCCACCCCCTCTCCTTGTCACACCCTGATCCTCTCCTTGTCACACCCTGATTTTCACCAGTCACTTTTCTCTCCACCCTCTCTGCGTCACATCCTGTTCACACCCTACTTGGGAAGTATATATAAAGACAACATTGTTCGTTTTAGTTAGTTGTTAGTTTAGCTTAGCTTGGTATAGATTGCGCTGCGTCCTGCATGAATAAAGAGATACTGCGTACAGCTCAACCATGAGTCCCTGGTTGTCTGTCTCCTGTCAGTGAAGCTCAGCCCGACAGACGACCTTACCCTATCTCCTAGAGCCATGTCCTACTAGGAAAAGACAGAAATAGGTTGGGGGTATGGACCCACATGAAAACCCACATGTCTAGCAGAGAAGCAATTACAGATGCCAGACCTTCCACCTTCTGCACCCTATAAAGATCTTTGGTCCATGCACCCAGAAGGGTAAAGAATAGGAACCTTCCAATGAAGGGGAGGGAATATGGAGCTCTGGCAGAGGGAGTTGTACCTCTCTTATATCACACTTTTGTCAGTCATTATTAAATCACTAATAAAATTAAAAAGGAAAGGTAAAACAATTAATGAAAAAAAAAAGTTTCCCTGATCCTCCCACCAGCAAAGACTGATGCTTAGTCCTGAGGTGTACCTCATTCTGCATTCCCCTCACGCACATGCCATTATATCAGTTTTTCTTTTTCTCATATCAAATATCACAAGTGTCTCAAATTCAGTTTTGCCAACACTTAACCAAGGCATGGCAATAAGACATTGCTCTACAAATAACTGGGAGTGGGCTCTATGACAGAGAGCTGAAAGATGCAGAGGGAGAAAAAGATGGAGAAAGAAAGACTAAGAGCCTGGAGTAGCAATATGTTTCTGCTGGGTCAGTTGTCACCACTCCTTTCTGCTTTCTGTAGCTCCTGCTGAACTTTGTCCAGTGGAATAGTTGACCTCTAGCTTTATCCCTTGCTTCTGGGCTCTCTCATCTCCATGTCTTCTCTTTACCTGAGTCTGCGCTATGAAGTAGCATTAATCATTATCAAATTCCTCCCAGATTCTTTCAGACATGGTCCCTACTAAATAAAACTCTCTTCTCAAGAGCCATGAAAAGTTTCTTATTTATTTATTTACTTATTTATTTATAAGATTGAGGATCTCCATGTATTCCCACTATTAGAATATATCATTTAATGAAGAATAAAGAGCCTAGTAAAATCCAGGAATGGTTGTGTAGTCAAGGATAAAAACAGAATTTAATTATAGCCAAGTAGAACACAGTAGAGAATGCTGATCTTTTTAATTCAATCAGTCTCATCTTTTTATACCCATTTAATTAGAAATATCAAATGTGAAATAAAAAGCAGTATGAAATGTATCAGGGTGCCCTATAGAGATTAGACTTGTTTTGCTCCTGTACTCTACGTTGTTAAGGAGAGAAACTGCTATACATAACACATAGTAATATAGGTAGCTAGAGGATCATTGAACTTGAAAGTGCTCTTGCTAGAGTAGATGCCTCTAAAGGCAGAAACAAATAAATAAACAAAATATCCTCCAAAGAAAAGTAAAAAAAAAAGGAAGGGATAATCTGGGAATATGTATGAAACTCCTGAAATACAAACTCGTAAATATTACTTACTTCATCTTCGATGCCATAGTAAATACTTGAATTAGTTGAACTGCATATATAAAGGGAATCATTAACTTATGCTGATTCTGTTTCTTATGGGTTCATTGTTAATGTAATTGTATTGAAGAGAAAGAATGCTTCAGTTTTACTACATCAAGAAAGAATTATAGCAGCATATAATTTGTAACTATTGGCACTGGTAGACAAGTGTATTATGAGTCCCATGTAGAAGATATGGATCCACATTTGCTATGTATGACCATGTTTAGGTCTCAAGTCTAATGCTGTAAGTACAAAACCCTACTACACAGTAGCTGTAGTGACTTATAGAACATTTTATCATTTTTAAAGGTTAATAATTTGATCTGTAAGTTTCTGGGGGCAGTTAAAACTATGTGGAGGTGGGACTCTGAATTACTGTCTGTGGTTACTTCCAGTGATGTAGATTAGTGTGTATGAATAGAGTAGAGTGTTTTTGAAGGAATATCACTTAAGAATGGTTGACATTCACAGTATTATTTTGTGAACATAATATATTTTGGACTTTTAAATAAAAAATGACAAAGACCACAGCAATATTGTTATATACGGGTTATATGCTAACTTTGAAATATATCCCCCCAGACTGCTGAATTGTCTTGATTATTAAAGTATGGTATGCATTAAAAAAAAAAAAAGAAAAATAGAATAGTGGGGCTGGGTACTGGCACACCTGATTGAGTGCACATGTTGTAATGTGCAAGGATCCAGGTTAAAGCCCCTGGCTCCCACCTGCAATGGGAAAGCTTTGCAAGCAGTGAAGCAATGTTGCAGGTGTCTCTCTGTCTCTCTCTCTCTCTCTCTGTCATTCCCTTCCTTCTCATTTTCTGGCCATCTCTATCAAATAAATATAAAGATAATAAAAAATTAAAGAAAAGAAAATAGCATAGAAGCACTATGGAAAAATAACTCAGAGGAGGCAGGCAGTGGTGCACCTGACTAAGTGTTCACATACAGTGATCCAGGATTAAGAGATCCAGGATTAAGTCCTGGTCCCCACTTGGCTGGGGGAAGCTTCATGAATGGTGAAACAGGGCTGCAGGTATCTCTCTGTCTTTCTCCTTCTTTATCTCCCCTCCCATCTCAGTTCCTCTCTGTCTGTATTCAATAAAAATAAATAGATAGATAGATAGATAGATAGATAAAAGAATAATTCAGAAGCAAGAAGAAAACCACAAGTATGATTAACAGAAGTGCCTGTTACTTCATGGAGTCAACTTCTTACGAAGGATACAAACTTCATTAACACAGCCTGAAATATGATAAATATCCCACTTTTATCTCATGCATCCCTTCATCATCATTGTTTTGTCTCTCCTTTTGCATTAATATCATTTTTATATATAAAAAGAGTTAAGTAATTCACCTTGTTACTGAATAATTTTTGTTTGGATTTGGAGGTGACAAGAGAGGTCATGCTTCTATAGTCTTCTATCCTTGCACTGCTTTTGCTCTTTGTTTTACCACATAGAATGCTGGGAAGTACAGCCTGATCCCCCCTGCAAAAACTGACTATAAGAAGTGTGTGTGTGTGTGTGTGTGTGTGTGTGTGTGTGTGTGTTTATGGAAGTAGTTTGGGTAAACTCTAGACAGCACTTCCAGGTCCAATTCCTCTAGAAAACACACAGATTCATTTTTTATCTAGCTATCAGTAAAAATACCAACTATACTTAGAAGACTAACTATCCCACAGCTTTTCATTCCCCTTCCACTTTTGAATTAACCTATTTTTATACATAATCTGTTGTTGTGACCCCAATAGGAGTTTGGGACTATTAGCATATGAATGAAATCAAGATATACAGAAAGGGGATTGTATAAAAGACATAAACTTGGAGCAGGTTGCTCTCCTTGGCTGCTGCTTCTTCCAGTCAGAAGCATCTTGACAGAGGTGCTCCAGGTATCTACCATGGCTACTTCTCCTGGGAACTGAACATGTGTGACTCTGCTAGCTGGTAAACATTTAGACCCCTCTACATCCATGAGCAACCTTTACCTCAGCTGATAATTGTTTATCTTATGAGGCTATACTTTTGATAACCATACTCAGATTTTATGGACCTAGATTACTCTTAACCCCTGATGATAACTACTTATTTTGCTATTACCTGTTTCACCCTAATAAACCTTGTATTGTTTAAATCCGTTCACAGCTCCCCACTGTGAATCTTTTTATGTGCCATGCCCCCTAACCCTTTTAAGTTAAATTTCAACAATCTGTAAATTTACAGTCTGTTATAAAATATCGAACTATTATAGAAGGGGGCCAGGTGGTAGCACCTGTTTGAATGCACAAGTTAACATGCACAAGGATTAAAGTTTGTCCCTGCCTGCTGGAGAGAACTTCATAAGGGGTAAAGCAGGTGTCTCAAGGTGTCTATTTTTCTCTCCTCTTGATTTCTTTCTGTCACTATCAAAAATATAAGTTAAATAAAAAAACTAGCAGAGAATACAAATATTTGCAAGTAAACATTTAAATTATATATTAAGTATATACAGAAACGAACTATTCCACTAAACAGTGAATCCATATATAACCATGTCCTAGTTCTAATTGTGCACAATATATTTATAATATATTTTACCAATTATTTTATGTTTCTCAGTGAGAAAATTTTAAAAATGTCACATGAAATCTTCACTGCTAATACAATAACAGGGAGCTCAAACACTAATACTATATGTACACATTTAGTTCTATTGCTTCAAAGTTAAATCTATGAAGGTAACAAAAGAGAACAATTCAACTGTAGATTGGAGTTTGTGTTTTTAAGATATGGGACATGAATCATTATTATTACATTTCTTTAAAAAATACTTTTTCTTTTAGTTAGAATTATCAAGAAAAAATTTCAATTTACCAGTTGTCCAGGAGCTCTAACCAACTCGAGAAGGAGAAATAAGCTGGGGGTATGGACCCACCTATCAATGCCCCATGTCCAGCAGAGAAACAGTTATAGAAGCCAGACCTTCCACCTTCTGTACCCCAAGAGAATTCTGTTTCATAATCCCAGAGGGATAAAGAATAGGGAATGGGACCAAAAACTCTAGTGGAGGGAAGTGTATTGAATTGTAACCCTGTTACCTTATAATCTTGTTAATCATTATTAAATCACTAATAAAATAAATAAATAAATAATAAATGTATCCTTCTTATGACTGATGCTTAAAACAATTTGACATCTCTATAAATAATAAAATGAATACAATGTCATTACTTTAGAAATATTTTTTTTTACTTTATTTTACTGAGAGAGATACAGAGAGGAAGACACAGAAACACCAGAACCCTGCTCATCTCTGACTTATGGTGGTGCTTGGGATTGAACCTGAGAGCTTTGAGCCTTTGGCATGAAAATTATTTGCCTAACCATTATGCTGTCTCCCCAGTTCCAATAAAATGTTATTTTTAGTTATATTCCAAAGGGCCTGTGGCTATATTAGTTTTTTTTTTTTCCCTGAGCCTGAAATCTGATATGCAGGTGGATCCAAGTTATTGTCTGGGGAGATGATGTCATGCCTGGAAAAAGGACCAGAAACCTGGATCAGGGAAGAGAGTAGCTCCCTAATATGGGAAAGTGGTATAAGTATTGTTGACTGTAAACCACGTTGATTTGATGTGGTCTGGGGCTCATAATCAGCTGGAGGCTATGTGACTTCTACATCCCTGTAGATCTGAGTTCACATTCTGTGGTCATGAATAGGAACATTACAAGCTGCCCCAATATCAGGAACCATCTTCCTCAGGTGTAGCATAGAGTACGTTGTCCATCCTCCCTTCTGAGGATGGAACAGTCTCTACCGTTGATCCAAATTGAAGTCCTAGGGGGTCGGCCCACAAAGGAGTCTATTTTATTATTCCTGATAGAGATAACCTGTAACAATAGAGAGAGGGATTTATTTGAGCTCTAGGCCCATCATGTCTGGTTGGGAATCTCAGAACTCCCCGAATAGGGCCCCTGCTGATGGGGTGGCCTGATACTGACTAAAGAGTCATTGTTAAGATATGCCAGTCTCTTGCCCTTATTCAGCTTTTGCAGTCCTTGCTTTGATATGGAAAGCTTGGGAGTGAGTGAGAGAATTTTAATAGGAAATAGGTGAGGAGGATATCTAAGTCTAAGTAGACACTATTTCATTATGAACTTCAGACTGACTCACTACAGACTATTGTGTACTTTTGCTTTCAGATATATATTTTGCCCTAATTTATGGATACATGTTAACATATGCTCTTTCTCATGGGATCTGGTCTATATCTAGGTTTTGGGACTTTGTTAGGAAGTCAACCCCCAATTCTTCATCTGCACTATTCCAGCCTTTATGTTCATGATTGGTCAACAATTTGTTTGGCTTTGTATATTAACTCTCTTTTCAGCCACCAGGTTCCAGTTGCTAGCATGATGCCAAACAGACTTCCCTGGACAGACAACCCCACCAATGAGTCCTGGAGCCCTGTTTCCCTAGAGTCCCACCCCACTAAGGAAAGAGAGAGACAGGCTGGGAATATGGATTGACCCAACAACACCCATGTTCAGTGGGGAAGCAATTCCAGAAGCCAGACCTTCCACCTTCTGCATACTAAAATGACCTTGGGTCCATACTCCCAGAAGGTTAGGGAAGGCTATCAGGGGAGGTGATGGGATGTGGAGTTCTGGTGGTGAGAATTGTGTGGAGTTGTACCCCTCTTATCCTATGGTTTTGTCAACGTTTCCTTTTTATAAATAAAAAAGAAAAATGTTATTTTTAAATATTGTTCCTCATCCAAAACGTAAAATTGAACCAGATGCAAAACGCTATGGGCACTTAGATGCTACAGTACTTTAAAAATTATTTATAAAATAAAAAAATATCGATAAGACTATAGCATAAGAATGGCAAGTTCCAGAGAATTCCCACTCCCAGAATTCCATATCTCATTCCCTCCCTTGAAAGCTTTCCTATTTTTTATCCCTCTGGGAGTATGGACCCAGGATCATTGCTGGGTTCCAAAGATGGAAGGTCTGGCTTCTGTAATTGCTTCTCTACTGAACATGGGAATAGGCTGACTGGTCCATTCTCACAACCTGACTTTTTCCCTAACGGAGCAGGGATCTGGAAAGCTGGGGTTCCAGCATACATTGGTGAGACTGTCTGCCCAGTGAAATCAGGTTGGCATCATAGTAGCATCTGCAACTTGGTGGCTGAAAAAGAATTGAGATATAGAACAGAACAAATTATTTAATAATCAGGAACCTAAAAGTAAGAATGTGTTAGATGCAATTTGGAGTTTCCATTTTGGAAAAAGCCAATAGATCTATTTTAGGTATAGGGACCCATGACTACTAATTTTTGTCTGAGCCTAAGAGCTAACATGCAGGTGGACCAAAAATATTTTCTGGGGAGATGATGTCAGAGTTGGAAAAGACACCATAAAGTACTTTGCCAAGTAGTTTCTACTTAGATCTAGATACCATCCTCACCTACTTCCTATTTCACTTCCTTCAATCACTCCAGGTTAACCTTGTCAAATAAATTAAGGACTACAAAAGTTGGATAAGGGTATATTTTAATGATGTCTCTTTTGGTTACTACCACTCTACCCCATCATCTGGGGCCCCAGTCTTAGAGTCCTAGGATTCCCACACAGACATGATAGGCCTTGGGGTCCAAGTAGGTGGCATACCTGGTTGAGTGCACATGCTACAATGTGGAATGACCCAAGTTCAAGCCCCAGTCCTCACCTGCAGGTGGAAAGCTTTGCGAGTGGTGAAGCAGGGTTGCAGGTGTCTCTCTGTCTCTCTCTACCTCTCTATCTCTCCCTTCCCTCTTAATTTCTGGCTATCTCTTTCTAACAAAGAAATAATAATAATCACAAATTTTAAAAAATGAAAGAAAAATACAAAAACAAAAACATGATGGGCCTAGACCTTTAATAGATTCCTCTGTCCACTGTCACTGGTCATCTGCATCAGGAACAATATAATGGACCCCTTGGTGGCCCCTCCAAGACCTTGTGCTCAATGTGGATCAACAATGGTAGGGATTACCCAGTTCTCTGAAGGAAGACTGAACCAAAATCCTCTACCACTGAGGAAGATGGTTCCTGAAGTTAGTGCAGCCTAAAATGTTCCTAGCTATGAACACAAAATGCGAGCTCAGACCTACAGGAAGGCAGAAGTTACACAGGCTCCTGCACTGAATATGGGTGCTAGATCAAATCAAGGGGGTTTTTAGTTAATGATATTTATATAGTTTTTCCCATATTTGGGAGCTACTCTCTTCCCTCACCTGGATTTCTAGTCCTATTTCCAACTCTGACACCATCTCCCCAGACAATACCTTTCGTCCACCTGCTATAGTACTTTTATGAAAGAGCCATAAGTTACCTAGCATTCTGGCTTTCTTTTCTTTGAAAGAAATAGGGCCAGGAAACACAACTTGCAACGATATTTTTACTTGATATTTTATTGTAGAAAAAAAGGTGGGGGTGGCTGAGACAGAAGTTAGCTTCCCTGGTATAGCACACAGTTTACCAAGCCCAAGGTTCAAGATTTGAACACTGATAAAAAACAGCAGTGTCATGTCTCTAAGGGAAACTCCAGGAAAGTTCCACAGATAGTATCTGTGGCATCACTTTGTCTTTCTACCTGAAAAAATAAATGGATAAAAAAGGTAAGCAAGGGATTAAAGGGACTAGGCTTAAAACAGGCTGTAGCATTAAAAAAAAAAACCTGCATAAATAAGAGTAAATCCTCATGGAGATCATCAATGTGTAACACTTATTGTCTCCTTCAGAGTATAATCAACCAATAAATATGCAACATATAGGGCAACGACACTTAGGTGAGACAGAAGATTAAAATAGGTCATTCATAAAATCACCTCAGTCTCCAGAGGAATAACAGAATTCTTAGACTGAGAATATGTATCCTGTCTTTCAATATATATATAATACTAGAGAGAAAAAGAGAGAGACTTTGCAGAAAATTATTAAAAGAAGCAGAGCATTTATGACAGCTTCCCAGAAAACTCTATTAAGTTCTATTTTTATAGCTATTTTAAATGTTGTCATTGAGACACTTTCTTCTTTCTACTCTCTAGCTCATCAATATTTCTTAACTCTACAATCCAGTAAATTGCTTTTTGGCGGCATTGTATAAAATCTCATTCTCACTGGGACATAAGCTCTACTAAGAAGTTCTGCTCCACTGGTGTGTCATGGACACCAAAAACAAAGCCTGCTGCCTAGCTTTGTCTAATGATAACTGGTTAAGAAATACCATCTACTTGTCATCTGGTTCAGCATGAATTCAGAGAGCCTGAATTTGTACAGCATGTGGCTGGGATCCTTATTATTATTATTATTTTACTTGCAAGGCTCCCATCTACAATTTTTAATTTTTTTTCTTATTTATTTATTTATTCCCTTTTGTTGCCCTTGTTATTTTATTGCTGTAGTTATTTATGTCATTATTGTTGGATAGGACAGAGAGAAATGAAGAAAGGAGGGGAAGACAAAGATGGGAAAAGAAAGACAGACACCTGAAGACCTGCTTCATCGTCTGTGAATCGACTCCCCTGTAGGTAGGGAGCCAGGAGCTTGAACCAGGATCCTTATTCCATTCCTTGTGCTTTGCGCCATGTGCACTTAACCCGCTGTGCTACCGCTCAACTCCCCATCCCATTTACAATATATTAATCATGGATTTTAAGTTGGTCTGACAGTTGGCACATATTAAGATGGAGTTTCCATGTGTGTAGTATCTCTTTGTGATTTAAATTATTAATAAAAATTAGCTAGCATGTGATAAAGAATTTTGCCTTGTGGGATGGAGGAGACAAGCATAATGGCTAGGCAAAAATAATTTCAAGCCTAAAATTTCAAAGTTCCAAGTTCAGTCCTCCTTACCACCATAAGTAAGAGCTGAACAATGCTCTCACCTCCCCTTTTATCTCTCCCCTTAAAATAAATGTCACATATATTTTTTTAAAAATCCTTCAGAGATACGTTAAAGTTTTTGCCATGCTGAGTAGATGCATAAATCTAATAAAAATAATATTGTTCAATAGTCTCTGATGCTCTGTAAACCTAGGATTACTATTAATTACTTTCAAAACTAGTGAGATTATTTCATGATCTTTCCATATGAAATGGCCCTGTGAGTTTGAGTCACTGGTCTAAGCCAGTAGATCAGATACTATGCACGCAAACATACACAACACTCTCTCTCTCTCTCTCTCTCTCTCTCTCTCTCTATATATATATATATATATATATATATATATATATATATATAGGATAGCTCAGTACATTTTAGGTAAAATGCCAAATGTGAAACTGAATAGACTTGGTAATTTTAATTATTTTGAAAAGGGATCAGGGGATTTATGCACAATGTCTTCCTTGCCTTCACTGTGAATATAAGTTCATAAAGCAGCATAGAAATGGTCATAAATTGAGTTTAGTATTAATGTCAATTAGTATCCCAGTACATAATGGCATGGTAAAACATTTAAACAGTACTGACATCTGTAATTACTTTCAAGTTAGGTTTATTAATGTAATAAAAAGAGCTGAATTATACAAAGCTTCCAATAATTGCCAGTATCAAGTTAGAAAACATCTGGTTAGGTTGAAAACACACACACACACACACACACACACACACACACACACACACACACACCTTTCATACAGAAACAACTGACTGAGAAATTTATTCTAGTTTAACTGAATAGAACAAATGTAGATGTTTACTGAACAAAAAACTGTTAAATCCCTCTATGATAGAAGTTATAGGGATGATTAAAAGTGAAACAAGAAAAAGAAAGAATGATTTGGTTATGCAGAAGTCTGGTTGAGGAACAGGAAGATCATGCATGATGAATTTCTTTCTACCCCTCAATATTAATATTAATATTAAATCAATATTAAGTCACTAGTAAAAAAGAAAAATTAAATATTGATGAGACAATAATAAAAACAATTTCAGAGTGTAGTGCTTGTCTCTCTGCTCATAATTTCCATTGGCATTCTGTTTGTTGGGGGGTTTGTAGCTAGATTGGGCCTAATTTTGACTCATTATTGTAATGCTAAAATTACTGGATACAAAACAAAAACAAACAAAAACTTGCACTGGGGAGTGGGGCTCAGTGTCTGATATTTGAGGAAATGGACAAATTGCTGTGGTGGGAGATGAGGCATACTGGTACATAACACAAGGAAACTTGAAATAAAACAACTGTGACAACAATTTATAAATCAACATGGCCACCAATGCAATGATAAATGAATAACAGAAGAAAAACCTCATTAATATATATGAGTTTAATCTCACCTTTCCCTCCAGATAGCCTGACACAGACTTACTAGATTTTCCTATTTACCATTTTCTCTTTATTACTTTACTTATGTTTATTTTATTTTACTTATTGGTGATTTAATATTGATTTATAAGATTATAAAGGGTATAATTGTAAAAGGGGTATAATTCCACATAGTTCCCACTATCAGAGTTCCATGTCCCATCTCCTCCATTGGAAACTTCCCCTCTTGTTTATCCCTCTGGAAGTATGGACCAAAATTCTTTTTGTGGTGCAGAAGGCAGGAGTTCTGGCTTCTAAAATGCTTCTCTGTAGGATATGGGCCTTAGTAGGTCAATTCATACCACCAACCTGTTTCTATCTTTCCCTAGTGGCGTAGGGCTCTGGAAAGATGAGGTTCTAGAACGCATTGGTTATGTCATCTGCCTAAGGAGGTCAGGATGGAATCATAGTAGCAGCTGCAACTTAGTGGCTGAAAGGCAGTAAGATATAAATCAGGACAAAATGTTTAATAAATGGAAACATAAAGTAGGAATAAAGCAGATGAAAGTAGGGGCTTTAGGACAGAAGGAATCTAGGAAGTATATTTTAGGAATATTCTCAGGAGACTGCATTTTGGTTATCTTTCCTTGAGCTTGATAGCTAACATGGGAACAAGCTAGAAATATTATCTGGGTAGATGATGTCAGAGTTGAGAGTAGAACTAGGAAGCAGGATTAGGGCAGAGAGTTGTTCTCAAAACTTGAAGAAGATATATAAATGCGATTAACTGTTCACCACAATAATTTAACCCAGGGCCCATTTCTATTCACATTTAGCACAGGAGTCTGCAGAAGCTCTGTAACTGTCAGACAGCTCACAGTCCACAGTCACAGCTGGGAACATTCTAGGCTGCACTCATTTCAGAGCTAGTCTTCATCAAGTGGCAGAGTAGGATGACTCAGCTTTTCTTGAAAGAGTAAGTCAGTCCCTACCATTATTTTTTAAAACATATTTTTAAAATATATTTATGTATTTATTATTGGGTAGAGATAGAAAGAAATTGAGGGAAGAGGGAGAGAGACAGAGAGACACCTGCAGCTCTGCTTCACCACTTGCGAAGCTTTCACTCTTGCAGGTAAGGACCAGGGATTTGAATCTGGGTCCTTGCACACTATAATGTGGCTACTTAACCAGGTGTGCCAACTCCTGTTCCCATTACTATTTCTTAGTGAAGGTACAGTCCTGAAGAACCTACAAAAAGGCTTATAATACAGTTTCCAATGGGTATGACCAATGATGACAGAGAGAGGGATCTCTCAGGGGTCGAGGCACATATTATCTATGGGAGAATCTGAGGATTTTCTAAGACCCTGGGTAATGGGATGGTCTGATAGTCATCAAAGAGACCATTGTTAAGTGAGCCCTTATCCAGCATTTTAGTCATTTTCTTTATCTGACAAACTTAGATTTTCTCCTAGTTGTTAAATTATTGAGTGTCTCCTGTTGTATCGAAACCAGTATTAGGTTTATGGGATCTGGCCTCAAGTTAGGGAGGGAATGGACCCAGGATTCTAGTGGGGTTTCAGTTATTCTCATGTTTCACTGCATTTTCTTGTTTCTAACAAAGTTTTTCATAAGGACAATAATTGCCCTTTACTATGTATATAGTTTTTGCTCATGAAAATCTTGGTCAGTTGTATAGTGTTTCTTCTGAAGCTTATTCAAGGGGTATCAACAACACTGATGTTCTGTCAGAAGAGAAAAAAATATGAGTATAGTTGTATAGTAGGTAGTTTAATTGAGGGAAATGAAGTAAGGGATAGGAGAAGCGGGTGTTTAGACCTAAATAATAATTTTATGATTAGAGAACTTATGATATCTTTAGGCCATTCTACTAGAATGGCAGGATTATTAAATATAAATCTAATTTCAGAGGGCTATTAAGCACTTGTACTTTGAGGTATATAATTGCCCACATGCTTTTCATCACTTACTCTGCCCTGTTTTGTTGATGAAGACCATTCTCACAGTTGTAAGGGGGCATCTCAATGTTGAGGTGGTTTTAACTTGCATTTCTCTGGTGATGAATGAATTGGAGCATTTCCACATATTTCTGTGGGTATCTCTTCTTATAGAACTGTTCATTCATATCTTCTACCCACTTAATTTTTTTTTTCATTTTTGTTGAGCTGTGTGAGTTCTTTATAAATATTTGATATCAACTCCTTCTCCGAAGTGTGGTATGCAAATATCTTCTTCCAGTTGCTAGGATCCTGTTAATCCTTATGGAATTTTCTTTTGATGTGTGGAAATTTTTCCATTTGATTCAGTCCCATTTATTTAGTCTTGTTTTTGTCTCCCTTGCCCATAGGGGGAAGTCTTCACATACATCTTTAGACTTGATGTCATGAAAGGTTTTACCAATTTGTTCTTCTATGCAATTTTTAAACTATATTTATTTTATTTAGTAGACACAGAAAGAAATTGAGAGGGGGGGAGAGGTTGAGAGGAAAAGAGAGACAGAAAGACATTTGTAGCCCTGCTTCATCACTCGTGAAGCGCTCCCCCTACAGGTGGGGACCAGGGGCTTGAACCTGGGTCTTTGTGCACTCTAATGCATGCAGTTATCCACCACTTGACCATGGAATTTATTCCTCTGTGTAGTCTATACTTTCAGGCCTAAATTTAGATCTTTGATCCATCCTTGAGCTAATTCTGGTGTATGGCGTTAGCGGGGGATCTGGTTTCATTTTTCTACATGTGTCTGTCCAGTTCTCCCAACACCATTTGTTAAAGAGGCCTTCCTTTACAGTTTGAAAGAATACTATACTGTGGGTCTGATGTGTGTTTGAGCATGAATGGTTGACTCCCCGGAAGCTAGTCTATCAGACTCCCCTTTGCATGCCAGCCTTGTGGTTGAGCGAGATGTGGCCAGAGTACGTGATGGAATTCCAACCTTCCTATCAGCCTTGTCACATCACCCCACCCCTCTTCCCTATGGTGGGCTCCGCTTTCCTTATATTTCTATTTCACCATCCCTGCATCAACATCAATACTTTCTCACTGACTTGCTCTCTTTTCCTTTATAAGGAGATATTGGTCTCATTGGCCAGCTTGACCACTTCCACTGCACAGCTACCCCTTTATAAACTTGTAACTGTATCAATAAAATGTCCCTGTTCTCCCCTTAGCAAACTCACTCCTGCCTCTGCTAGCCCAAGATTCCCCACTCTCCATCTGACTCCTGATGGCCAACAGGCTAGATGTAGAAGTGGGTGCCAGGCTGGCTCGTTCCCCCTGAGGAACCTGACACTATAGAGCTTTTAGAAGAAGAAAATTCTGCAATATGTGGCAACATGGATGAACTCTGAGGACAGTATGATAAGTAAAATAACTCTGACATAGAAAGACAAACACTATGTCATTCCTTTTAATATTATTTATCTAAAATAATCCAATACATAGTTTCAAAGGTTAGAATAGTGATTGCAAAAGGTTGCATATGTATTGTTAGGGCAGGGGTGGGGGGCAAGAGAACAGCGAATCACTCATTAGTGGACATTATATTTAAGAAAGATAAATTCTGCAGGTTTTCTCTCAGCATTGTTAGTATGGCCAACAATGTCATAATGTATAATTATATACACTTTAAGAGAAGATAGCTCATGTTAAATATTCCTACCACAGTAATATAAGTACCACTTAAAATCAAATCCTCAGTTCTGTGTAAATCTTAGCCATACTTTAACACTGAAAAATATTTTTAAACTGTTCTTATGAAACTGTATTATTCTAAATCCACTGTGACCCAGTCAGTATAACTGGGTGTCCCACTCTCTGCCAGGCATTCTGCTATCTTCACATAACTTGTGGTATAGACTAAATAGGACCTAAATATCAGAAATGAAGTTGAGCAGAAATATTGGTGTTTAAAAACAAGATCTTTGACTTAGCATAACTGGAAGAAAATAACAGTATTAATTTCTTCCACTAGAAACAGATTGTGTTCCATTTTGTTGACATTACCTTGGTTTCCTGTGACCTGAAGGAGAGACAGTCAAGATGCCCATGTTTACCTTGAACTGTTTCTAACACTCTAATTCTAGTAAATTTAGTAAGTCTATGTCAGCAGTCTAGCCTAGAATATCAATATTTAGTTGTACATAAATCTGAGTACATGGCTCCTTGCATCTATCTCCCATGTGAACAATGGACAAGCTGCTCTTTCCAGTTTCTGAACCATTGGCTCTGTTATTTTAAATGGAGAGAGAGAGAGAGAGAGAGAGAGAGAGAGGGAGTTGATTTACTTTTTCTTTTAAAGATGCTTTAAAGTCATTACTTTGTGGAGAGTTTCCATATAAATCTACCCTCCTGCTACTCTTCTGAATCATCTCTAACTTTCTGTGTGCCCTTCCCTGATCTTCTATGCTATTCTGACAAGTATCCTCTACTGATAATATGCTGTTGATGAATCTGCACTTGTCTATTCTGACCTTTATTTGGAACAACAAAAGTATTCATAAGATTCTTCCCTGAATATATTACACTTAATCTAAAACCTAGCTCATTTCCCTATCTTTATCAAGCTTTTCTTAAAATTTAAAAGCATTTCAACTTCACTGCCTTTTCAGAATCACAGTTACTATTTTATCATCCTCAGATACAGTGAATTTCAGTGCAATGTTTGCATTTTTTACACTAGCAACCTCCCTTATTATTGTAGCATAAATAAAACTCATTTGAAATCCCCATGATTTTGGACCTCATAATGTATAAGGTACATGCATCTTTGTCCTTGGTTTTATATTCAATTTTCTCACAGCAGTATGCTAATCAAGATTCTTAATTTAATATTTTTCTCATTGAAAATAGTGTTATTGTTGTCAAAGTACAATAGCAATGGTGACAAATCACTTTCTTGTTGGCTTCAGTTTACCCTTGTGCTTTTACAGTTAGCTTGGATTTACATTGTATATATATTTTTTAATTAACCAAACAAACAAACAAACAAACCCAACCAACCAAAAACAAAACAGAACCTTAAGTGCTAAGGATGTTTAGAAGCATTACTTCTCTGGATAATAGAATTTTCAGTAATTTCTATTTTTCTTTTTTTTTTCCTTTTCCTTTCTTTCTTTTTACCTTTCTTTCTCTTTTTTCTTTTTCTTTTTTTAAAACCAGAGCTCTGATCAGCTCTAGCTTATGGTGGCATATAGTAAACTCCTGTAGCTCCTAAGGTTAAACAAGAGAGATGTTTATTCATAAAAATCACTGTGAACATGAAGGTGAGGTCTAGCTAAGGGAATAGGCGAAGTCCAAAGTCTGCAGCTGAGCTACCCAAGACTACCACATGAAGAGATCAGGATCAACCTGAAGCTACACCGACAAGAGAGTGCTGTGATGAAGGTATTCCCATCAAGAGAGCTAGATGCTCCAGGTCCTTGCTTATATAGTCTAGGTACCCACACTTACTGTGGTGAGTGTGTCCTGTAGTCAGGTTGATGTCATTCAAATGCTAATTGTCCCAAATTCCTCCTGTTGTCACAATAGTGGCAGTGGGGAGGTTGAACCTAGAAAAGCCTCATGCATGAGAGTCTTTTTGCATGAAAATTACATTATCTACCCCCAGAGTAATTCCTATTTCTTTTAACATATAAACTAAGGTAATCAGTTTAATTTTGTGATACCATATGGTATTTATTTCAGCTCTAACTAATTTATTTCAGTTGCTAACTTTTAATGCTGATTTCCAAGACAATTATTTTTAGAGGAACAAAATTCTATAAGTTTTATTTTTTTTTAAATTCACTATACAGTATTCTTGCCCAGAGCTGTGCACTGTTGGAAAACAATAAGTTGAAACTAGATGTGCTTGAATTTAAGTGCCAGTTCTCTCTCTTTAACTAACTGTACAACTATGAATTAACCTCACAAACCTTCTGGAGTTTATGAACTACTTTGATGGTAGCTTAAAGGCTTGCTGAAATGATAAATTAAAACAATGCATTTCATAAAATATTTCATGTGCTACATAATATTTATTTTAAATTGTCTAAATTCCTATATGAATTTATTTTATTTTGTAAGTGTTAAGCCTTCACTGCTCTGAATTTACTATTTAGACAGAAACAGAGACAAAGAGAGGTAAAGATAACACAGCGGTTTCTTTTGGTGTTACAGAGGTCAAACTCAACCTGGGTCATGGTCATATGCAGGGCAAAGCAGGCAGGCATGCTCTCTAGGGGAGCTATTTTGTGGGACCCTGAACTAATTTCAAATCATGCCTCCTGAAATACTCTTAAATAAATATTGAAAATTAGTAACAGAGAGCTATTTTAAATTATTTTACCCCCAGCTTCATTTGCAGATTATAGTATTTTTCAGTGTGTGTGTGCAAATAGCTCAGAACTCATACCACAAGTTCCTATATCATTAAAGATATCCATACTCTCCCTTCAGTTCTCTTCACCAAAAAATACAATAGTTTTCACAGAGGATAACAATCAGTTGTTATTATTATAATTTTTGAAAGTCATATATATATATATATATATATACATATACATATGGAAACAACCGAACAATCCACCACAGTTCCCCTAAAATTTTAGACATGGGCCCACATTTTTCTTTCTCCATTAGGCTTTTATTCGTTTAGCGTGATCCTCTCTAGTTTCATCCATATTGAAGTAAAAGACAAAAGCCTTATCTCTTTTTAATAACTGAATAATATTCCATCTCATATACATCCCACAGTTTATTTGCTCATCTGTTATTGGACTGTCCAGTTGTTTCCATATGGTGAGGACTGGATATAGTTCTATAGAGAGAATAGATGTACAAATATCTATTTTGTGTTCTTTGCTTTATTGGGAGGATTAATGGTTTACAGTTGATAGTAAGTTATAGTAGTTTGTACATGTGTAACTTTTCTCAGTTTTCTACATAAAAATCTATACCCCCCCATCAGGTCCTCCTCTGTCTATATGTTCCAGGACCTGAACACTTTCCCCTACCCCCCACCCTGGAGTCCTTTACTTTGGTGCAATACACTAAAGCCAGTTCAAGTTCTGCTTGGTATTTTCCCTTCTGTTGCTCCTAGACAGAACTATGAGTGAGATCATCCCATATTCATTCTTCTATTTGTGGCTCATCTCACTTCACACAGTTCCTTCAAGCTCCATCCAAGATGAGGTAAAGAAGATAAATTCACCATTTTTAATAGCTGAGTAGTATATATAGCTGAGTAGTGTATATATACCACAACTTGCTCATCCACTCATCTCTTGTTGGACACCTTTGTTGCCCCAAGTTTTGGTTATTACAAATTGTGCTGCTATGAACATAGGTATACACAGATCTTTTTGTGTGCTATTTTTGTGTTCTTTGGGTAGATAATTTTTTTTCTTTCTCCTAGAAATAATTTTTGAGCCAACAGTGTTGTTCTTTTTAAAAATCTACAATATTAAGGAAAGTATAACTTTCACTCCAGTATTCTGTTTCTTTTCCCTAGTGATAATGGCAATATGTTATTCAGTTTTATGTTTTTCAGTAAATTTTATTGCAAACTGCCATATACAGAAACATATAATAAATCTTTTACTCCCAGTAATCATATATTTAGAGGATCAGTATAAATTAAACATTGCTTCACAAAAAACATTTTAGTAGAATTACTATGACCTTCTTTTAGAATCCAAAACTCAGGTTGAATCAGCTAATAGTCTTTAGTACACTTTATATTTTCAATTTTATGAATATATAAGTTAGGTAATTTTAATGATTAATGCCACTAGATTGGTTTTCAAATAAGTTTACTATCAATATTTTCTTTCAACATTATCACTGAGAAATAATTGGTGCTTCACAGTCATGTTTTGAAAAATGTTAAGTACATAACTTTCTATGAAGCTGATAATATAAATATAATCATAAATTTAAATTCTCTTCTTCACTAATGATTATTATCTTATGTCCACACATTGATGATTTGATCCTGCACCTCCCCTTTGCTTTGAATTGTTACTATCTTAGTGTACAGTCATATTAATAATGTTCTGCCACTATAGATTTTAAAACTAAAAGTATGAAAGGATAGGAATTTTCTATCAGAACATTGGTTATTAGTAGCATCTAAAATAATGCTTAAAATGGAAAACCCAAATCGACAATACTCTTGCCTGTAGGTTCATGATTAGCCAATAACAATTTGTTCTGCATTATAAATTAACTCTTTTTCAGCCACCAGGTTCCAGATGATACCATGATGCCGAACCAACTTCCTTGGGCAGCAACTCCACCATGTGTCCTGGAGCCCTGCCTCCCCAGATCCCTGCCCCATTAGGGAAAGAAATATGGGAGTATGGATAGACCTGCCACGCCCATGCTCAATGGAGAAGCAATTGCAGAAGCCAGACCTTCCACCTCTGCACCCCACAATGATCCTGGGTCCATACTCTCAGAAGGATAAAGAATAGGGAAGCTATCAGGGGAGAGGATTGGATATGGAGCTCTGGGGTTAGGCACTGTGTATAAATGTACCCCTCTTATCCTATTGTCTTGTCACTATTTCTGTTTTATAAATAAAAATTTAAAAATATCCTTCAACTAAGAAACAATCATTGTGCATATTAGGTCAAAATTTTATTCTCTTGTGTGTGAGTTCAAATACCATATACTCCTGAAAATGATATTTCACCATTTATTTACTTATTTGGGGGAGGTGAGTGGTGGTGGTGCTGAGGCCCAGTACACACATTTTCACTGCTCCTGAGCTTTTATTTTGTCATTCAGATAGACAGAAGGAAGAAACAAACACAGAGAGACAAAGCATCAGAACTTCCTCTAGTGGTACAGTGTTTCTCATGGAATACTGGGGCTTGGCCTGAGCTGTACAGTACAAGACATGTGGCCTTACTTGGTGAGCTCTCTCTTTAGATCACTAGTCACCTTAAAAAAAACAAATTTAGTGTCCCTTAGACACAGGAATTTATAATAACTTTACAAGGTAAAAGGCATAAAATATAATTATCTCATTTGGTTACGAAAGAAGTAATGTTGATAGATTTCTCTCAGAAATTATTACATATCCAGCAGATCAAAAAGTATGAATCTAGGTAAGAAAACATAGTGATTGTGCAGAAAAAAAATAAAAGACTTCCATGCTTGAGGCAACAAAAATCCCAGCTTCAACTCCCAGCACCACTAGAAGGTGGACCTTAGCAGAGCTCTGGAAAAAAAAAAGGACCTATTGAAAATACTGAGACATGGTTGAAGTATACTGATGAGATCATAAACTTGATGCTTTCTATCCCTATTCTCAACCAATATTTTTAGTCCACCTGCATGTTTACTATCAGGCTCAGGCAAAATTTACTAAAATCCTGGGCCTCTTGGAACATATCTAAAATAGAATTCCTAGCTTCTTCCCACATGAAGATCCCTAATTTTGTCTGCTCCATTCCGATCTTGGGTTTTCTGTTCATTAAATGATGTTTCCTGCTTTATATGTGATTACACTGAACCACGAAGTTGTAGAAGCGACCATGATTCCTTCCTGACTTCCCTAGGCAGACAATTTCACCAATCTGTCCCAAATCTCACCTCTCCAGAGTCCTGCCCTAAATGGGGAAAGATAAAAATATTCTGGGGGCATGGATCCACCTGCCAACATCCACGTCTAGTAGAGAAGCAATTACAGAAGCCAGACCTTCCACCTTCTGCACTCCTAGGTGCAGAAAGATAGGACAGAGGGAAATGGAGAGAGGAGGGGAAAACAGAGAGGAGAAGAGAAAGACATCTGCAGACCTACTTAACTGCCTGTGAAGCGACTCCCCTGCAGGTAGGGAGCCGGGGGCTCTAACCTGGATCTTTATGCTGGTGTTGCCACTTGCGCTTAAGCCCGATTCCCTATAGTCATTGTTTTAAAGTTCTATATTTATTTATTTGACAGGACAGAGAGAAATTGAGATGAGAAGGGGATATAGAGAGGGAGAGAAATAAGAGACACAACTGTAACACTGCTTCACCACTTGTGAAACTTTCCTCCTGCACATGGGAGCTGGGGGGTTTGAACCTTGGTCCTTGCACATTGTAACATGCACGGTCAACCAAGTGCATCACCATTTGCTACCCCTCACCCCCCAGTTTTGATTTTCTTAAATTATATAGCTCTCTTCATAATATAATAGATGTCTAAACTCAGAGAGACTATGTAAATGACATAAACCTATTGGACAAGAAATACTTTGTTTTCTGGATAACTAGAATTATTCCTCAAAGGCATAAGATTTGCTTTCTGTCCTATACAGTTTAGCTTTATTATTACCATATGGGGTGCACATCAAAAAGCAAGACACTATCCAAGTGAGCCTTTTTCCAGACCCTGGTTTCACTTATCAGGCTTAACTCCTCACATAATAATTTTCTTGAGAAGGAAGGCTTCTTTCACAAGTGTGATCAAACAACAGTGATACTGAGAAAAGCAGATTTTGAACTCTTATGACAATGCATTGCGGCAGAGCGAAACTCGTATACAAGATGATAAAAGCACAGATAATTGAGGATTTTTTTTTCTGCCTCAATATTTTCTTTTTATGCAAATTAAGTGTTAGATACATTTGATGTTGAAGCTTCTGTGATTTAATGATGCTGAAATATAAAATGTTGTTCCAATCAAATCCCCTTAGTTATTGAGAAGTCAAGGAGAACTGATTCATGGTTTACCTGCTTGAAAAAAATCTCCCGATTTACCTCTCACACAGTGTCCCATCAAAATGTTACAGGGATTTATTTCTCCATTTCTTGCTATGGTTTTAAAAATTCAATGTACTGTTGCTCAGCTTTTTTACGACTGGATGTCCCAACAGACTGCAGGGAAAACTTCATGTTACTAGAAATTATGCTATGAAAATCTGTTTCCAGCTTAAGGTTGGCAATTTTAAATCACAAGCTTCTAGTCACTTGTCTTAGAAACTTTAGTGTAGGTTTTTTAAGTCTGTTCTCCCAAGGATAACCATAATATAGGTATATCTACACTCTCAGTTCTATTTGAAAACTGAAAATACATTAACCACAACTAGTAATATAACCTTGAGCAATGTGCATTATATTATATTATTTATAGATATTACAGTGAATAAATCTAGTTAAAATATGACATTTGAAAAGTATGCAGGTCTAATTTTGAATGTGATTCTACCACTGCCTAACACTTATAGACATAGAAAACTTACATTCTCTTATATAACCCTATTTCCTTCTCATGTGAAAGCAGCAATAATAACAATAAAACTTTTCCTCATGTATTGTTGGGGTCCTTTATTAGATGTAAAGTAGCTTTCACTAGGTATATAAGCTCTCATTAAATTCTATCGTTATCACAATGAAATTATTTTCTAAAATGTTTTATATGTTAATGTGTTTTATAATTTTTATTATATCATCTACTAAAAAGTTTTTTTTACTTTTTTTAATACCAGCAGTTTCTCTTATATTCTAACACTTTGAATGAATAATATAAAGAATATGAATATAGTAAACATTTTAAAATAAAATTTTCTAGTGTAAAATCAATACTCAAAGTCTTGAAATTCAGAATATTTTTTCCTAGAAATAGGTTACTATAAAACAGAGTTTACGGGCAGTGGTACATCTGGTAATGTGTTTACCTTACCATGTGTCCCATGTGAAAGAACTGGAGTTCAAGCCCCTGGTCCCCACCTGCAGGTGGGAAGCTTCACAATTGGTGAAACAGTGCTGCAGATATCTTTCCTTCCCACTCTCTATATCTCCCCCTTATCTCTCAATTTGTGTCAGTATCCTAAACAAACAAACAAACAAATAAATGTAGGTTTTTAAAATCTGTGGTTTGTTGAATAATAGATGGAATTACTCACTTAAAGAAAATGACTGTAAGCAAAACATATTAGATAAATATTAGATAAAAATGCTTGAGATACATACTTTATATTGTCATTTATTTCCATTATTTCTAAAGGTGTATTGATGTCAGTTAGAATACTGTCTTTCCAATTTGAAAAGAAAATATTTAGAAACAATGCAATTTGTCTTCAATAAAATACAAGAACAACTTTTTTTTTTTTACTTAGGCACAATAATCTCTATAAAAAGTCAAGTTGAGGACTAAGGAAATAGTACAACTTGAGAGTACAAAACTTGAACACCCGTGATATGAAAGACCCCAGTTTCAATCCCTGGTATCTCCATTTACATTGGAGAAGTTCTCTGGTCTCGCCTGTTTCATTCTTTCTCATACTGAATAAATTATTTTTTTAAAAAGTTTATTTATTTATTAATGAGAAAGATAGGAGTAGAGAGAGAGAAAGAACAAGACATCTCTCTGGTACATGTGCTGCTGGGGATTGAACTCAGGACCTCATGCTTGAAAGTCTAGTTCCTTAGCCACTGTGCCACCTCCCAGAACACCTGAATAAATTATTTTTCATTTTATTAGTGATTTAAGAGTATGTTGTAAAATTACAGAATTTCAGGGGAACACCTCACACTGAGCTAGAAAATTGTACCAATGTGTCAACAACTGTGCTTTAAACCATTAATCCCTTCAGTAAAATAGAAAGAATAATTAAACAAACAAAATGAGAGAAGTTCTTAAGATAAAGAAAAAACTAATCAGTAAAGCTGTTTTCTACAAAGGTACAGATTAAAATAATGAATATTAATTTATACTGGAGTTGAGAAATTATGTAAACAGATGGCTGGATTCGTGATTCTCACTGATGGAATAGGGAATCACTGACAAGCAAAGTCAGAAACCTCAAATGGTCCTTGAGGTATTCTGTTAGAACTGGAGACCTTGAATGTATTCATATTTAGGTAATTGCAGATGCAGCTGACACATATAAAATAACTGTAGATATATGTGTGTGATTAAGTACACACATTATATACCTTTTCTGTCAATAAAGAGGACCTAAAAGTAATGAAACACCAGTAAGAAGGAACGCATGTGCTATGAAGCCCTGGGTTCCTAATGTCACTTATTAATAGAAAGTGTATTGAACTCAATAGGACTCCTTGGAAAGCTGTCAGATTACTAGAACCAGGGGGAGGGGACATGTAAAATGTACCAGGAGTATCTTACAATGCCTCAAATTCAGAACTGTGAATTTAAAATTTTGCAATGAGAGAGTATGTTAAAGAAATAAGGAACTCAATTTGATATGTGCACCCTCATGTTTACAGTGGCTTTATTCACAATAGCAAAAACCTTGAAACACTCAAAATGCCCTTTGATAGAAGACTGAATAAAATAGTTATGGAACATATACTCAACAGAGTATTATACAGCAAAAAAAAAGGGATGAGGTAGGATGGAATTGGAGAAGATTTTTCTCAGTAAGGAAGTGAAGGACAGCTACAGAATGGTTTTACTTATATATGAAATATGGGAAATTGAATATACAAACGTGAAAAAAATAACTTATTTTCAAGACTGTGGGAGAACTCTAGTGGTTATCTGGGGTGGGGATGAGGACATGGACCTTTGGTGACGAGAGTGGTAGAAAAAAAGAAGGTCTTACCCATAAAAAATTATGTCAATGAGTGTAAAAGAAAAGAAATGAGGAACTGTGCTGCTATGAACATAGGAGTACACACCTCTTTTTGGTTGGGTGTTATGGAGTCCTTGGGGTATAAGCCCAGGAGAGGAATTACTGGATCATATGGAAGGTCCATGTCTAGCCTTGTGGGAGAGAGTTTTCCAGACTGCTCTCCACAGAGGCTGTACCAATTTACATTCCCACCAGCAATGTAAAAGGGTTCCTCTGTCCCCACATCCTCTCTAGCATTTGTTGCTGCTGTCCTTTTTGATGTATGCCATTCTTACAGGAGTGAGGTGGTATCTTAGTGTTGTCTTAATTTGCATTTCTCTGACAATCAGTGACCTAGAGCAGTTTTTCATATGTTTGTTAGCCTTTTGGATCTCCTCTGTAGTGAATGTTTTTTTCATATCCTCTGCCCATTTTTGGATGGGGTCATTTGCTTTTTTGGTGCTAAGTTTGCTGAACTCTTTATATATTTTGGTGATTCGTTTCTTGTCTGATGTCTGGCATGTGAAGATCTTCTCCCATTCTGTGATGGGTCTCTCTGTTTGTTTAATAGTTTCTTTGGATGTGCAGAAGCTTTTCAATTTGATGTAGTCCCATTGGTTTGTTTCTGCTTTAGTCTTCCTTGCAATTGGGTTTGATTCATCAAAGATGTCCTTGAGGTGTAGGTGGGAAAGTGTTTTACCAATGTTTTCCTCTAAGTATTTGATTGTTTCTGGTCTGACATCTAGGTCTTTGATGCATTTGGAGTTGATTTTTGTTTCTGGTGAGAAAAAGTGTTTCAATTTCATTCTTCTGCATGTGACAACCCAGTTTTCCCAGCACCATTTATTTATAGTACACTCAAATTTCATCTCAGGTGGTTCACTTTCTAACAAAGTCCCATAACCTAGATATATACCAGTTTCTGTGAGAGAGAGCTTATGTTCACACGTATCCATAAACTACTGCAAAATATATACCTGAAAGCAGAAGTACACTAGAGTTTTCAGTGAGTACCTCCCTAACACTTCCTGTCCACTATTCCAAGCTTTGGGCCCATGATTGCTCAACAATTTGTTTGGCCTCCTATGTTAACTCTCTTTTCAATCACCAGGTTCCAGATGCCACCAGGATTCTGGCCAGGCTTCCCTGGATTGAAGACCCCACCAATGTGTCCTGGAGCTCAGCTTCCCCAGAGACACACCCTACTAGGGAAAGAGAGAGGCAGACTGGGAGTGTGGACCGACCAGTCAACGCCCATGTTCAGCGGGGAAGCAATTACAGAAGCCAGACCTTCTACCTTCTGCAACCCTCAATGACCCTGGGTCCATGCTCCCAGAGGGATAGAGAATGGGAAAGCTATCGGGGGGGGGGGGGGGGGGTTATGGAGATTGGGTGGTGGGAATTGTGTGGAGTTGTACCCCTCCTACCTTATGGTTTTGTTAATTAATCCTTTCTTAAATAAAAAAAAAAAAGAAATGAGGAACCAACTAAAAAATACCAAATGTTCATCACTGGAATAATTTTAGTAAAAACATAAGTACAATACTGTAAGTCATAACCTTTAGTATAAAGTAAACATCTGTGAATCAGTGCATATTTAAAAGATCGAATAAATAAATAAATAAATAGAAATAAGCTATGCAGTAGAATCTAAATTTGTTGTAATTTAACTTAAAAAGGGGTTTGGGTTGGGGGCTACTGTGCATAAAAGCATTCACAGTGGGAAGCTGGGAACTGGCTTAAACACTACAAGGTTTCTCAGGGTGAAACATGTAAAAGGCAAAATACATGCTTATTATCAAGGGTTAAGAGTACAGTAGGTCCCTAAAGTCTGAGTATAGTTATCAAAAGTTTAGTCCCATAAGATAAACAATTATCAGCTCTGGTGAAGGTTGTTCATGGCTGTAGAGGGATCTAAAAGTTTACCATCTAGCAGTGTCATATGTGTTTAGTTCCCAGGAGAAATAGCCATAACAGATACTTGGCACACATCCACCAAGATGCATCTGACCAGGAGAAGCAGCAGCAGCCAAGAGCACAATGTGCTCAAAGTCCTTTTATACATTCCCTTCTCTGAAGCACCTCCTCAGGGTGGAGTCATTTGTATACTAACAGACCCAAACTCCCATTGGGGTCACACCATAAATCAATTTCTGGAGACACTCCATCTATTCTCAACATAATTCCTTACTCACTCTTGGGCTAATAAGGTGATTTCCTTCAAAACAAACAAAAACATAGTATGGAAACAAGGGCAAAACAATTTTACACAGACATAATAAAAACTACCTCAGTAAACTGGTCAGATTCAGATTAACAATGAATAGTAGAGAATCATGTTACCCTCATATAGTCTTGATATGATGTTATAAGAGTGACATTTTATAAATATAAATAAAATCCATATCACTTTTCTGCTAGATTCATTTAAGTATTAACAATAAAGTAATGAATGAAAGTATGATATTAAAATAACCATTTCCTAAAAAATAGTATTTTCTTTTTTGCTAATGCCACAGATTTTAGGTGCTATCTAGTTATCTGTCTCTGGCAAACTGATAATAACAATCTTAGTTGCATACAAAACCTTTTTTTTTGGGGGGTAGTAGTGGGTACACTGAAGTTTGTTGGTAGTTGTGGTATAGAATTATACCCTGTAAAAAAGGATAACAAAAATCAATAGTTTGATTTATATCCCCATACATTATGATAGATGACACACTGTGTACCTTGTTATTTTGTTTATCTACTTTTATTTTTTTCCATAGCACTGCTCAGCTCTGATTTATTATGGTTTAAGGGACTGAGCTCAGGAACTCACAGACTCAGGCTCTATGGTATAAGCTGTGCTGAGGGGGTAAGGCAATGGTGCACCTGTTCATTGCACACATAACAGTTCATAAGGTCCCAGGTTCAAGCCCCTGGTCTTCACCTGCAGGGAGAAAGCTTCATGAGTGGTGATGCAGGGCTGAAGGTTTTTCTCTGTATCTTTCCCTCTCTATATATCCCCTACCCCTCTCAATTTCTCTCTGTCTTAATCCAATGTTAAAATTAATAAATAAAATATTTTAAAAAATAAATAAACTTCCGTGTTATATCCCTACTTCATTAACATATTTTTGGGAATAATATTTTTCTAGAATTTGTATCTGAATTTCTGTATTATATTTAAAATTATTTACATGCCTCTGTTGTAGTGCTGGTGTACTTCCTATTATATATATATATATATATATGTCTGTCTTTGGTCAGTTAGCTTTATGTGACTTTTTCTAGCTGTCTAGGGCCACTTTGTTTCAACATGTGGGGCTCCCCTTAGTAGTTTTTATAAAGCAAGTCTAGTTGGTCCCAAATTCCTTCTAGATTTATTTGTCTGACAAAATCCTTTCCTTCTCACTTTTGAAAAAGAATTTTGTCATATACAAGTTTTGGTTGGCAGTTTCACTTCAGCACTTTGAATATTTCATATTTTCTGACTTGCAAACTTTCTACTGAAAAAAAATCCACTGATGGGGAGGTGGCTTCCTTAAAATTGATACTATTTCTTCCTAGATGCTTTCAAAATTCAATATCATAGACTCTAACAGTCTGATTAAAATGTTTTGGGTTCAATTTATTTGGATTGCTCCTATTTATGCTTTTTTTTTTTTTTTTTTTTTGCCTTTGTGAACCTAGATGCTCTTTTAACTCTTCATATGTGGACAATTTCATCATTATGTATACACACTGGTTCACCTATGGCACTTAGGTACAAGTCTCCCATAGGAAAGAGCTACTTCTATGGGATAGAAGCCATTTCAGATCCCACTCCTGAAAAACGAAACAAAAAACAAAGAAACAAAATCACCTGAAAACAAACCAAAATACAACCAGGATTTTTTCAGAAACTAAGCCACACAGACACCAAGTTTCAGATGCCACCATGATGCCAACCTGCCTGCCCTGGGCAGACAACTTCATCAATGTGTCCTGCCTCACCTCTTCAGAGCCCTGGCCCACTAGGGAAATACAAAACTAGGATAGGAGTATGGGATCCACCTGCCAACATCCATATCCAGTGGAGAAGCAATTACAGAAGCCATAACTCCCACCTTCTACACCCCATAGAGAATTTTGGTCCATTCTCTCAGAGTGATAAATGTTAGGGGAAGATGACCAGAGGGCCCTGAATTCAATTCCATCAGGACCCAGAGATTTTAAAATAATAATAATAATAATTTGACACTCAGAAGAAGTAGTTGTGACTTAGAAAGTGTCGTGCTGTGCCGTGGAAACGAGAGAGAGGAGCTCCAATGTGAAGAGGGAACACAAATCTTTATTTGTGCCGACACCTCAGGGTTGGGTCAGAGCGCAGTGGTTCCGTCACGTGGAGCTAGCCAAAAATGGCTGTCCCCCACTATGCGCACCACCCTTCCATCACTGAGGTAAAAAACGGGCAGGGCGGGGGCGGAAGTAGGAGGGCTTTTTATAGGGCAACAGCCAGGAGTGACGTGTTGTGACAGGATTGGTTGGGAAAGGTACTGTATTAATTCTCGTGGGAAGTGGCTGAGCATAAGGGGACTGCCTGGTAGATGTGACTGCATCTGCATAATTCCCCAGCAAGAGAGGAAGAAAAGGCAGAACCATAGAAAAATGGACAAATATATATAAATATAGAAAGATAGTTATAGAAATAATAGTCAGCACATATCTGTGATCTTGAGAGAACTAGTTTCCTATTCAGGGAATAGGGACACAATTCTGGTGGTGGGAAAGGAGTAGAATTACACCCATTATCTTAGAATGTTGCTATGCACTCTCTCCCGCCATGAGATTTAGTTTAGCCCTTGCTAGTTTTCGTGCTACTCCCTTCTCCCCGCCCCCTATCCTATGTACTTCCTGAGTTTCTGAGTTCCTGGGTTCCTGATGCAGGAGAGATCTGTGTGATGATTAGTTTAGGAGTCCCTCTCTGCCTCCGGAGGAGAAAGATGGAGGAGCACATTGCCCGCTTGTGAATAAAGATTAAACTGCGTTCTCAGCTCAGTTGTGTTTTTCTGGTCATATCTGTTACCCGCCCGTGAAGCCAGCCTGGTTAAAACAACATATGGTGCCTACAACGTGGGACGTGACCTGCCCATCCCCCAGATAAGTGACAATTTGGCTACCTATGCACTATGGCCTTCTCATCTGCTTGTGAAGAGATCTCCAAAGGCCTCTGCCCTTTCTTCACGAGACTGTTTCTGTGTTTCTGGAACATTTCTCTCTGGTTTCTGCTTGCTGCCCACCCGCAGGAGCGGGACATTGGGCGTGGGCTCCCTCCACGCTGCTCGGCTGCCAGGAGCAGGGCAGTAGACATGGCAGGCAGGGCTGCAGCCTATTCTGGCCGCCACTCTGGGGCACCTTGGCCCACGCCTTCTGCATGGCCAGCCCGCCCGCCCTCCTGCTATAAAGTCTGGACAGATCTCAGACCACCCGGAGACCACGGGCTCCCTGCCGAAACTGGGCCCCTGGCTGAGATCCCCAACTTGGCTCTGAAGTCAGAAAAGCTAGAATACACAGAGATTCCTGCAGAGATCACTACCTACAATTTCTGGAGCTGAAGTTGCCGAAGAAGCCACCGCTGGACAACGCACTCCCCGAACAGCTAAGACAGTATAGATCTAAACATGTGTTTAAAATGACATGTCTTCATAACAAAAGTTTTCCTCCTTGTGTATTGAAGACCATGTTTACGTGTGTGTTTAAAGTTTGGTAAACATTAACTTTAAGGTTAAAAATGTAACTTTAAGGCTATATTCTTACCAGATAGAGTTAAATGAAAAACATTTTCAACATAGTTCTCATAAAGGTAAAATTAACTTACATTTAAAGTCTGAGTAAAAATAACCTGCACACACCCAGGATGTGTTTCCATCTTCAATGGGTGTAACAAAATGTTAAATAGACTTGTTGATATGTAAAACTCTCGAATCCTTAATGGTAGATTGCACAATGGTTATGCTAATGATTCTCATGCCTTAGGTTTTTTTTTTCCCATGGTTCTTCTGTTTACCTTTCCACATTTTATTGTTTAAACTTTAAACAACCTTAAAATCATACTAAAAAAGACTTCCAATTGTAATAGAGTTATCAATTGTGGTAAACTAACCTGCTACAAGTTTTGTTTCATAAGTAAGTGAATTGCTGTCAAGTTCTCTATAGAAAAGTGGAATGCCAATGGCTGACATTCCCCATCGAGACAGACCTACAACAATTCACCCCCAGCAATTCTTCGGTGGACATCTGCTTTGGACTGGCACTTCTATCGGACTCACTGGTACACCTCCTGGACACTTTGCACAAAACTAGCAGCTTCCCTTTAGGCTGCTGCATTTCTCAAAGACTGACTGCAGTCCACTGCCTTGGGACTCTAGGCCATACCCCCGCCCCCATGCCAAATAATGCCAGTCGAGGCAAGTAACACCCCCCAGAGGCAAAAGAAGCCCCCAGAGGCAGGAAATGTTTTTTTAGCTGATAAATTCTTGCCCACAGAGGCAAAAACGCCCCCCTCAGGCCTTCCCTTGGCAGCACACTGGTTCTCGTTGCTTGCTTACATGTTCCTCCATGTTTGTGCCAGTTTTTTTTTTTTTTTAAATGCCTGTACAATATAGGTTTCTGTTCACCCCACACTCCTGATACTATGGTCATTTAGTTAAAAAGAAAAGGGGGAATTGTTGCTATGCACTCTCCCCCACTGGGAGATTTGGTTTAGCCCTTGCTAGTTTTCGCACTACTCTCTTCTCCCCACCCCCTATCCTACGTACTTCCTGAGTTCCTGAGTTTCTGAGTTCCTGGGTTCCTGCCACTGTGGCTGGAGGAGAAGGATGCAGGACAGATCTGTGTGGTGATTAGTTTAGGAGTCCCTCTCTGCCGCTGGAGGAGAAAGACAGAAGAGCACATGTTTGCCCGCTCATGAATAAAGATTAAACTGCGTTCTCAGCTCAGCCATGTGTCTCTGGTTGTTTCTGTTACCCGCCCATGAAGCCAGCCCAGTTAAAACAACATTAGAATTTTGTAAATCAATATTAAATGGAAATGGAAATGGAAAAGAAAAAAAAAAGAGGTACCTTTCCCAATCTTTACAAACTGACTTCTACAAGGAAAGACACTCACCGTTCATCCTAACTCAACATTCTTGGAGTCTTGCAAACCTTTTTCATTGACATATCTTCACTGGACTTGTATGTGGGTTACTAATTAGAGAGGGACTCATTGATGTTACTGGTTTTCAGAATCATGACATCTCATCTTTCCAATGTGTCTGTTGCTGAGGAGTTATTCTGATGCAGTCTCCGCCCCCAGGTTTTACTACGCCGTGTGAAACCCTAGCATTGCCCCCTTCAACCAACCCTGGCCCTACACGTCACCTCTGGTTGTCACCCAATAAAAAGCCCCCTCACCCCCCCCCCCCCCTCTGGGCTCTCAGCTCTCCCTCTCTGAGGTCTCGCTCCCTGCTCTCCCCCCGTGGTCGGCCATTGCCGGCTGGCTCCACGTGGTCTGAACCAAACCCCCCCCATCCTATAATAAAGATTTGTGTACCCCTTTGCTCTGGACGTCCGCTCTCTTCTCCGAAGTGCAGCCCGACACCAGACCACCACAACAACATGTGTCGAACAATCCATGGCATTTGTGGATATTCTCCACTCTTCTACCTCTTTATTTCCCACCCTCCCCCATTCTCTCCCTCTCTCTTTCCTTCCAAGAGAGACCTTCATTTTTGTGTCCTTCCCCAATTTTGTATAACTGTGTGAAATATCTCTTTGTTATGGGATATTTTCGGGCCAGCAGACAATGTTGGTTTCATAAGGTCTTTATGAGAAGTGAAGAAGAAACCGGTCTTTTGGAGACACAACAGGTAAGTCAACTCCTCCTTGTGCCTATTTTGTTTGTTTGCCTCCAGGGTTATTTCTGGGTCTCAGTGCCTACACTACAAATTCACTGCTACTGGATGCCATCTTTTCTCCACTGTTGTTGCTGTTATTGCTGTTATTGCTGGGAATAGGACAGAGGGAAATTAAGAGGGGGAGGAAGACAAAGAGGGGAAGAGAAAGATACCTGTAGACTTGCTTCACTGCTTATGAAGAGACCCCCCCCCCCTGCAGATGGGGAGCCCAGGGCTTGAAAATGGATCCTTGTGCAGGTCCTGGTACTTTGCATTATGTGTGCTTAACCCGGTACACTACTGTCTGGCCCCCATTGTACCTTCTAAAGAGGGAAACTAGGGTTCTGCACATTCTAAGAACTGAAGAGATGTATTGACATTATAAAGCTACTACACCTTCTTTTTGTTCATTACCAGCCAAGCCACACCAGTTATATCAGTTCTATAGTCGAAGTGAAGTAGAAACCAAAGAGTTAAGTACTGAAATATGTGAGGCATTGGGTGCACACTACAATTTCTACTGTCTATAGAGGGAAAAGCTTGTGCAATGTCACTATGTTGTGTTGACATAGAGAAAAATATAATGTGGGCAAAGTTATATTATCCTGTTTGCCTGTTTTAATGTTTTGGTTTAGTATTTGTTGATGGTACTTCTACTATTTTTGCATTGATTTAATTATGATCAACAAGCCCATTGGATAAGAAGTGTACAATTTCACACAATTCCTACCACCAGAATTCTGCATCTCATCTCATTGGAGGCTTTCCTATTCTTTATCCCTCTGGGAGCAGGGACCTAGGATCATGATGGGTGCAGAAGGTAAAAGCTCTGGCTTCTGTAATTGCTTCTCACCTGGATATGGGTGTTGACAGGTCAATCCATACTCCCAGCCTATTTCTGTCTTCCCCGAGTGAGACAGGCCTCTGGAGAGGTGAGGTTCTTATACAAGAATTTTGGCTTAAGTACTATGGAAAAACTAATGTTTTGTGGAAAATGAGTATTGGAACATCCTCGTTTATTATTTCACTGACTTTGCTCTTGAATTAACATTACACTTTCAATTATATCATAATACAATGAATTATAAGGATAAGTAAAGTATCCTAAAAATTCTTCAAAAAATGAGATGAGCATTTCTCTCTAATTTCACTAATAAATTATATCTCTGTGTGTTTTCAAGTAGTGTTTTTCTTAGAGAAGTTCTTTAGCTCACTTGTCATACACATATGACATTCTCTGTTATTGTACATTGTTCAAAATCAGGATTGTTGCTTCACTGCTATTTTGTCCAATTAATATTTATAATCTAAGATGTCTGTTTCTTTCAGACTCACTGTCCAGCACCGGCTTAATGATCTGATTCATGTCTGCTCAATTAGCTCTAAAATCCTTACTAGGTGATACATGGGCATAAAGCCATGACAACAATATCCAATGATTTAAGATAAAGGGAACACAAGAAAGAGTATGCAGAAACAGATCAAAGACTAGGCTAAGAGACTGTTTACCAGGTTTTGTGAATTAGTCTTCAGATCTAAGCCACCATAACTAATTCCTGACTACAACACACCCGTTCTAAGACACCAAAAAGAAGAAAAAAAAAAGGGGGCAGAAGAAGAAAAGGAAAAAATATATAAATCTATTAATCACTGTCAAACACTTATTGGGAAACAACTGTGTAGAAAGTACTATAGGTGATTTACTTTTTTAACGATTTTTGTGGGGCCAGGTGATAGCATACCTGGTTAAGCACACATATTATAGTGTGTAGCAACCTGGGTTTAAGCCCCTGGTCCCACCTATAGGGGGGAAGTTTCATGAGTAGTGAAGCAGGGCTGCAGGTGTCTCTCTGTTTCTCTTCCTCTCTCTGCTCAATTTCTCTCTGTCTTTATCCAATAAAAATAAATATTTTGTTACTGTCAGCATTAAATTTCTCCAGAAAATATTAACTAGTAAAAAATGTATATATATATATATATATATATATATATATATATATATATATGCTAACTACATCAGATAAAATATATAGATATACTAGGTGTACATAACAAATATATTTATTATATGGTGTTTTACTATGAGAAACTGTTTCATGCAATTATGGAAGCTGAGATGTTAGGTCATAACAAAGACTGAATAGGCTATTTACGCAACTATCCTTCTACAGAAAAATCCAGAAATCACCCATAAAACTTATGGAGTTGTCAAAAGTTCATTTATTTCTGTGACTGGTTTATCATCTGTGAAGATTGCTGACTCATGGTACACAGAACTGTAGAAACAGAGAAAGGGAAATATGTTGGGGCTGTACCAGTGGCCTTTACTGTCAGCTGATTAAGCTAAGGACATTAGAGCCCTAACACCAGTGAGCTTCTTCCATGGACTGAAATGTAGCCCTGAGCGCATAGGGGGAAGGCTAGAATCAACACAAATTTCCACAGAGTCTGACTGGCAGCAGTGGCAGTGGAATAGAACTATCTACTCCCATTGCCTATGGGATCTGAATAGTTCTGAGAAGCCTGGAGCCAGCGACTAGGAATGTATGCTATGTACCTGTGTACATAGATAAAGGCTGCTCTAGACACAGAGGGAGAGTTAGTGGAATTCTGCCTGTATGTTAATTCTCCACCCTCAAGACTGACTGAGGGCCTCAGTCTCCTTATTCCACTCCCAACCATCACCAAAGCCCTATAAGCAGAGGGCTCCAAAATAATAGCCACAGAGATAACAACTGGGAAAATACAACAAGGTAACCAAAATGTGTAGATATAAAGTTTCACTAGGAACCTGTTTTTAAAATAATCAGAAAATAGAAATCCAAAAGAGAATGATGATTCTCTAGAGCTCAAACTTAAAGAGAGAGGATTATAGAGCTCTAACAAATAGAAACATCAAAGAGTTATCATGGTAAAAGTCAGGAGATAAATTACAGATAAGAATTATTAAAATCTCAACAAATATGGTGTGGCTTAAGAAAATAAGAGTTCTTTGCAGATATAGTTATTGTGACATGTGACTAATTGAGCCTGACAGCTAACATGCAGTCAAGCTTAAAGGTATTGCATGGGGAGATGGTGTTAGAGTGGGAATGAGACTAGAAAGCAGATCAGGGAAGAAAGTAGTTTCCACAATGGGAAAAGTATATAAATATCATTAACTGTAAACCCCATCGATCTCATCTGGGGCTCATATTCAGCTCAGGAGCCTGTGTGACCTCTGCATCCCAGTGGGTCTGAGCTTACATTCCTTTGTCATAACTAAAAACATTATAGGCTGCACTCATTTCAGGACCAGTCTTCTTTGAGTGGCAGAATATGTTGACCTGGTGTCCCTTTAGAGAATGGGGCAGTCCCTACCATTGTTGATCCACATTGAGGGCCCTGTAGAGCCCCACAAGAGGGTCCACTATGTTGTTCCTGATGGAGATGACCAGCAATGGTAGAGGGATCTATTTGAGGTCTAGGCCCATTAATCTACGTGGGAATTCCAGAATTCCCTGAGTATGGCCCTGGATGACAGGGTGGCCTGGTAATGACCAAGAGAGCCATCATAGAAGTATGCCAGTCTCTTGCCCTTATCCAGATTCTGTAGTCCTTATTTTAACTGATAATAGTTAGTCTTCGAGTGACTGAGAGAAGTGAATAGGAAGTTGGTAAGGAGAGTATCTGGGTATTTGATTGAGTACTTTATGGTGTCTTTTTAAGGTTCTTCTATTTGCTTATTGCCCCTAATGAGTCAATGTGGACTACTGTGTATTTATACTTTAAGGTGACTCATTTGTACTCATATCTGTCCTTTAGAATAAATACTAGCTATGCTTCTTGTTTTAAAATTTATCTTAGAGAAGTGATAAGACCTGCTAATAAAATATTTGTGTTACTAATAACTAGAAAGAATTTATAAATTATTCTTTAGTTTAGTTCAATACATTTTTCTTCATTTTGCAAAATAAATGTTCTAATAGGGTCCCAGAGTTGGCTTAATAAGCATGAAGTAAAATTGATACAGAGTCACAAATGCACAAGTCCCTAGATGGTTACTGTAGCTTAGTTTATAAAACAATAATTTAAAAGTGAATGGTATTTTCTAATAGTAATCACTTAGACAAGCTGCAATTTCAGAGATTCTTTTCTAACTCACATAAAAATAACTTACGCTGCAGTTTTATGTGTTGTCCCAATTTTAATAACTTATACAAACCATTATTTTCCCCAAAATTTAGGGAGTTACTTAATTTATGATATTAACTAGCAAGATGCATGTTCATTTTATTGTAATGACATACAATATAGTGCCCATCTTTTAAATCCTCAACACTGAGGATTACGTTATTGCTGATATTTTGAAAATTCTTTTTAAACTTAAGATAAAGTACCTTTTTCACAATGTATTATATTTTTCAAGCAAATTAAAATACTTTTTAACATGGTGTTGCTTCAGTGATTACAATGAACAAAAATCACTAAATATAGTGATTCTTGCAGACATTCAAATGCATCTTCTACATTATAGGGACAATCTTCCCATCAAAATAAAGAACCTTTTTTTACTATATCCTTGGCAGATAAACAGAAAAATCTTTCCCAAACTTTCTGGCTCATAAAAAATTCATGATGTGTGTTAGCTAAAAATTACATATATCTTTGCTTTTTACCTGACCTACTGAACCAGAACTCCAGGAAGAGTCAAGTTCATGTTTTTAATCAGGAATCCAGGTTATTCTTTGGGTGGACTAGCTTTGATAATACCTTTTAATCTTAACTTACCGGTTTCTGGTATTAGCTCCTTATTATTTTGTCCCCACAAACCTTTTAAAAATAGTTTCAATTGCTTAGAATTATACTGTTGAGTTGATGTAATTTTTTCACCCCTAGAAGTTCCGCCACTTCATCCCCATAGGGATTCCTGGAGGATATCTAAACATTTTATGTAAGTTAAATGCTTCAAATGTGTGAAGAGAATGCCATTCTCTTTCTTCCTTATCCTACTTGAATTTTCTCTTCCTAAAGTGATAAACTCCGGTTTCTTCAAAAATTAGACACATAATATAATTTCCAGAAATTTCACCTTTCCTCTTGCCTCAGCCTTCTCACACTTGCCCATATTGCTTTTGTATATGGTTCTACTCAGAATTAGATCCAGACTTCATGTTGGCTCTAGTCAGAGGGGGGACATAGTCTATGTAACAGTCTAAAGTCTCATTTAAAGAACTGTTTCACTTTCTGGCTCACATTGAACTTATAGCCAATTTAAATACTATTACCTTTAACTTCCTCTAACACACTATCAACTTTCCTGCCCTGCCATAGTTGCTGGATAAGTTTTTTTTTTTCCTTTTTTTTCTTTTTTTATTATCATTATTTATTGACTAGATAGAAACAGAAATTGAGAGGGAAGGGAGGGATAGAGAGGGTGAGAGACAGAGAGACACCTGCAGCACTTCTTCACCACTTGTGAAGCTTTCCCCCTGCAGGTGGGGACTGGGGGCTTGAATCCAGGTCCTTGCGCATTGTAACATGTGCACTCAACCAGGTGTGCCACCACCCAGCCCCAGTTGCTGGATTAATTTCTAGGATCTAAAGACATTGCATTATATTAAATAAAATGTCAACATATTCTTCAATAGTTTTAGTTGTAAAGAAAAATTTGTCAGTTAGAAAGATAAGTGAAGGATATAAGAAAATAACCCCTAGTGCTATGTACTCATCCCTACTCTCCAGGCCTAGGTCCAGCTTTTAGAAAGAAAATGTATTACTAAGAAGAGTATGCCAGCAAATCAAAGCTTAAAACAAGAATTATGACACTTGTAAACTTAGATCTCAATAGCTTTTCTTAAAACAAAGTATTATAGCCAAAATAAAGTAAGTTTCCAATTTACAGTAAATAATAACAACAATGATATCAACAATGTTATCAATGATCATGAGAGAATATGTTGCAAACATATATTATAAAAAATTTCTGGGAGTTGAGAGGTAGCACAGTGGGTTAAGTGCACATGGCCCAAAGTGGAAAGACTGGCATAAGGATCCTGGTTCGAGCCCCGGCTCCCCACCTGCAGGGGAGTCACTTCACAAGTGGTGAAGCAGGTCTGCAGGCTTTCTCTCCCCCTCTCTGTCTTCCCCTCCCTCTGCATTTCTCTCTGTCTTATCTAATAACAACAGCATCAATAACAACAACAATAATAACTACAACAACAAGGGCAACAAAAGGGAAAATAAATAAGTATATGTTAATTTTTTTAAAAAAATTCTTTTTTAGTTTCCCAAAACAATGCTAAGATGAACACTACTACTTTTTCTCAGATGAAATAATGTTGGGTCTTAAAAAAGTAACAATTTATATGCGCCAGGAATACAACATGCTTGGGACTAAAATTCTGATTTTAGGAACTAAGTTCCTAGGCACTAGGATACATATTCATCTTAAATCAGTTTATGGAAAACAGACTGTCAATTAAGTTTTGAATTGTACATTCACAACACTAAACTTAAGAACACAGCTTTACTTCATGTTTCTATGAGTATTTGGCTAGACTGAAGTTCCCTTGTTCATAGTGTGTACAAACAACAAAAATGACATGTAGGGTAGATCTTTCTCAGTATGACCAGAGCCAAGTGTGTATCTCCAATTATTAGTTAATCTAATTTGCTATAATTGACTATTTTGATATTTTCCCACTGATTACAATTTTCTTAAATTCAGTAAGTCATTTTTTCTACTCATAGTATATTGTATACCACAAAACAATTTAGAAATATTTGTTAAAGCACACATTATTTTTAAAATAAGATATATAATCCAAATTAGTATGTATATATTAAGACTTTCACTATATCTTATAGAACAAGTATCATAAGAATTCTACTAAACAGGGAGCCAGGTGGTGGCACACCTGGTTAAGTGCTCACATTATAGTGTGCAAGGACACAAGTTTAAGTCACTGGTCCCCACTTTCAGGGAAAAATCTTCACAAGTAGTGATACAGGGCTGCAGGTGTCTCTTTCCCTCTCTATTTCCTCCTCCCATCTCAATTTCACTCTGTCTCTGTTAAATAATAAATAAATAAAATACTAAATTAAATAAAAAAATTTAAAAAAAGAAAAAAATAGTTCCACTAAACACATTCTGTAGGAGTCTCCATATCCCTTGGTCATTCTTTCTCCTATCCCTATACTGTTTATTTTGTATGCCAGCATCTGTCAAAGACTAGCTAAACATAAATAAAAAGAAAAAATACCAAGTTTCAGAGTTTAAATCCATTAAGTTTCAGTCTCCAGGAATCATTCCAATTGTTCTGCCAGTGTGAAATACACCCTGACAAAGCATCATATTAGAAGGGAGACAGATGTAGGAAAGTCTTCCTCTGGGAGATGTCATGTTTCAGTGCAAATGTACAATTTTACCCTTCACATGATACCTTGTCTTGTAGAGATACAACTCAAAAGCAAGGATTTGACCAAAATCTCAACCATCCAATTTTATTCTTTGTAGAAACAGTACTATTAACAACTTTTTAAAATGATAATTACAGAATACCAAACTTTGAAATTTATCTTCTACTTACAAACTTTTAACATTGTTTTTTTTATTTGTTTTGTCCAGTTAATTTATTTTTAATTTTTACTATTGTTATTTGTTGGATAGAGACAGCCAGATATTGAATGGGAAGGGAGAGATGGGAGGGAGAGAGAGACAGAGAGACACCTGCATTCCTGCTTCACCACTTCTGATGCTTTCCCCCTTCAGTTACGGACTGGAGGCTAGAATGCCAGTTCTTGCACATTGCTACATCTGTGTTCAAGCTGTTGCACCACCACCAAGCCATTATCTATCTGTCTCTGTCTAACAGCCTATCTATCTATCTATCTATCTATCTATCAATCATCTATCAATCTAGCCATCTATCTATTTATCTATCTATCAGCTATCTATCTAATCAGCTATATGTTCTCTCATATAGAAGTTATATTTATTAGTGGAAGGGTTGTAAAGAGTGAAGAAGGGACATATATAAGGAATGAACAAAGAAATTAATGTAAGATAAAAAAGGGGGATCAGGTAGTAGCGCAATGGGTTAAGCACATGTGGCGCTAAATGCAAGGACCAGCATAAGGATCCTAGTTCCAGCCCCCCCCCCCCGCTCCCCACCCACAGGGGAGTCCCTTCACAAGTTGTGAATCAGGTCTGCAGGTGTCTTTCTCTCCCCGTCTCTGTCTTCCCCTCCTCTCTCCATTTCTCTCTGTCCTATCCAACAACAACATCAATAACTACAACAATAAAACAACAAGGGCAACAAATGGAAATAAATAAATAAATATTTAAAAATAAAAAGTAAAGAAAAAAGGGAGTCACAATTTAAGTATAGTCTATTGCTTATCACTACTTACATGAACATCTCACAAAAGGGAATGGACAAGAGACAAGATAGCTGGAAAGCCTGAGGTGGGCTGGCTCTTCCATGCTGGATGGTGCTTCTTTTTTCTTTAAATAAACATAAAGAAAAAAATCATATATGCATCTTATTTGTGAGCAAGATTAAGGACATACTGGCTGGGCAGCTGCCAATTATGTCAACCTATAAAGTCTAGCAAAATATCATTCAGTGAATCTAAACTTTGTTGAAAGTTAATTCAAGGAGTTGATTCTAAGATGACAACTGGAAAGTAGCTGCACCCATGAGCTCTGACAACAACTGCTAGAAAGCTTTAGAAATCCTGGCCTATCAGTGGGACAAGGAAGGAGGAATCCTAAACGTGAGACCAAGGAGGGGAATATAATTCAATTTGGGTTAAAAATTAGAACAAAAAGAAAGGAAATTTCTTGATTATTTCTCTCATCCCCCCACTCCCCATAACCAGATACCAGGGTTAGGAAGCTGCTGCTAGCAGGCTCTCCACTGAGCTCTTTTCTTTACCAAGATTCCTGGCCCATCAGGGTGCCATTCGAACCCTGCTTCCAAATTTCTAGGCTATTTTTGTTTTTCCTCTGAGTAAGGGAATTATAGCCATTTGGAGTGACAATTAGCTAATCAAGCAAGCCTCACCCAACCTGAGAAAGGCTGCTTGAAAGTTTTTTTTCTTTTGTTTTGTTTTGTGTTTTCTTTCTAAATCAGTTGTCGAGACTCAATGTGCATATGCTAACTGGGAGCTGTCCAAGCTGCAGACCCACTGCTTGGACTTTTTACTCTGTTCCATTTTACTAATACTATTGTATATGTTGTTTTCGCCGGGCTGGCTTCACGGGCAGGTAACAGACGACCTGGGACTCATGGCTGGGTTGTACGCAGTATCTCTTTATTCATACAGGATGCAGCGCAATCTATACCAAGCTAAGCTAAATTAAAAACTACAATTTTGTGCTTATAAATATGCTAGCCCAGTAGGGTGGGAACAGGATGCGACGCAGAGAGGGTGGAGAGAAAAGTGACTGGTGAAAATCAAGGTATGACAAGGAGAAGGGGCGGAGCAGGCAAGAATTCTACCACTGAACCACCAATGCCCTAGAGGGAGGGTGGTGCTTATTAACAGTGATTATGTAAATAAAATGAAGTGATTATGTAAATAGAATAGTGTTAAGCAGGGGGGATTAAACTAATGAAACAGAAGGGGTTTTTAGAAGCATACCAACAATTCCCCCTTTCTTTTTAACTAATGGCCATAGTATCAGGATTGTGGGGTGAACAGAAACCTATATTGTACAGGTGTTTTCAAAAGAACTGGCATAAGACATGGAAAACAAAATAGACGAGCAGCAATAACCAGTGTGATGCCAAGGGGAACGTTTCTTGCCTCAAAGGGCAAGGTCTAGCAGGCAAAAGGACATTTCTTGCCTCTGGGAGTGCTTCATGGCTCTGGGGACATCTCTTGCCTCAAAGGGCGTTTCCTGCCTCTGTGGTCATAACCTAATAAGGAGGGGGAGTTTTCTGACTCTGGGGACAGAGCCTGCAGGCGAGGGTACATGGGCTATTAAGTCCCAAGGCAACTGGCTGAAGTTAGTCTTTGAGAAACACAGCAGCGTGTACCAGTAAGTCCGATGGAGGTGTCAGTCCAAAGTAGATGGCCATGGAAGAAAATGCCAGGGGATGAAACGCTGCATGTCTGTCTTGATGGGGAATGTCAGCCACCAGAATTCTGCTTTTCTGTAGAGAGTGATCTTTGGAGTCTGTGAATCTGTTTCTTCAGGTCGTGCCAGGTCACATCATTGGTTTCTGGGGGTGTGTTGTACTCATTCCATCTTGTGGGTGATGTCAGAGAACAGGGGTTCAAATGGATTTCCAGGAGTTCCATTTGAATAGATGCTTTTTCAGGTGAAGACTTGACAGCTGAAATTCACTTACTTGTTAAACAAAACTTGTAGCAGATTAGAAGTTTACTATAATTGATAACTCCATTATAATTGGAAGTCCTTTCTCGTATGATTTTAAGGTTGTTTAAACAGTTTAAACTCAATAAAATGTGGAAAAGTAAACAGAAGAACCACGGTAGAAGCCTCAAGCATGAGAATAATTAATATAATCATTGCACTATCTGCCCCACCCATAATTCATACTGTTTCAGGATTAAACATTTCAGATTTATGCCAAGACGTAAAAAAGAAATCAAAGGAGGGGAAAAAAATCACCCAGGACCTTCCAGATAATGGCTGACTACCATGACAAAAAATATAAAATATAATCATAAATGAATAGGAAAGATACATCCCCCAATACTCAGTTGGTCAAGGCACCAAACCTCTTTTTCTATAAAGCATTCAAATCAGATGCCCTGCTAACCACAAGAAGCAGATTGTGTTTCTTCCACAGGAATCCCAGAAAAAAAAAACATCTGGACCCCTGCACACCCTGACATCACCCACTAGATGGCACGACTACAGTGGCACACCCCCCAAAACCCTAGATGTCACCTGATACGATCTGAAGAATCTGATTCACAGACTCCAAGGACAGAACTTTTTTACTGCCTGTCTGCCTTTCCTGCTTCTGCTTTGCCTGTCACATTTTGGCGGTTCCAGCTCACAATCTACAGAAAAGTGGAATTCCAAAGGCTGACCTTCCTCATGCAGCATTTCATCCCCTGACATTTCTCCCCCTAGTCGCCTACTTTGGACTGAGACTTTTATCTGACTTGCTGGTCTACCCTTTTAGACACTTTAGACAATTTTACAGCAGCTTCCTTCCCTTCACGTTGCTGGTTTTTCATAGACTGACCCTGAGTAGTTCATAGACTTTACACACTGTTGCCCTGGGCATTAGATAAAAGGAAAGGGGGAGATGCTGGGAAATTGTGCAGGTGCATTCACATCTGCCATGTTTTTCCCTCAGGCTACTAGTTCCCGTGAGAGTTGGGACATTCTGAGAGTGCCTGTTCCGCCATGTTATGCCCTCAGGACATTGTCTATATCCCCGCGATATCTGGAGTGCTTTGGTCACTCCTCCCCCCTCCCATTCCCATGAGAGTTATCATCCTATCCTGGAGTGCTATGGTTACTCCTTCCCCTTCCCATTCTCGTGAAAGCTACTCCTATAAAAATGCTTCATTTTCCGTACCTCGCTCTCTTGCCAGCGCTTCACTCCGGTGTTCAGACGCAGGAAAGTTTACTGCATGAGGCGGCCATTTTCGCTACCTCCACGTGGCCCAACCTGCTTCTCTAGCACCCAACTCTGAGATGCCAGCGCAAATAAAGATTTGTGTTTCCTCTTCGCTCTGGACCCCCTCTCTCTTCTCCGCGGCCCGTGCACAACAACATCTGGCTCAACAACAGTATATACACATATATCCCTTTGCCCCCCCCCAGGTTGACCAAAATTAACTCTTAGTATACTTTCCATTGCTAGGTGACTAGAATTATGACTCACTGTGAGAGAAACTTGTCTCACTTTTCATACCTCCGCTATCCACTCTCACCTTCTCCCACCTCCAAGCTAATTAAAAAAACACACACACACAACTCTCCTTTCACTGCTTTTTTTTTTTTTACTGTTTTCTTCTTTTCTTTTTTCTTTTCTCTCTTTTTTTCTCCTGTCTTCCTTTATCCCTTCCTCCACCCTCTGCCTTCTGAATTCACTGATACTCATTTGTGACCTATTTCAGGGAAGAAATCTGACTCAGAGCGGACTCTCTTTGTGTGTGTATCTGCTCTACTTCCCCTTATCCTCTTGCTACCCCTTGAATTTACAGTGGACATTAGATCTACATAATTGTCTATTTTTGCTATCCCTTTTTTCCTTTCTCTTTCTTTTTCATTTGGATTTGGTTGCTATTTTTTCTTGAACTGGAGACATTGTGGGAATAACTGGTATTGGTTAAACTTCTTCAGTCATTGCTTTAGTTACTATTGTAATTTCTGAGGGTGGTGATTGCATTTGTCATAAAGGTATTTAGAATAGTGTGATTTGTACAAAAAACATAACAACTGAGGAACACCAGAACATAAAAATAAAAAACACATTAAAAAAATGGGTAGATCAAAAGCAAATAAAACTGCTACTACAATGAATGAAGACAAGAGCCCAGAAGAAATTAAAAATCAGCCAGAAGTAACCATAGATAAGAAAAGCATGCAAGCAATAATAAATTTATTAATCACAGAAATGAAAACAACTTGGGAGGAAAGGAATAGCAGAATTATGGAAACAACAGATGAGTACCATCAAGGAAAATACTAACTACCTTGAGGAATTAGAGAACTAAAAGCTGAAATAGCTGAAATAAAGAAAGAAGCTGAGGGAAGGGAAATCAGACTAGTAGAAGCAGAAAACAGAATTAGCCAGACAGAGGATGAGCTAGAGAAAACTAAGAAAGAGATTAAAGAGCTCAAAAAGACATTGAGAGACACTGAAAACAACAGCAGAGACATGGGATGATCTCAAAAGAAGTAACATTCCTATAATTGGCCTGCCAGAAAAAGAAAGAGAGGAAGGGGAAGCAAATATTTTAGAGGAAAGTATAGAAGAAAACTTCTCAGACCTGAACAACAGAAAGAACATTAAGATCCAAGAGGCTCAGAGAGTCCCAAACAGAATCAACCCAGAACTGAAGACACCAAGACACATCATAGTCACAGTGAAAAGAAGTAAGGATAAAGAAAGGATCCTAAAGGCTGCAAGAGAAAACAAAAAATCACATACAGGGGAAAATCCATAAGACAATAAGCAGACTTCTCCACCCAAACTCTAAAGGCCAGAAGAGAATGGCAAGATATCTATGGAGCCCTGAATGAAAAGGGTTTCAACCAAAGTTAATATATCCTGCTAGACTTTCATTAAAACTAGATGCAGTCATCAAAACCTTCTCAGACAAACAACAGTTAAAGGAAGCAACCATCACCAAACCGGCTCGAAAAGAGGTTCTAAAAGACCTCTTATAAACAAGAACTTCACAACAGTTAAAGGAGGCAGCCATCACCAAGCCTGCCCTGAAAGAGGTTCTAAAAGACCTCTTATAAAGAAGAACATCACTATAATACTTGCAACATATTAGAACAAATAAAAGGAGGCAGCCATCATCAAACGGGCTCTGAAAGAGGTTCTAAAATACCTCTTATAAAGAAGAACATCACTATAATACTTGCAACATATTAGAACAAATAAAAACTTGTGGAACAATGGCATTACAACACATTAAATCCATAATATCAATAAATGTCAGTGGCTTAAACTCACCCATCAAAAGGTACAGAGTGGGAGGATGGATCAGAAAACATAACCCAACCATATGCTGCTTGCAAGAATCCCATCTGACACAACAAGATCAACACAGACTTAAAGTGAAAGGACAGAAAACTATCCTACAGGCTAATGGACCACAAAAAAAAAGACAGGAACGGCCATTCTCATCTGACACAATAGATTTTAAATTAAATAAAGTAATAAAGATAGGCAAGGTCAATACATAATTATTAAAGGATCAATCAGCCAAGAAGATTTAACAATTATTAACATCTATGCACCCAATGAGGGACCACCTAATTACATCAAGCACCTACTCAAAGAACTTCAAACATACATCAATAGTAATACAATGATAGTGAGAGATTTCAACACCCCATTCTCACACTTAAACAGATCAATAAATGACAGAATCAACAAAGATACAAGAGAATTAAATGAAGAGATGGACAGACTAGACCTCTTGGACATTTTCAGAGTTCTTCACCCCAAAATTGGAATACACATTCTTTTCAAATCCACACAACACATACTCAAGGATAAACCACATTTTAGGACACAAAGACAGCATCAACAAATTCAAGAGCATTGAAATCATCCCAAGTATCTTCTCAGACCACAGTTGAGTAAAGCTAACATTTAACAACAAACAGAGAATTATTAAAACTCACAGAATTTGGAAACTAAACAACATACTGTTTAAGAACCACTGTGTCAGAGAGACACTCAAGCAGGAAATTCAAATATTCCTGGAAACAAATTAAAATTAAGACACTAACCATCAAAATATTTGGGACACAGCTAAGGCAGTACTGAGAGGGAAACTCATAGCCATACAATCGCATATTAAATAACAAGAAAAAACCCAAATAAAAAACCTTACTGCACACCTTAAGGATTTAGAGGAAGAGGAACAAAGGAACCCTAAAGCAACCAGAAGGACAGAAATAAAAAAATTAGAGTATAAATAAACAACATAGAAAATAAGAGAACCATATAAAAGATCAATGAAGCCAAATGTTGGTACTTTGAAAGATTAAACAAGATTGACAAACCCCTAGCCAGACTCACTAAACAAAAAAGGGAGAAGACTCAAATTCATAGAATTATAAACAATAGAGGAGATATCACAACTGACACCACAGAAATCCAGATAAATCACGCGAAACATCTATGAAGAACTACACGCCACCAAGCTAGAAAATCTGGAAGAAATGGAAGAATTCCTAGAAGCATATGCACTTCCAAAACTGAACCAAGAAGAACTAAAAAATCTAAATGCACCAATCACAGACAAAGAAAGAAATTGAAACTGTTATTAGGAATCTCCCCAACAACAAAAGTCCTGGACCAGATGGCTTCACAAAGGAATTCTACAAAACCTTCAGGAAACAGTTAATACCCATACTCCTAAAGCTTTTCCATAAGATCTAAGAAACAGGAACACTCCCTTCCACCTTCTATGAAGCCAACATCATCCTGATACCAAAAGCAGACACAGACACAACAAAAAAGGGAAACTACAGACCAATGTCTCTGATGAACATAGGTGACAAAATATTAAATAAGATCTTGGCAACTGGATACAACAGCATATCAAAAAGATTGTTCATCACGACCAAGTGGGGTTCATCCCAGGAATGCAAGGCTGATTCAACATATGTAAGTCTATCAATGTCATTCACCACATCAATAAAAGCAAAGCCAAAAACCACATGATTATCTCAATAGATGCAGAGAAAGCCTTTGACAAATTCCAACACCCATTCATGCTCAAAACCCTACAAAAAATGGGAATAGACGGGAAATTCCTCAAGATAGTGGAATCCATATATAGCAAACCTACAGTCAACATTACACTCAATGGACAGAAGTTGAAAGCATTTCCCCTCTTATCAGGGACTAGACAGGGCTGTCCACTGTCACCATTACTCTTCTACATAGTCTTGGAAGTTATTGCCATAGCAATCAGGCTAGAGACAGAAATCAAAGGAATACAGATTGGAAGGCAAGAAGTCAAGCTATGACCATTTGCAGATGATATGACATTATACAGAGAAAAACCTAAAGAATCCAGGAGAAAACTACTGGAAGTTATTAGGCAATATAGCAAGGTGTCAGGCTACAAAATCAATGTACAAAAATCAGTGGCATTTCTTTATGCAAACACTAAATCTAAAGAAGAAGACATCCAGAAATCACTCCCATTTACTGTCTCAGCAAAATCAATAAAATACCTAGGAGTGAAGTTGACCAAAGAAGTGAAAGACTTGTATACTGAAAACTATGAGTCACTATTCAAGGAAATAGAACTGATACCAATAATTGGAAAGACATCCCATGCTCATGGATCAGAAGAATAAATGTCATCAAAATGAATATTCTCCCCAAAGCCATATATAAATTTAATGTGATACCCATCTAAGTTCCACCAAGCTTCTTTAAGAAAATAGAACAAAAACTACAATAATTTTTCTGGAACTTGAAAACACCTGGAATTCCCAAAACCATTTCGAGGAAAAGAAACAGAAATGGAGCCATTACACTCCCAGATCTCTAACTATATTATAAGGCCATCATCATCAAAACACCATGGTTCTGGAACATCAATAGGCACCCAGACCATTAGAAGAGAATTGTAAGCCCAGATCTAAACCCCCACACCTATGGACATCTAATCTTTGATAAGGGGGGCCAAAGTATTAAATGGAAGAAGGAGGCACTCTTCAATAAATGGTACTGGGAAAACTGGTTTGTAACATGCAGAAGAATGAAATTTAACCACCTTATCTCACCAGAAACAAAAATCAACTCCAAATGGATCAAAGACCTGGATGTTAGAACAGAAACTATCAAATACTTAGAGGAAAACATTGGGGAAACATTTTCCCACCTAAACCTCAAGGACGTCTTTGATGAAACAAACCCAATTGCAAGGAAGAATAAAGCAGAAACAAACCAATAGGACTACATCAAATTGAAAAGTTTCTGCAAATCCAAAGAAACTATCACACAAACAAAGAGAACTCTCACAGATTGGGAGAAGATCTTCACATGCCAAACATCAGACAAGAGACTAATCACCAAAATATACAAAGAACTCAGCAAACTTAGCACCAAAAAAGCAAATGACCCCATCCAAAATAGGTACAGGATATGAATAAAACATTCATTCAGGGGAGAACCAAAAGGCTAACAAATATAAGAAAAACTGTTCCATGTTGCTGATTGTCAGAGATATGCAAATAAAGACAACATTGAGATACCACCTCACTCCTGTGAGAATGACATACATGAAAAAGGACAGCAACAGCAAATGTTGTAGAGGCTGTTGGGACAGAGGAACCCTTCTACACTACTGGTGGGAATGTTAATTGGTCCAGCCTCTCTGGAGAGCAGTCTGGAGAACTCTCACAAAGCTGGACATAGACCTTCCATATGACCCAGTAATTCCTCTCCTGGGGATATACCCCAAGGATTCCATAATGCCCAACCAAAGATATGTGTACAACTATGTTTATAGCAGCACAATTCATAATAGCTAAAACCTGGAAGGAACCCAGGTTTCCAACAGCAGATGAGTGGCTGAGAAAGCTGTGGTACATATACACAATGGAAACTATGCAATTATTAAAAACAATGAGCCCACCTTATCTGACCCATCTTGGACAGAGCTAGAAGGAATTATGTTAAGTGAGCTAAGTCAGCAAGACAAAGATGAGTATGGGATGATCCCACTCATCAACAGAAGTTGAGAAAGAACAGAAAGGGAAACTAAAAGCAGGATCTCATTAAATAGAGAGTAGGGCACCAAAGCAAAAACCCTGTGGTGAAGGGGAGGGTGGCCATTGGGCTTCCCAGCGTGGAGGGGTTGGGGGGTAGGGAGGTTGGGGTGGGTGGTGGGGATGGGACACAGTTTTTTGGTGGTGGGAATGGTGTTTATGTACATTCCTATTAAAGTGTAAACATATAAACCACTATTTAATTAATATGAGAGGGGAAAAATTGATCCTATGTCTAGAACTTCTTAAAACACAGACTGAGGGGGTCGGGCGGTAGCGCTGCGGGTTAAGCGCACGTGGCACAAAGCACAAGGACTGGCGTAAGGATCCCGGTTCGAGCCCCCGGCTCCCCACCTGCAGGGGAGTCGCTTCACAGGCGGTGAAGCAGGTCTGCAGGTGTCTGTCTGTCTCTCCTCCTCTCTATCTCCCGCTTCTCTCTCAATTTCTCTCTTTCTCTATCCAATAACCAATAAAAAAAAAACTTAAAAAAAAAAAACACAGACTGAGTCTTTTTAATACATAGGCTGTCTTTGATATGTTGACTCTCTCAAAAACCATGACCAGGAATAACAGAAGCAACTGGTAGCACAGCTATATACAAGATGCTGGGTATTATACCCCAAACCCTAACAAAGGGACTTTCCAAAGTTAACCCAATCACCAAATAATGTGATGATAACAATAACTATCCATTGTCTTCTTGAACTCTAAGACAACAGGAACCTCACTTTTCCAATATAGAGCCTGTATTTCCCCCAGTCCTGGAACCTTAGGGTGTGGCCCACTTTCCTATATGCTTCTCTCAATTCAAATCAAATAATATTGCATCCGCGGATCACAACCTAATCAATGCAATGAGTGCCACCCCAGCATGCTTCACTTCAGACTGTGACCAGAGACTTCAGGTATGTAATGACAACCCTTCAGCTTCATCACTCAGGTGAGACCTTTCCTTTCATACTATTCTCTAAATCCATTCCAGGTGGTCCACTCCCCGATAAAGGCCACAACCTAGATATAGTCCAGGTCCCTTGAGATAGAGCCCACATGTGCCCATAAACTAGGGAAATATATATACCTGAAAGTAGAAGTACACATCTGCATTATTCCAACCTTTAGGTCCATGATTGGTCAACAATTTGTTTGGCTTTGTATGTTAACTCTCTTTTCAGCCACCAGGTTCCGGATGCCAGCAAGATGCTGACCAGACTTCCCTGGACTGACGACTCCACCAGTATGTCCTGGAGCCCTACTTCCCCAGAGCCCCAACCTACTAGGGAAAGAGAGAAGCAGACTGGGAGTATGGATTGACCAGTCAATGTCCATGTTCAGCGGGGAAGCAATTACAGAAGCCAGACCTTCCATCCTCTGCAACCCACAAGGACCCTGGATCCATACTCCCAGAGGGATAGAGAATGGGAAAGCTATCAGGGGAGGGGATGGGATATGGAGATCAGGTTGTACTGTACCCCTCTTATTCTATGGTTTTGTTAATGTCTCCTTTCTTAAATAAAAAAAAAGTTAATTCAAGTCTTTACATATAATGTTTATACACTTAGTGAAATATATAATGTTAATTCTCTCTAGAATGGAAAATTTTCAATAGCAAAACATGAATTACTGGTATTTTCCTTTAGCCCCATTAAACACCATTTTAGAGGGAAAATATTAAGTAAAAACTAAATCATGGGGCTTGGCGGTGGCTCACCCAGTAGAATGTGTATGTTACAATGTTCTAGGACCTTGACTTCACAAGTGTGAGGTGGCATTGCAGATATCTCCCCCGTCACCCCTCTCTCTCTCCTCCCTTCCTCTCCTCATCTCTTCCTTCCCTCAGTTTCTCTCTGACTTTAGAAAATAATAAATTATCAGAAAATTAATAAAGTTCTAAAGAACAACAACAACATTTACAATCTTCACTAGCTTACTATTTAGTAAGAGACAAGCCTTTCCTCAGCTTTAAACAAAAGGAATGGAAACCCAGTGTTCTTCCAGAGACTACAGATAACTCGATTCACCAATACTGACAGAGTTTAAAGAAAAAACAAATTGTTCTAACCATTAGTGTCACTGCTGTGTCTGCATTCTTTATTTTCCACTAATTACCACACTTGCTGTCAACACTGAATATTTCAGAAAGTGACAAGTCAACTTCCTTTTCTCACTCATTTGAAAACTCCAACAGGGAAAACAGATTTAGAACTGTCCAACAGGAGGACTGTGACAAGGATTTCTTCCACAGCTGGCCACCCACCTTCGTCATCTTTGAATGAATTCTAAGATGGAATACATCAGGTGGGCCAGAGAAACATGTACACATCCTGACTTGTTTCTCCGTGTGCCAACAAAGTTGCCATCTTTGGGATTTTACCAGCTATTGCCCCACTAATAAGGTATGAGAAGAATGCTTTTAAATAAAGAGAATTTGTCAAACAGCTAAAAATGTTATCAGAGAGACTGAAATTGAACAGAAAGCATAAAGGCTTCCAAACACTCTCACTGTTTAACAGAGGGAGTTGCTCCATTAGCTCAGCTAATTGAACACTCTGTTATCTCACTTGGGTTGTCACTCCAGAAGAAAAAGAGACTGTATTTTTGCTCTCTGAAACTGGTGAAGAGAGGCAAAGGGACAGAATATATGCTGATTACTTTATTTTGGCATTAGATATCTGACTAGAATTAGCTGTGCTCAGATATAAATATTATTTCAGACACATCCATCCACAAGCAATCTATATTATAATTGCCAAACTGGTCAAGAAGAATTAAGAATAGAGATGAAGGAAATGTTGCCAATACTTAGGAAAGAATAAATTCTGTGTAGTGACACAAAGATATAAAATAAGTAGACGAACCATATTGTACTCAGAAGTGAATGAAAGGGGGAGGTAGCAGAAAATACTTTTATTGAACCTTTCTTTGAACTAATTTTTAAAAGCAATTAAAAACATAGGTTAACAGCTGAATGTTAAAAATATAAATATACCTGGGTAAATTATCTGGATTAAATTATGTTAAAATTTATAATGACACATACACATTTCATACCTTATAATAAATTGCTATTTTACCAGAAATATCATTGTTTTAAGTGTGAAATTCCCACAACATGAGAAGAGCTACTACAGGTAAAAATTTTCACCTTAATCTTATCAACCATTGTCTCTCCCTATCATCTCATTATATTTGTAAGTCATACTATGGCTTCACCAACAGGCTTGCGGATTCAAGTGCATTGGGAATATACATCAAAAAGTCTCTAGGAAAAAGTCTTTTCTGTTTTGTCCATTTTATCACTCATGCACATATAGGCTTAGATCTTGACCGAGGCATGGCTGAAAGAGCTATTGCTGCTTCATCAGTCTTCATCCACACTCATTTCCCAGGGCTATTATTCCTAGGCTTTCTATTTTTAGCCTTCTATTTTGTAGATATTTTTTTAGGACTCTAATCAACTGTTGGGCATTATGCCAGCTCCCCCTGTTCCATGCTGCATTGCTTGATGCTGTGGTCTATTTACACAATCATTGTTTTGTTTGAGACCCGCCCTGCCTGTAGGGCATTGGTTTAATCCCCACTGGTTAGATGGAAGCTTGCTACCTTCATGCTCTCCCCCTCCCTCTGGCCCCTCTCCTAGCCATTTCCTTTTCCAACCTACCACTTCCGCTTCAGAAGATATAAAGGCATTTTTTTCTGATCAATAAAAGCATTGCACTGCGTCCCAAGAGTTCCTGGTTTCTCTCCCATGTAGCTGAGTAAGCAGCAGCCTAGGTTGACTCTGGCTGAGTTCTCTCCAACCCAGAGAGCATGTGTCCGGGAAGAAACACCCTCAGGCTAGCCCCACAGTCAACAGAGGAATCACACTGGCTGCCTCTGACTCTGCAGAAGTGCATTATGGTAACCTAAGCCTGTGGCTGGTCCCCACCATTGTGTGCTCATTTGACACTAAGCATCCTGTTAGGAACCCACGTGCCAACAGCCTATCACCAAACCCCACTGCAGTACCAACTCTGAGAGGGTGACTTTGCAGCTACAGGAGAATTGGGCTCTACAGGTGTTGGTAAGTTAGGACACTATTTTCTAATATGACCACAGATATAGGAATAAGTCTTCAAAGCTTAAACAAATAAACAAAAATATTGAAGAACCAGAATGTGGAAATCAAATGCCCCTCAATACATTAATAATAAAATGTCTTCAAAGGAAATAAAAGAGAAATGCTGTATACAATTTTAAATAAATAATGAAATACTTAGAAATAAATTTAGCCTAGGGGGCCAGCCAGGTGGTGGAGCACCTGGTTTAGCGCACATGTTACAATGCACAAGGACCCAAGTTCAAGTCCCTGGTCCCCACTTGCAGGGGGAAAACTTTGCAAATGTTGAAGCATTGTTTCAGGTATCTTCCTGTCTTCCCCCGTCCCACTTTCTACTTCCCCTATCCCTTTGATTTCTGGCTGTCTCTATCCAATAACTAAAGATAAAAAAACATTTAAAAAAGAGATAAATTTAGACTAAAGGGTGAAAGTTTGATACAGTTAAAAAGAAATCAAGGCTGATGAAAGAAAGAAGACACAGCACAGCAAACTGCATATTCTTTTCGAGTGCTCATGGAACATTCCTAATGGTACACTACCTAGTGGAACACAAAACAAGCCTCAATAAATTTATGAGGTTTGAAATGACATCAAACACCTTTTCAGATGAATGGTATAAAGCCAGATATCAATCAAAAGCCGAAAGAGCAGAAAAATCTCACAGATATGTGAAAACCATACTACATGTCACTGAATAACTATTGGGTAAACAATCCAATTACAGGGAGGAAAATGCAGACAAAGGAAATGAAGATGTTTTATTAGTACCTAGAAAGTGTAAGCAAAGGTAGTACTAAAAGAAAAGGCAATAGCAATACAGGTTAAGTTCAGGAAAGAATGATCTTAGCCTACACCTAGAGGAATTACAAAGTAAAGAAGAAAACACAGGGGTCCCCACCTGCAGAGGGGAAAGTTTTGCAAGTGGTGAAGCAGTGCTGCAGGTGTCTCTCTGTCTCTCTCCCTCTCTGTTTCCTCCTTCTTCTCAACTTATGGCTGTCTCTATCCAGTAAATAAATAAATATAATACATTTATTTAAAAAATTCAAAAATAGAATAAATAATAAAATATTAACATTTATATAGAAACAAACTAGATGAACTAAGAAGAAAAGATACATTCCTAGAAACAAATAATGTTCCAAGACAGAATTAGGGAGAAATGATCAAGAGCAAAGAAAGTAACTGTAATAAAGTCCTTGAAGAACAAAATTTGAGGATCTAATAGTTCAACTAGTGACTGTTATCAAACTTTCAGAATTAATATCTATCCTTCTCTAATTTTTTCCATGAAAGAGGAGGGAAAACTTCTGAACAGACTTCATAAAGTCAACAAGACTGACTCTAAAATTAAAGAAAGACATAAAATATTATCAATCAATATCTCTGTCTATATCTAAGAAGGAAGGAAGGAATGGAAGATGGAGACAGAGTGAGGAAGACTTAAATAAAGTCTTTTATTTATTAACCTCAGGGGCCCAGGTGGTGCCTCACTTGCTAGAGTATACGTGTTACAGTGTTACAATGCTCAAGGACTTGGGTTCAACTCTCTGGTCCCCCCTCTGCAGGGAGAAATCTTCATGAGTGGTAAAGCAGTGCTACAGGTGTCTCTACCCCTTTCTATTTCTCCTTTCCTCTCAATTTCTGGCTGTCTCTGTCCAATAAATAAAGATAATAAAAATTTAAAAAACAAAATCTACAAAAATATGTTACATTTTGTATGTAGTTTCTATGAATTAACATAAAGAGAAATTTGGAAAATGATGTAATTTGTGATAATGTCAAAAATACTAATGAATAAACTTATCTATCCCAAACTGGAGGGTTACTGACTTATACACACTATACATGGATGTGAAATTATACCCTAGAAATTTTATGATTTTGTAAAACACTGTTAATTTACCAACAAACTAAAGATTAGAAAAAAAAGAGATAAAACGTCTGTAACCCAAAAAACTAGGAAACTATTGAAAGAAAAAAGAAATCACAGGCAAAGTAAAGACATCCTGACATATACATCATGTGGTCATCTATATATAGGTTGTCCAGATGTCAAAATATAAATCAGTACACTTTTACTATGTTGCAGATTAATAGCACTTCACAAATAGTGTGATGTAAATAGAATAAATGTTTAAAGTATAAGAATATCTGGGTAATCTCTATTTCTTAAAATAAGCATTGATAACTTAGTTTTGACTGTGTTCTCCTTAACCTATATTATATATTCTCTTGTATTTACATAAAGTTAAAAAATTTCTGCCTAGGATCCTTCTAATTTTTTTTTACTTAACTAGATTTAGATATTGAAAAATAATAGTACATACTCATCCTTGCCAACCAATACCATCTTCTAAAAGAGGCATAAGTGAATAACTAGGCTTTTAAGATAATATAAAATCAGTTTCTAAACAACTCAGTTCTCTTCTGAATTAATTTTATTTCTCTTTTCATTTTCTGTCAGTGAAATAGAAACTATTTCAAAACTCCCTATTTTAGAATTTTACAGTGTAAATTTTATCCACTACTACTTATACTGTATGTGTTTTAAACCTATAGGCTCAGTGGCTCTCATTTTTTTAATCATCTACTACTACTACTACTACGACTACGACTACTACTACTACTACTACTACTACTACTACTACTACTACTACTACTACTATATGCAAAGTGAGAGCTTGAAAGAGACCACAACATTAAAACTCCCTTCAGCATGATAGAGGTCAGGTTTGAACTTGGGTCATGTATATGGCAAAGCAGTTCACCATCCAAGTGACCAAATGAGATATTTCACCAGTCCTCAGTGTCCTTAGTGGCTCTTTTCTTGTTTATTATTTCACCATGTTGTTTAACTTTCCACTTAATAGCAAACTGAAGAATCTTCACCTTGAATTGATATCATTCAAATTTAACTAAGTTATATAACATCAGGACAGCTATTACTCTTAGACTGGCAAAATAGCTTACTTGGCTAGTGTGCTGGTTTGCATGTATGTAATCCAAGTTCCAGCCTAGTTCCCTTGGCACAGAAGGAAGCTTCAGTGCTATTGTTTCTTCTTGTCTCTTTGATTTTATGTAAAAAAGTCATCTGAAGGCAATGAAGGCCCAGAGATGACAAAAAGCAGAACTAAAACAAACAAAGCTGTTATCATTAAAAAAAAAAAAAACACTCTAGTGAAAATACAAAGTTGTATCTTACTTTGACTCTGAAATAATAGCATTCTTTCAGAAGATATTTTAGGTCATGAGGTGTGTGTGTGTGTGTGTGTGTGTGTGTCTTCCTTGCACATGTACAATTGTGCAATCCCAAGTCACTTACTCAGATAAAGAGGTATAAAATGAGACAGACACAGAGAGTGGGAGAAATGCCACAGTAGCAAAGATTTTCCTGTTCCTCCTGACCATTCTATGTGGTCTTGGGGCTTGAACTTGGGCCTTGCTCAGGGCAAATACTAGTCTCTAGGCTATATTTTGGTGCTAATAATTCCAGTGTAAGCAAACTGGAAAAGACACTCAAATCAAGTTAAAGTTCTTTTCTTTGATTTTCCCCCTTCAATGAATATTTCTTTGATCTTCAGACCCAGAACATAATTGTAGACTCATAAGGTATTTTAGTACCTGTTCTATTTTTCCAGAGCAATCTGAGGTTTTCATATTTTGGTTATTGAATATGTAGTCTTCAGAATCCCTTTTCCTTCAGTTAAACTTTGACATTTACCTAGTAATGTACTCAGCTAGTATAACTAAACATTTTATCTGTCATTGAGCAAATACAAAAACATTATTAAAGAGACTGGCAAGAGGCTGCTTCTTGGATGAACAATGTAGGAAGATCAATATTAAGGATTTTTAGCCAATAGATCTTTAAAGCTAGTAAATATTTTAAAAGATAAATAAAAGGTGACAATCTAGGTTTTATTCATACGTGTGCTATATTTGGGACCAAAATTACAAAAAACATGGCACATAAAGCAAACATGAGTCTTCTGTATATTTGGCAGATATTATGTTATATGTTTTCCTTACTAGCTCCTAAAACAAAAATAAATACTTCAAGCAACTACAGAAGCGACCTAAGCACTGCATATAAAGCAAACAAGGCTCTCCTGTGCCTTTGACAGGTATTATGTTAAATACTCCTTACTTGTGCTTAAAAACAAAACAAACAAAAGCCCCAAGTAAAAAACAAACCAGACCTACATCAGCCACAGACATAAAGGACTTTTATTTTTCTCCTTTAAAGGATAGCAAAGAGGGTAAATCAGTTAATCCTTCTATCCTTGAAAAAGCCTACAATGAGTTCATATTTCAAAATGGCTCGATCGCTGATTATTAATCACTGTAGTTATAAACTTTTTGGCACATTTTCAAACATGACAAGCATCATAACTATACTGGTGAATGAAATTGAGATATGAAAACCAAAGGTATCATTACTGACCCATAATTAAGTCATTCAAATGTCAAATCCTTTGTACAGTCACATAGTGATTCTAAAATTCAGGCTACTGAACATTTTTCAGAGATTTCAAAAATAGAGGATAATGTCAGGTCAGCACATTTACATTCCAATTACGATGAATGGCAAATGACTGTAGTGATGTAGCTGAGTGGTATCTAGTCATTCTAGTCATAAGAGGTTTGGGGAAACATTGCAGAGGTGACTGACTTGGAGGGCATATTAGTGACAGTTCAAAGCTATCCATAGCTAGCACCAAAGAGTCTCTATATATTATATTTTATATGCCAAAAGTGAGTATGTAGGCATGATTACATTAAGCATCTTGAAATGAAGAGATGTCTCTCAACTTTCTGGTTCTTATATAATAAAAATTTGCCCCTAATGTGAAAAAGAAAGGTAGAAGGGTCAGAAAAACTGTGACAAAAGAAACATGTTAGATGCCGAGAAGATCTTATGTTTCTCTACAAAATGGAAGGTGATCAGACCTAGAGAGAGAAGAGGAAATAAAAGGAAGGACACTTGGAAGTAGTAGGTGTGAATTAGAAAGGAAGAGAAAGTAGGGCCTTAAAAAACTACATATATTCCATATCTGTGACCTTGGGAGAACTTATGCAGCTTCCAATAAAGGTAATAGGTAAAGGTAATAGAATTCTGGTGGTGGGAATGTTGTGAAATTATACCCTTGTCATTTTAGAGTTTTGTAAATCAATGTAAACTCACCAGTAAAAATTAATGATAATAATAACAAAAAATAGAAATAGATATATTAAAAAATAACTATAAAATCAACTCTTTGTGCCCTGTCAGAATTCCTGGAGCATAGAATCATTTTTTTTCTCTTAGAGCAGTAAGTCGGTACATTTTTTGTAGGTAGATTATATGTGATTTAAAAGCCACACAACAACTAGCTCAGTAGACTAGAATGAGGTCAATTCAGCAAAAAAGGGGATTACATAAAGGGGATCGGGAATGGCCATAAGAAGAAAGGAAGGTATAAAACAAGAGGTTTTGTGGTTGAATGCACATATTGCAGTGTGTGAACATCCAGGTTTGAGCCCTGGATCCCCACTTGCATAGGGAAAGCTTTATGAGTAATTCTACAGGTGTCTCTTTGTCTCCTTCTCTACCTTCTCCTCCACTCCTGATTTCTGGCTGTCTTTATCCATTAATAAAGATATTAATTTTAAATGATTAATTATTAAAGAGAGAAGAGAGGAGGGCTGTGGTAGGTAGGGAAGTGGAGGAGAGGAAGAACATCAATGAGGTATCCACTGATCTCATATGTATCCCTACATAAGCTGGTCTTTCTCTGTATATCCTGTTATGAGGACAATAAAAGTTCCCTCCCCGACCGTTCTTTTTCTTTCTTTCTTTCTTTCTTTCTTTCTTTCTTTCTTTCTTTCTTTCTTTCTTTCTTTCTTTCTTTCTCTTTCTTTCTTTCTTTCTTTCTTTCTTTTTTAATCTTAAATTAAGTGGCGCTGAATTTCTATCACAACAGAGCTCTGACTATAAAAGCTTCTCCAGGTAGAGGGCCTAGTCTGGCTATTTACAGAACTCAACACAGCAGGAAAGCTGTTTGGCCATTAACCTTCTTAAAATATTGATGTGTATTAAAGTGAATACTGGGAAGATGAAGTTCACTTTGGCACACACATAGGTTTACTTTGCTTTCCCAAGGGAATGAATTCTATGAGGAAACTAGGTCATCAAGGTTTATAATTGGCAAAAAGTATAAACAGAAGGAATTGAAAGGAAGTTTACTTTTATTCTCTTACAATCTGAGGTTACCAACAATGGCCATGTATAATATCATCTCTTAGAATTTACAATAGTTATATTTTCTAAAGATGTCATTCCTGGATCCATTTTAATTAATGAGATTTACATATAGTATACCCAAAATATTTGTTTATTTGTTTAGATTCTGCTGGAGCTATACATAATGAGATTTCAGAGTCCCTTGCATACAAAGCTTTTCTTCAACAATTTTCAATTTTTAACATAAATTTATTTGACACTACCCTCTTATTCATTATGCCAGTTTTAATTATTGAATCTGCTTAAGATTATTCTCCTGTTAATTATTTCCAACACTTTTTTAAATCCTGTTTTGATTATTTAGAGAAATACATTTCATCAGCATTTCTACAAATTTGTGGAAGTGACCCACTGAACACAGTATTGTAAAAAAAAAATCTCATACTGTGTTACAGTGAAAAAATCAATAAGCAGGGTCTAAGGCAAGACTGACTGCAGAAAAGACAGAGAAAGAAAAGAATTACCTTGCTGCTCAGTCATTTTGAAGTCAGCTGAATATCAAATCAATGGTCTGCAGAGAATGTAGCAAGTATACAGAAAGCTTGATCAAATAGATCAGTCTAAAGATATCTTTTTTTATGCAATAGAGAAAAACTACCAAAATTTAATAAGAGTTTAATCAACAATAAATTTAGTTCTAAATATGTATTTATCTGTTATTCAATGAGAAAGACTAGGTAACAGAATAACAACTGTGTACATTGAGAAAGAATTCCTACTATTTCATAGGTGCAAGGCTCCCTTTGAGAATAGAAAATAAGAGAATTTTAAAATGCTGAAATGTGGAGTGTAAATAATAAAAGCAAACATGCTTGGAAACAATTAGTAACTGAACTGCTTCCTATCCTTTGTGAGAACTATAGTGGATAGGGAGTGAAGGGTAAAGAACTTTGGTGGTGGGTGCAGTGATTTACACAGAGGTATGTGAGTGTGGAACTATACATTTGAAAACTGAACATTTTGTAAAGCATTATTAAATTGCTAATGAAATATTATGAAGTAAATAAATTAAACAAGAACTAAATAGAATTGATGAAATGTATTAAATTTGTCAAAGTATTACAAATGTGCCTGCTAACTAACTGAATCTGGGGGAAAATCTTTAAAAAATAGAAACTGATGAGAAAAAAGTAACAGAAAGGGAAACACAAAGCAGAATTTGATTGAGTTTAGAGTATTGCACTAAAGAAAAATAACTCTGGGTGGAAGATAAGGGCATATTTTTCAGCTTCACTATCCGGGCGGGGGGGGGGGAGGATAGGAACACAGAGCTTTGGTGGTGGGAATGGTGTTAATATACACTCCTATTAACTTATAGCCTTATGGACCACTATTTAATCAATATGAGAGGGAGGGAGATTGAATATCTCAATTTTTTTTAATGTACAGACCCAGTTCTGAGTATATATTCCTTTAATCTAAGTACTTGAGGTTTCAATTATGTAACCTGGTTGAATTTTAACAGTGGGCTCAAATTGTTAATACATTTCTAATAATGATTTTTTCTTTGAAATATTAAATAACCTATAACCTTAGACTAGAGAGACCAGAAGCAACTGGTTGCATCACTATATAAGATATAGCTATCTGTAAACAGAATTAATGACAAATCATGGTGAAGTCTTATATGATATAGAAAATCCTAACAATGGGATGTACAAAGTCAACTAAACTTCCAAATAACTTGCTTGTATTTCCAAAATGGAGACCCCAAATCTCACCTGCTACATTCTTGCCTTTAGGTTTCTGATTATTAAACAATTTGTTCTGCTCTATATCTTAATTCTTTTTCAGGTTGCAGATGCTACTATCACTGTCAATCTGAATTCACTGAGCAGATGACCTCACCAATGTATCCTGGAACCCCATCTCTCCAGAGTCCTGCCCCACTAGGGAAAGATAGAGACAGGCTGGGAGTATGGATTAAACTGCCAACACCTATGTCTGGTGGAGAAGCAATTACAGAAGCCAGACTCTCCACCTTCTGTAACCCATAGTGATCCTGGGTGTACGCTCCCAGAGGAATAAAGAATAGGAAAGCTGGAGTAAGGATCCAGGTTCCAGACCCTGGTGGGGAGTCGCTTCACAAGGGTCTGCAGGTGTCTTTCTCTCCCTTCTCTGTCTTCCCCTCTTCTCTCCATTTTTCTCTGTTCTATCAGACAATGATGCCAATAATAACTACAACAATAAAACAACAAGGGCAACACAATATTAAAAAAAATAGGAAAGCTTCCAGTGGAGGGTAGGGATATGAAACTCTGGTGGTGGGAACTGTGTGGAACTGTACTCCTCTTATCCTATGGTCTTGTCAATATATTTCATTTTATAAATACAATTAAACTCATAAAAATAAATATAATAAGCTAAAATTACATAAGTATTAAAAGACAGTTATCAGGTTAAATCTCAGAAGACAGAAAGAGATTTATAAAATGCTATCTTTTCACTATGGCCTCTCAGCTAAATTTCACTTTTTAAGGGAGAACACACACATACACATTTATAAATTTCATGAAAGACTGTTTAAAATTATGTAATATCCTGTTGTGAACTACTTTTCAAAAAATCAATGCACATCAGACTGAGGAGATAACATAGTAGTTATGCAAAAAGACCTCCATGTCTGCAACACACGAAAGATTACAGGATTCAATGCCTATATGATTTGAATAGGTACATGCATACCCCAACTCCATTGACCCTTACTCAGGACAACTCATAGTGGTTAAGTGTTTTATAACACACAGTTTTATTTTATACTCTCAAATTTTTCTTTTTTTAGTATTGCGTAAATTCCTTGAGCACAAAGAGTTATTCAAGGTACTTGACACTGGAACTTCTGGTGTTCAAGGTGTGAAAGTCTACTGTATAAATAACACTGTTTCCTAGCCTCTTAACCTTTTTTAAAAATATATAATTAAAAAATATTTATTTTTCCTTTTTTTTGCCCTTGTTTTTTATTGTTGTTGTAGTTAGTAATGTTGTTATTGATGTCGTCATTGTTAGGACAGAGAGAAATGGAGAGAGGAGGGGAAGACTGAGAAGGGGAGACACCTGCAGACCTGCTTCATGCCTGAGAAGGGACTCCCCTGCGGGTGGGGAACCCTGGTGCTCGAAAACTGAATCCTTATGCTGGTCCTTATGCTTTGCGCCATGTGCGCTTAACCCGCTGCACTATCACCGGACTACTCTCTACCTCTTAACCTTCTTAAGTGATAGTAAATTATAATTCTATACATGTCCGAAAATCACAATTCTTTTAATTTTCATTACATTCAGTTTTAAAATATTTGTTTGTTTGTTTACAGTCATCAGAAGACAGAATTTTATTGCTCTGAGTCAACTTTTTCATATAGAAAGAGACAGGAGGCATAGAGAGAGGAAGAGGGAGAGAGGCAAAGAAACCACCATACTGAATCTTACCCTGGTGTAGTGGGGGTTGGTTCAAAGTTGGGTCACACTTGTCCTTAGGTACACACATGGCAAACACTTTCTCCAGTGAACTGTCTTCTCAGCCCTCCATTTTTTATTTTATTTTATTTTATTTTATTTTATTTTATTGTCTTTATTTTTAACCAGAGCACTTCTTTTCAGCTTTATGGCGGTATCAAGGATTGAAACTGGGAACTTAAAGTCTCTGGTCTACTGGGTTTTGAAGGATGTTGGGGATATCATGAGTCTACATATTCTTACACTATTCAATGTATCCAATGTATTTTTTCTTGTTTCTGTGTTAACCCAGGTGCTATAATCCCTAACCCAGGATCCTTGGCTCTTTTAAAGTTATTTCTGCATCAGGGTAGTCATTCAAATGGACATTTATGGATATGGGATAAGCATCTATGCCAGTAAACTTGTTTCTGCCTTGTTTTAATTCTTGATTTCTTCTTTCTACTCCTTCATTAATGCATAAGTATCACATTGAATTTTAATTCATATTTTTAATGTTACTAAGGTTATAGATATTCTTACTGTGTAAATTATCAATTTTTATTCTTCATTCACTTATCTATTGAATTTTTAAATTGCTTATACTACTCTTTAGAGATGCTTATGCTTTATTCATATCAATGTATTAGAAGAATATATTGGAGATACACACAAATTGCTCAAAATAGTATGGGATTACATTAATACAATCAGAAATTCTATGAATAATATATGTATATATATATCCATTTTCATGTATACAGATAGATACAAATTCATGAGATAAATTAATATCTAATAGTGTATTTTTTCCACTCTAAGAGAAAAAGTGATTTATGTCATTGATATAATGAATAATTACTAAAATGTATATTTAGACTCTTTCCTCAAAGGCCAACAAATTTGAAAAAGACAAATGGATAAATGGAATTGTAAATGAAAAGAAACAAATTCTTAATTTTCTTACTCAAAATTTTTATTTAACAAAGGAGGGATATTTAAACTTTTCCACATGGTATTGTGACATAATGGATACAAATAGTCATTATTGCTCTAAATAATTCTTGTCAGATAAATACTATAATGTAATTTATAAGCAAAAATACATATTTTTAGCCAGAGCACTGCTAATCTCTGGCGTATGGTAGTACTAGGAACTGGACCTGGGATCGCAAAGCCTCAGACATGAAAGTCTGTTGTAGTCATCACTGAACAGTGATCCCAGTGCTGATAGTATGTTTTGACCAGCTGGTTGCTCAGTTCAGTGCTTTGTGGTTAGCCATTGCTCTTCAGTGGTAAGTATAGTCCACTAAGTGAAGACTATAAATGATCCTCTCAAAAGAGAAGAATTTACAACAAAGAAGAGAATAAGCATTTATACCTCTGTGACCATAATGCATATAATTTTCATAAGAGGAATCTGAAAGAAAAATTTCTACAACAGATTGTAAAATGTAAGTAGAGAAAATTTGCTTTCTTAGAATTAAGTCAAAAAGAAATTATTCGTCTCCATGAATGCAAACAAAAGCTTTCCAAATGGTGTGGTCATAACATGGTAATTAAATGCCTGAGTGTCAGCCTGATTCCATAATTTTTCTAAATTATAATAATTACAATTGACCATTACTGATAATTACAGGGATCCAAGAATCAAACTCCAATTTCTATTCTCTCTTCTATAATAAATGAGTAACTCTTCCTGTAAAATCCACCAAGATATCTATTTCGTCTACATATCCCATCTATCTTTTAACCCCATATTTTCAGAAATCAGTTTTCTTCATGCTCTACATTATTTTTCTTTACCTCATTATGTTATATATTTTTAAATTTACTTCAGAGGATAATCAGGAAGTTCTCAGTTATATAAGCATTGCATTAAGGAAAATTTAAAAGGTTAAATATGTAAATTACTATTTCAAAATAATTTGATATAAGTGCATAAGTGATTTCATACCTTAGTAACTAAAGTAGAAATTAGCAATCACAGGTCCTATCCAATTTCTTGAAGAAAGTACTCAAATTTAAAAGTAAATCAAGAAATCAAGCAAGAAAGAAAGAAGATGGAAAGAAAAAGTTCTCTATATAGTAGTCCATGGTCTCCGAGGAGAAAGCACATTATTGTGAACAAAATTCTACAAAGGAATGAACTGATGTCTTCTCTAGGACATATTGCTGAAATAAAAGTGTAAGTGTATATACTAAAGGCTGGTCTCTTTTTTAGAGGTGCATGCTAGTTTCAAATGCTATAAGTACATAATTTTTTTATTAATAGGAGTGTACATAAATATAATTCACACCACCAAAAGTACATATATTTTTATCTTCACTACCATAAAAAGTAGCAGAAAATTCGTAAATTGCTCAATGTCTAAATTGAATGCTGGTAGAAGAGTCTCATATTAGTCAAGTGACTCTAAAGAAATGAATCCAATCGAATGTGCGTAGGGAAGAGGATGGAGGTGAGGGCAGGTGGTGGCACACCTAGTTGAGCACACATTATAATGTGCATGGGCACAGACTCAGCTCCCTGGTTCCCATTTGCAGCTTCAGCAGTGGTGAAGCAGTGCTATAAGTGTCTCTCCTTCTCTACCTAGCACCCTCTCCTCTCTCCTCTTGATTTTCCTCCATCACTAGCCAATAAATAAATTAAAGGTTAAAAATAGAGAGATAGAGATAGGGAGATGGACAGAAATAGAGGTAGAAGTAGAGATAAAGAGGATAAAATCTGAAGGATAACTAGCATACTAGAGACACAGAAAAAACTGATCCTACAGCTTGAGTCCAAAGGTAGTCTGCTGGCATAATTCTGTCATCCTCAGGAAATACATCTCTCTCTCTCTCTCTCTATTTCTCTCATCACTGTCAACTGATTGAATGAGAGCAATCTACATCATAGGGAATACATTTTACTCAAAATCCTCTGATTTAAATATTGATTTCATAAAAGAAATTACCAAGTAAACAGAAAAACCCTTCTGAGAGACATCCAGAAATGTTGGACAGAGAGTGTGTACTGGTCTAGCCAAATTAACCATATTTATTTGATTTCATAGATATTATAGAATTAAATTTAAAGCAATATACAAAAAAATACAGAACTGAGGTGGGAATTTTTTTTTCTGCCACGGGTTATTTGAATATTTATAACATCACCTGTGGGCCATACACAATTATGACATGGGAAATTACCACTTACCGTTGCACTCAAAAAAGCTGTAGTTACCTTGGCAGGGCCAGACCAAATGATTTTGAGAGTATTTTTTTTTAATTTTTATTTATAAAATAGAAAACACTGACAAGACCATAGGATAAGAGGGGTATAATTCCACAAAGTTCCCACCACCAGAGTTCCATATCCCATCCCCTCCACTGGAAGTTTCTTTAATCTTTGTCCCTCTGGGACCATGGACACAGGATCATTATGGGTTATGGAAGGTGGAAGGTCTGGCTGCTGTAATTGCTTCTCCGCTGGATTTGGGCATTGTCAGGTCTACCCATATTCCCAGTCTGTCTCTATCTTTCCCTATTGGGGTAAGGCTCTGGGGAAGCAGGGCTCCAGGACACATTGGAGGGAGTATCTGCCCAGGGAAGTCCTGTTGGCATCATGGTAGTGTCTGGAACCTGGTGGCTAAAAAAAGTTAACATGCAATGCAAAAAAAAAAAAAAGTTGACTAATCATGAACTTAAAGCCAAGAATCCTGCAGATGAAGATTTGGGATCTCTGTTTTGGAAATAGACAGTAGGTCTATTTTAGGTATATTCCAGAGGGCCCATGACTTTACTCATTTTTGCCTGAGCCTGACATCTGATATGCAGGTGAACCCAAGCCATTATCTGGGGAGATGATGTCATGGCTGGAAAAAGGGCTAGAAAGCTGGATCAGGGAAGAGAGTAGCTCCCTAATATAGGAAAAGTGTATAAATATTGTTGACTGTAAACCCTATCAACTTGATCTAGTGGTCATATTCAGCATAGGAGCCTATGTAACCTCTGAATTGCTCCCTATAGGTAGGTATGAGCTCCCATTCTGTGGTCAGGAGTAGGAACGTTCCAAGTTGCAGCAATTTCAGAACCAATCTTCCTCTGGTGGTAGATAGAGTATGTTATCCAACCCCCTTTTGGAGGATGGAACATTCACTACCATTGTTGATCCACATTGAGGGCAAGGTCCTATGGGGGGGACAACAAAGGGTTCCATTGTGTTGTTCCTGTTGGATATAGAGGGATTTATTCACGGTCTAGCCCAATATGTCTGTGTGTGAATCCCAGGACTACCTGACTAGGAGGGGCCCAGCTGATGGGGTGGCCTGATAGTTACTAAAGAGTCATCGTTAAAGTATGCCAGTCTCTTGCTCTCATGGGTCAGATGTTTCCCACCTTATTTTAGAAACACAGTACTACCTAAGAGCTCTAGCTGTGGCCCCTATTTTGTGCATGATAATACGTATTATACCATCAACCACTGGCCCCCTATTGTATTGATTCTATTCAATGTTTTTTTAAAGATATGTTTGTTTGTTTATATATTATTTTTGAAGGGGGCTAAAGCATCACACAGCTCTTTCATGTTGTGTATTGTGTGGGGAGTCAAGCCTGAGACTTCATGCATTCTAATATTGTGCTTCACTGAATAGATTTATCCCTTGCTTAAAACTATGCATCTAGTTTCCAGTTTTTGAACTATGTTCTGAATTCACAGCACTGATAATTTGAAAAAGTATAAAACAAAAATCCTGTTAGATTTAAACTCCCAGCCTAGACCATTTGAACATATTTACTCCAGTTACAAGAACGTATTTACCTGAAACACCTATTCATAATTTTGAATCATGCAAAGCTTTGTTTATTCCTCAGACATGTTATTTTCTTTATCACACCCTATGCTCTGGGGAAAAATAAGTAGAAGGTTCAGTGGGTCTCCAGAAACAGTCTGTGGAAATGTACTGCTTAATCTCAAGGTCTCTGCAACAAACTACTGATGATACAAAAATTAATCTGAACAAAATTCTCCTATATACCACACAATCCTTTGCATACTCTTGCTAATTCATATTAACTTTCTAATTGAGAAAGTATTGGTTTATAACTTTGCATAAGTTTAAGGAGTACAGGTTTACATTTAGTTTCTTAAAGATATTATTATTATGAAATAGAAGGATAGGTAGGAAAAGGAAAGAAAGACAGAACAAAAGCACAGTTCAGGTTTGGCACAATGCGATGCTGAGGATGGAACTTTTGGCATTTGTAGCCTCAGACATGCAGACTAATGCTATCACAGATTGTACTATCTCCCTGGTTTTCCAGTTTTATTTTTCAGGGTAGCAAATACTATATTATGATTACCACTATAAGTATAACTTTCACCAACTACTATATAGCTATTAGTTCTTCCAGTCTATTACCATTCTGTTAAATTTAAAATGTTTGCTTTTTATTCACTTTGTTTCTTTGTCTATTATCTAAGAGTGATATCATATTGTATTCATCTTTTTTTTTTTGTCTGACTTATTTCACTTAACTTAATCCTCTCAAGGTCCATTTAAATTGTCCCCAGTAACAAGATTTCATCTTTTCCTAAATGAATAGAATTTCATTCTGTGTTTCAAACATTGTTTTTTTAAATATTTATTTATTCCCTTTTGTTGCCCTTGTTTATCATTGTTGTTATTATTGTTGTTGGATTGGACAGGCAGAAACTGAGAGAGGAAGGGAAGACAGAGAGGAGAGAAAGATAGACACTTACAGACCTGCTTCACTGCTTGTGAAGCAACTCCCCTGCAGGTGGGCAGCCTGGGCTCCAGCCAGGATCCTTAAGTTGGTCCTTGAGCTTTGTGTTACCTGTGCTTAACCCACTGCGCTACTGCCCAACTCCCTCAACCATTGTTTTTTAATAGATCTAGTCATTGATGGGCACATAGATTCCTTTTATATTTACTGTTGTGACTAATGCAATAATGATCCTATCAATGTTACAGCCAAATAATGAGATTGAGAATAACGTAAAGGGCAAGGATTATGCTTTATTATGCCAGCAAATTCACTGGGCTAGTAGCACCAGATTCTGAATGAACCTCTAAGTTGATTCAGGGTACTTATAGGCTTTGCAAGGGGGTGTGGCATTCAGGACTCGTAATGCAAGCAGATTGGATAGAAGCAAAAGAGGCAGGAACTTTAAAATAGGTCATGGGAATAGTCAATGGCATGAGAATGTGCAAGTGTAAGTCTGCTACAAAAGGGGGCAGTTCCCTCTCAGCCTATAGGAATTTGGAGTCCCTTTTCCCCTTTCATTCCCAATCTGCTGGTTTTCTAATTTCGGTAGTACAAGTATGTTTTCAAAACAGTGTTTTTGGGTTCATCAGATAAAGTACATATTTGTATCAGAAGATATCTCTATTCTTGATGTAATCCCATGTGCTTATTTCTGGTTTTGTTTTACTTGCTGCTGAGGTGGATAAATAAAAATATTTCTGAGGCTGATCCTAAAGTCCTTACTTCCAATGTTTTCTTCTATATATTTAATAGTTTTATATATATGTATATATATATGTTTTATTTTTAATGAGGATTGTCTCTCTCCATCAGTTTTCTTGTTTGGTTTTTGATATGGTGATCTTCCCAAGTTTCCCCACTCTGGAAATATCAGACAAATTAAGAAACATCTTAATATAGTGGTGCACCTGGCTGAGTGCACACATTAACACAATTAAGGAAAAAGAAAAACGAAAGAAAATGGTGTTGTTGGTATCTGTTAGGGACTAGAATACTGATAAAGTTTCTAAAATGCATATGTGTTCTTACAAATACACTTTCAAAATGAAGAAATAGCTCACTTGGATAGTGTACAACCCAGGTTTGAGTCCAGGCTAGACCCACCACATTGAAGGAGGTTTCAATGATGTGGTCTCTTTCATTCTCTTTCTATCTAAAAAGAAAGAAGGAAATAAGGAAGGGAGGAAAGAAGGGAGGGAGGGAAAGAGAGAAAGAAAGAAAGAAAGAAAGAACAGAAGAAATGAAGAAAGGAAGATGTAAGAAAAAAGAAAGTAAAAACAAAGAATGGATCAATAATTTTAAGTTCATAAACTATTCTTTTTAAAATCCTCACTAAAGCTGTAACAAAATGAACTGGAAAACTGAGGTCACACTTTCATGAAATAACGGATTATTCTACAGTTAACAAGTAGCTACTAGATCTAGATTTATTTATTTTAATGTTAGATATACGTTTATATTTATAAGTATTATACTCTCAATATTTAGTTGCTTTTTCATGTTGAAGATGCCATTTCCTTATTATTAGAAAAAAAACAATGAAAACTCTGAAAATATTTTTCTTTTACTACAAATATTTATTTTTATTATATTGCTCTAGTTTTTTTGTTTGTTTGTTTGTTTTGCTTGCTTTGGTCATCAGGGTTATAACTGGAACACAATGCCAACACTGTATCTGGTGTCCCTTTACTTACTAACTTTATGATTTTTTTTTAATATAGGGTAAGACAGAAAGAGCGATAAAGGGAGACAGAGACACAGAGAAGGAGAGACATCAGCAGCATTGCCTCACCAATTGTGCAACTACAACTTCTTCATACCCTCAACATACACACATTTGGACCAGAGTCTGGAATTTAGGTGCTTGAGCATGGTAATGTGTGCGTTCTATCCAGTGTACCACCACTCAGTGCCTGAAGAGATAATGTTGGTTTACAAGACCATATATGTTTTAGGTGAATCATGTTTCTACTCTTCAATGTATGTGTTGCCACATCAAATCTGCCACTAATGTGGCTACACTTTCATTCTGCAAAGGACTGAAGGTTAGTAATGGCTTAGGAACAAACTCATTGAATAATAATAAAGAATTAAATAATAAACTACTGAAGGTCAGCCAATAGTAAAGAACTCATATAGAATAGTTATGCCTCTTGTATTTCTGAAAATCCTCAATTAACTGATTTCTTTCCTTACATAGAGTTTGCCTGACAGTTCCATTTTTCTGTTGTAAGAAGTAAGTAAATCTTTGTCTTTATACTCAGAACAGTAATAAAACCCCAGAATTCCCCAAGATTATGGAAAGGTCTCTCAATATCTGAAATAAAAGGGCAAACAGGGCTGGGGAGACAGCACAATGGTTATGCAAAAATACTTTCATGCCTGGCCTAAGACTCTTAAGATTCCAGGGTCAATTCCCAGCACCACCATAAGCCAGAGCTGAGCAGTGCTCTGATCTCTTTCTCTGTATCTTTCTCTCTCTCTTTCATTAAAAAAAATTAAAAAGAAAAAAATTTACAAATAAAATAAATAATTAAAAGGGCAAACATGATTTTATCAACTTTTATAATAAGGGAAAGCTGTACTAAACAAGCACAGCATACTGTTACTTTTATATAGCAATTTGGGTAAGAAATGACTTCTTGGGGGCGGAGCGGTAGCGCAGTGGGTTAAGCTCACAAAGCGCAAGAACCAGTGCAAGGATACTGGTTCGAGCCCCCGGCTCTCCACCTGCGGGGGCGGGGGGGTTGGGGAGGTTTGCTTCATAACTCCCTTTCTCTGTCTTCCCCTCCTCTCTCGATTTCTGTCTGTCTTATGAAACAACAATGACAGCAATAACAACAACAACAATAATAATAATAATAATAATGGCGATAAACAACAAAGGCAACAAAAGGGGAAAAAAAAAAACCTTCAGGAGCAGTGATTCATAGTGCAGGCACGCAGCCCCAGCGATAATGATGGAGACAAAAAAAAAAAAAAAAAAGAAAGAAAGAAATGACTTCTTCTAATAGTAGACATTTGACCTAGGAATAACCAAAGCAGAAAGAGACAAGAAGAGAAGAAACACTGATCACTATAATTGGTTAACAGTATGTACTTGTGAAATAACGTTGTGGATTCTCAGGCCAATCACAGCATAGGAAGAGACTGTGTACTCAACATCCTGACAAATGTTAATACCAGAATCCAAACTAAACAAAAACGGGGATTGAACCTGGGTCCCTGCTCATTGTAACGTGTACTCTTCTAGGTGGGGCACTGCCTGACCGCTGAGCTTTACTGTTACCATACAAAATTATATACTTGGGAGTCGGGTGGTAGTGCAGCAGGTTAAGCGCACATGGTGCAAAGTTCAAGGACCAAGGATCCTGGTTGGAGCCCTGGCTCCCCACCTGCGGGAGAGTCGCTTCATAGGTGGCAGAGGAGGTCCGCAGGTGTCTTTCTCTCCCCCCTCTGTGTTCCCCTCCTCTCTCCATTTCTCTCTGTCCTATCCAACAACAACAACATCAATAACAACTACAATAATAGCTACAACAACATTAAAAAACAGCACGGGCAACAAAAGGGAAAATAAATAAAATATAAAAAAATTAAAAATTATATACTTGTAAAATTTTACATGCACTAGCCAAAAATTATACTAGATTTTGATCTTGGTCTGAACACCTTGTGCCCTCTTTACTTGCAAACTGTAGGACATATTAAGCCTGCAACAGGAATGCAGTGAGGCTAGTCAGGGCTCAAATTATTATTGAGTCAGACCCTCTTGACCCAGAAATCGAGTTTGGGTACAAAGGACCCAAAGAATGTGCCTATTATTTCTTCTGAGTACCTTGCAATCTGCCAAATCAAGATCTTTAGCACAACTCAAAGTCACCTGTATATTTCAATGCACTGTTGACACTGTTGTGACCGTCAAAAATCAAGAAAGATATAATGTCTTACTCTGCATCAATACCAGAAGAACTCACTCACTCACTTTCTTTTTAAGGAATCAGACAGACTCCACTAGAGGCCGCTGGGTAGTGACTCCTTGAACTAGGCCTTTCAGTCAGTCACTGGCCTTTGGGGGTTTGTTCTTTTTTTTTTTTTTAATATTTATTTATTCCCTTTTGTTGTCCTTATTGTTTTATTGTTGTAGTTATTATTGTTGTTGATGTTGTTGTTAGATAGGACAGAGAGAAATGGAGAGAGGAGGGGAAGACAGAGGGGGAGAGAAAGACACACTTGCAAACCTGCTTCACCACCTATGAAGTGACTCCCCTGGGTGGGGAGCCAGGGGCTGAAACCCCAGGTCCTTGCACTTTGCGCCATGTGCACTTAACCTGCTGCACTACCTCCAACTCCCTACTCACTTTATTTTTAAAGCCTTACCCTAAAACCTAGAATTTGTAGGAAATGGATTTCTCTTTCCTGGTCACTATACTTATTTAAAGATTACTCCACATTGCTACACGAATTTCATAGCACATTTTTTGAGAAGCATTTCATTGTTTTAATTCATGCAGATATTAAAAACACCAATTCAATGATAATTATTTCCCAAATATAGTTTCGGGTGTTGGATACTCATAATATTCATCTGTGGGTCATCATCTGTGACTGGCAACATATGCTTAGAATTTCTAAAATTGATTCTTAATGTTTTTAAGTCTCAAAAATAGGTCTGCAAGTTTTTCTTATTTTTTAAAATTTTTTTATATTTATTTATTTTCCCTTTTGTTACCCTTGTTGTTTAACATTGTTGTGGTTATTGATGTCGTTGTTGTTGGATAGGACAGAGTGAAATGGAGAAAGGAGGGGAAGACAGAGTGGGGGGAGAGAAAGACACCTGCAGACCTAATTTACCGCTTGTGAAGTGACTCCCCTGCAGGTGTGGGGGGGAGCTGAAATGGGATCCTTCCTTGGGTCCTTGCGCTTTGCACCACTTGCCTTAACCCTCTGCGCCACCACCCGATTCCCAATTTTTTCTTATTTCATACAAACAATGATAAACATTTGAGTGTTCTATTCTTTTGAAGAACTGTAGGTTCTGGGGAAAGACATCTGATGCTTTTGAAAATCTTGGCTATATTAAGTGGCTTTTTTTTTTTTTGAACAGAGGAAATAAATATAAATCCTTAATAAGGCCATTCTTACTAACTATGTTTACAGGTTAGCCAATATTATGGCAACAATTTCATATCTAGAATATAAAGATAAATCCCATAATGATACAAGTCAGTTACTGGAGCCAAACATTTAGAAAGCCTTCCTGGATTTTCTCATTTACTTCCAGTTATTCAGTTAGCATGCTCAACCTTACTGCTGTGTATATCACATAAGTCTCTTCACTGCCAGTGCTACAGTCAGTTCTCCAAATGCTGTGCAATTTCTACAATCTACTACACCACCTCATCTATCTTTCTACATCCCACTTGCTCCAAATGTAGCTAAAATATACACCATATCATATAATATCAATTTGATATCATCTCTTGACTCTTCTTAACAACATCCAGTATTTGTCCAAGCTATTTTTTATCAAGGCTTAATATGGTTCTTTGTAATTTGCTGGTGTTATTCCTACAGCTTTTATCAAGATAAACCAGTGAATTGACTTTTTTTTTTTAATTCCTGGTAATCATTAACCCAAGCACAGAGCAACAAAATTCATAGCCACATGTTGACCTATAAACTATTTGATCACAAATGAAGAATTACCATACAAGGTTTAATCACAAGCTTCACAATGCATATTTCCCGGGGGTAAATTACAGACACCTCAGGGTAAATTACAGGCACTTCAGAGGAAGGGGGAGGAGGATGAGGGGGCAGTTGAGTAAGTATGTATGTGGTGGCTTTCAAGTTTGGCCAAATACAATGGGCATTAATTCACGGCCTTTGTTTTAAGGGGAGAGGAGACGCATGTGCAGAAAGATAGCCCCCATTCTGGAGAATCCATCCATCATTAGTTCAAGAGGTCAGGGGGACCTGCCCTCATCTCAACCTGAAGGGAGAGTTGGGGGTCAGCCCACTTGGACCTCGTGGAATTAATGGCCTGGGCTTCCAGGGACAGTGGCCCCCTTTTTCCAACAATATTCCCCATTCACTCTCAATTTCTGTTAGTCTCTATTAAAAAATAAATAAAATATTTTTAAAAGAGAGAACAAAAAGGAATAAAGGATTTAGTTTCAACAGCTGGATTAATAGGTGAAAAAAACTATGATACAAATGTTTGCTGTTCCCCAGGAATTATCATGTGTGTCAATTGGAGATGGATTCAGGGGAGAGTCAGAAAAATACCTTTTGTATCTGAATAAGAGGATCTCAAAAACTTAAGGTTGCAGTGCATGACTTTATTATTGATTGATTGATTGATTTAGGGTTTTACTAAATGGTTTTTAGGTGAAACTCACTAGAGATTATTTGGTATTTTTTTCTTGTCTTAAAACTTGTACTAGTTTTTGGCAGGCAAAACAGGTCATCTGACTTTAAAGTTACTGCTTTATCAGACACACAACCAACCTAGGCTTAGTCCCTGCCTATAATGCACTAGGGGAAGCTCACTGTCTAGAAAGACAGAGCTGAGAGATTATCAAGCTCTTGAAATCTTAGAATGTAGAGACAGAAAGTAATTTACCTCCCATAGAAAGTTGTTAATCTTGCTTTTTGTATCAACAAAGAACAGGATTTACTATTTGGAGGCAGTTATATCACTCACCTATGCATTGCTGATATAATATCATTTCCTTCTCATTCTCCCCCCCCCCTCCCTTTACCAGAGCACTGCTCAGCTCTGGCTTATTGTCATGTAAGAGATTGAACCTGGGACTTCAGAGCCTCAGGCATAAAAGTCTCTTTGCATAGCCATTATGCTATGCTATCTACCCTTACCATTCTTTTAATTCTATCTTTACCAAGTGGAGTTTGAAATTTCTACAGAGACATATGGCATGCCAAGAGCAGAACAGCAGTTAAAAAAAAAAAAAAAAAAAAGCAGAACTGGAAAATTATCAATTCACATTTTTACTTCACCACTCAGTAGCTATGTAATTTTGGGAAAGCTTCACAACCTCCTTGATCTTCTCTGATTAGTAAAACTGAAATAAATTCACATTTTATAAGAAAAGTATATAGTACACATATTCACTGTAATACGTCAGTAACAGCCTAAGTGTAATTCCCCTTATAGCTTCTATTATTTCTTTTTTATATCTTTACTTATTTTTTGTAGTATTATTTTTATTTCTTTATTGGACAGAAATAGCCAGAAATAGAGAGGGAAAGGGGAGATATATATAGAGAGAGACACCCTCAATACTGCTTCACTATTGCAAAGCTTTCCCCCTACAGGTAGAATCCAGGGAGTCAAACCCAGATTCTTACACATTGTAACATGTGTGATAAGCAAGTTTGCCACTATGTAACCCCTTTTCAACTGCTTTCCTTAGTGCCAATTCACCTTATAAATCTTGGGAATAGTGGAAAACATATATAAGTATATTTTTATAATTTAAAAGTATCACTAAAACAAAATTTAAATATCAAAGTAAAAGGATAATATTTAGATTTTAACACCTTTGAAGTACCAAGTGTTGTAAAAAATAAAAATACCATCAATTTAAAATATTTCAGTTTGAAAATATACTGTTTAATGTCTATGTAATATTTCAAAGAGATTACACAACTAGGAGGCTGTCCATGGCATAATGATCAGACCAATTAGGTCTGATCTACCAGAGAAGATGGCCCACCTCTTGGTGGCTCAGTTGCTGATGAAGAATTCACTTTACACCTATTCAGAGAGGACAGAAATGGCAAATGTTGGCGAGGATGTGGAGAAAAAGGACCATGTCTTCACTGTTGGTTGGAGTGCAAATGGTCCAACCACTGTAGAAAGCAATTTGGAGAGTTACTGGGGCACTAAAAATTGACCTACCCTATGACCCAGAAATTTCTCTCCTAGGGAATTTTCTATTTTTTTTTTATTTATTGATTTGAAAATGACTGACAGGACCATAGGACAAGAGGGGTACAATTCCATACAGTTCCTACCACTAGAGTTCCATATCCCATCCCCTTCATTGGAAGCTTTCTTATTCTTTATCCCTCTGGGAGTATGGACCCAGGATCATTATGGGATGCAGAAGGTGGAAGGTCTGGCTTCTGCAATTGCTTCACCACTGGACATGGGTATTGGCAGCTCAATTCATACTCCCAGCCTGTTTCTATTATTTCCTAGTGAGGCAGGGGTCTGGAGAGGTTAGGTTACAGGATACATTGGTGAGGTCATCTGTTCAGTAAAGTCAGGTTGGCATCATGGTAGCATCTGCAAATTGGTGACAGAGTACTGGAGTTAAACGGTTGACATCACATGCCTGGCGTCTCTGGAAACAATCCAAATGGAAACATGTCCAGGTGGTACTGGTTGCATGGATTTGGTATCAAATGGTATGGATCAAGAGAAGCATGCAGGAAACTGAGTCACATCCCAAAGGTTCCATGACTAGGAGAAATATGGGTATTAAAGAGAATTGGGAAGGCTCCTGCTGTCTTAGAGTTTGAGAAGGCAATAGATAGTTATTATTATTATCAAGTCATCTGGAAATTTGATCTATTTTGAAAATCCTATGGTTAGAATTTGCTGTATCACACAAGACTTTGCTATTATTTATGCCATTAATGCTATTTACATATAGCTCTACCTTATATAGTGATAAAACCAGTTGTTTCTAGTCTCCCAGGTTTAATATTTAATAATTAAAAAAGAGTCATTTTTAGAAATGTATATACAGCTTTTACGTGGAAAGAGATCACCTGAGAATGCAACAAGATAAGACTAGGATCATTTCAGGAACCCACCAAGCCATAGGTAAGTACAAACACCTGTGACTCTGTTGTGGGGTTAGCCTCTGCTAGGAAGACAACTTGATACCAAGGTCCAAATTTTGCAAGTCTTTATTTCCTGGTTGGGGCCTGCCTGACAGCAAAGAGCACTGTGTACAGAGCAGTGAAGACTAGTCTTACAAACTTTTTTTTTTAATTTATTTTTTGTCTCCAGGGTTATTGCTGGGGTTTGGTGCCTGAACTATGAATCCACTGCTCCTAGAAGCTATTTTGTCCCTTTTGTTGTACTTGTTGTTTATCATTTTGTTATTATTATTGTGGCTGCTATTGATGTCATTGGTGTTGGATAGGACAGAGGGAAATGAAGAGAGGAGGGGAAGACAGGGGGAAAGGAAGATAGACACCTGCAGACCTGCTTCATCACCTGTGAAGCGACTTCCCTGGGTGGGGAGCCAGGGGCTTGAAATGGGATTCTTAGGCCAGTCCTTGTGATTTACACCATGTGTGCTTAACCAGCTGTGCTAATGGCCCCCCTCCCAAAAAAAAAAGACTGTTTCTTAAAGGAAAAAAACACATTTGTAGCAAGAAAGCAGATTACAGGAGTTAATATAGGCAGTTATTTTTGGAACCCCCTTTTTATGGAACAATCAATCATATTGGGGAACCATCATCCCCTCCACCCACATCACCCTCTTGCTTAAGTGTATTTCATGAGTGTATTGTTTGTTCTAGTGGAAGAATTTTCTTGGAACTAACTGGCAGGCCTTAGGCTCCCATAACCTACAGAGAAGACAAAAAAGATAAGAGTTCTTAACAGCTACTGTGCTTCACCTCAGGGATTGTGATCACATTAAAACAACTATTAATTTCCAAAACTGCAAGTTCTTATGACCTTACTTAGACACAAGTCAATCCAGGCAAGTAGGATTAGTGGATTGAAAAGTACTGAGAAAGGGACCTCATATCACGCCAAATACAATAGTTAAACCAAGAAAAATTGGAGAAATGAACCAAGACAAAAAAGTCAAGATAAAAGCACCCAAAAGATAGAAGCACATAAATAAGACAACATCCAAACACTAATTGATTCAATAGTTACAGCAGTGAGAAAAGGTTTTGAAAGCAGTGTAATCAGAAATGGAGAAACAACAAATGAGACTCTGAAAAAAAAAAAAATTATCTTGGGGGTAATCAGAGAGCTGAAATAGCTGAAGTGAGAGCACAAATATTTAAACAAGCTAATACAGTATCAGAACAGGGTAACAAAATAGTTTATATACAAAACCAATAGAGGGGAGAGAGAACGGAATAAGTGAGGCAGAAAACAGAATTAACAAGATCAAGGATGAATTAGAGAAAACTAAGAAAGAAGTAATCTTAAAAAGAGATTAAAAGATATTAAAAACAATAACAGAGACATATAGGATGACTTCAAAAGAAGTAATATACACATTATTGGCTTACCAGGGAAAGAAAAAGAAAGAGGGAAGGAAGCATTCTGCAGGGAATAGATGAGAACTTCTCTACTTTAGGCAACATAAAAGACATAAAGCTACAAGAAGCCCAGAGGGTCCTAAATAGAATAAACCTAGACTTAAAGACACCAAGACACATCAGAGTTAGAATTAAAAGGAATAAGGATAAAGAAAGGATGCTGCAAGAGAAAAACAAAGAATCACTTACAGAGGAAAACACACAAGATTAGCAGCAGATTTCTCCACACAAACACTAAAGGGCAGAAAAAAAATAGCAAGAAATTTATCAAGTGCTCAATGAGAAAGGCTTTCAACCAAGACTACTGTATCCAATCAGACTGTCATTCAGAAAAAATAGAGGCATAAAAAAACCTCAGACAATCAACAGTTGAAGGAATCAACTATCACCAAGCCCACACTGTAAGAAGTTCTGAAAGGTCTTCTATAAACAATCACATCACCATAAACATGCCATATATCAGAACACTCGAAAAATCTACAATAATGACCTAAATTCACCTACTAAAAGGCATGGAGTAGGAAGATGAATCAGAAAACACAACCCAACTATATGTTGCCCGCAGGAATCCTACCTAACTCAACAAGACAAACATAGACTTAAAGTGAAATGTTGGAAAACAATCATACAAGCCAATGGACCACAAGAAGGGCAGGAACAGCTATTCCCATATTGTACAAGATAGACCTTAAATAAATAAAATAAAATAAAAATTAAAGATGGACATGACTTAATGCTCAGAGGATCAGTTATTCAAGAGTGATTAACAATTATTAACTTTTATGCATCCAATGAGAGGCCATCTAATGGCATCAAACATCTACTGAAAGAGCGACAGCATTATATTAACAACAACACACTAGTTGTAGGGCATTTCAACATACCACTCTCTCAACTTGACAGATCATCCAGACAGAAAATCAATAAAAACATGAGCTAAATAAAGAGACAGATAAACTAGAACTATTGGCCATGTTAAGAGTCATTCACCCCAAGAAACTGGAATACACATTTTAGTCAAGTCTACCTGGTCACTCTCAAGGATGGATCCTATGTTGGGCCACAAAGACAGTGTCAACAAATTCAAGAGCATTGAAATCATTCCAAGCATCTTCTCAGACCACAGTGGAATTAAACTAACACTTAACAATAAACAAAAATTTAATAAAAGTCCCAAAATGTGGAACCTCAACAGTACATCACAATATAACTACTGGGTCAGAGAGAAAATTAAGGAAGAAATTAAAATCTTTCAAGAATTCAATAAAAATGAGGATAAGAGCTATCAAAATATTTGGGACACAGCTAATTCACTACTGAGAGTGAAATTCACAGCCAAATAAGCACACATTAGGAAACAAAAATCTCAAATAAACAACCTGACTGAACACCTTAAAGATTTACAACATGAAGAAGAAAGGATCCCTAAAGCAACCAGAAGGAAAATAGCTAAAGTTTGGGCAGAAATAAGTAACACTGAAAGCAACAAAACCATCAAAAGATTAATGAAGCTAAATGTTGGTTCTTTGAAAGAGTAAACAAAATGGATAAACACTTAGCCAGACTCACAAAACAGGAAAGGGAAGTAGACTCAAGTATACAGGGTTGTAAATGAAAGAGGAGATAGCACAGCAGACACCACAGAAATTCAACATACCATGCGAGGAACTACTATATGCCACCAAGTTAGAGAACCTGGAAGAAATGGGTGAGTTTCTAGATAACTACAAACTTCCAAAATTAAACAAAGAGGAACTAGAAAATTTGAACAGGCTAATCACAGTCAGAGAAATTGAAAGTTATTGCTGGGGGCTGGCCCCAACCAAGTAATTAAGGTACTTCCTGAAGGAAAGGGAAGTCAGCAAAATGAATGAAGTAAGAGACAAGTCAGCTGCTTCAAGTGCAGGAGAGAGACACCTCTGGCCTCTGTTTGCAGAGCTTTATTATTTAAACACTTTTCACCTGGATACAGTTGACATCACACAAGACTATTTTTATTAACATCAAAAATAACTCCAGACATTATTATCATTATAGGCATGTTCTCCTTGAAAATTCTCTTGGTCTGAGACAGCCTGCCTTCCCCTAGGTTTTGACCATCTGCGTGGCCTTGGTGTGGCTAAAATAACTTATAACACTACTCTGTTTCGGCTGTCTGTGTTGGCTTAGTATATCTTTTCTGGAGCTCAGTCTAATAGCTCTTCTTCTTATGCCATTCTTGGATGGGTCTAACCAAGTAACATTTTTCTAATATCTAGTAAACTGCCTACCTAAAGAAATCTTCTGCTGTAAAGTAAGCACAAACCATGGGGGCTCTTCTGTCTAACCTTTGTATGTACGAGAATTTATTAACTTTTACCCATAGGAAAGTTTACTAACCTCTACTCATTTATCCTTAACATTAATTACTTAACTATACAACCTCTATATTATTCATAGGTAACCTGTAAGGGAAGCAGGGGGTCTGTGGGTGAGGGTAAGGAATAGGGACTTTTATTAAGGTGGAAACCACATTCTGCCACTTATTCTATAAACCACCCATAGTTCTGGCTATTGGTCTGCATCCAGCTAATAGAGAAGCTGGAGTGGTGATAAATAGCTCTTTTTCTGAAAGTCTTTTAATGAGTGCAGCAGCTTTTACTCTTAGGTTGTTTTAGTCTTCTCACACTCACTGTCATAATTGTTGTTACTGTATACTTCTCCTGGGAATCTCTTTTTATTGTCTCCAGGTTAATATTTGTGCATTTTTCAACATAGCCAATAAGTCCTCAAATTACCAATGTAACTGAAAACAAAAAGGATGAATAGCTTCAGTTTAGTCTAGGACTTCCCACTTTGCAGTCAGCTCCGGCCTTCTCCATACTTTGTCAGCCAGAAGATTCGACTTCACCTCCTCCATTAAACAAAAAGGATGAATAGCTTCAGTTTGGTCTAGTACTTCCCTCTCTGCAGTCGGTCCTGGTCTGCCCTGTACATTTTTAGCTAGCAGACTTGACTTCACCTCCACCAAATTATCAGAAGCCTTCCCAAGAATAAAAGTCCTGGACCAGACGGTTTGACAAATGAATTTGACAAAACATTCAAGGAAGAGTTACTACCTCTACTTTTAAAACTCTTCCAAAAGACTGAAGACACAGGAATATTCCTTCCACCAACTATGAATCCAATATCACTCTGATAGCAAAAGCAGATATGGATACAACAACAACAACAAAAAACTACAGACCAATATATCTGATGAACATAGAAGCTAAAATATTGAACAGAATGCTATCCAACTAGATACAGCAGTATATTAAAAAGATTGTTGATCATGGAACCAGAAAAGACCTATAATTGCCAAAACAAACTTGAGAAGAAAGAACAGAACTGGAAGCATCACACTCTCAGACCTCAAACTGTATTATAGGCCTATTGTAACTGAAACTGCTTGGCACTGGAACATAAATAGACACACTGACCAGTGGAAGTTGAGAGCCCTGAAGTTAGCCCCATACTTATGGACATCTAATCTTTGAAAAAATGTGCTGAGACTATTAAATGGGAAAGAAGACTAAAACAAAAATAAACCAATGGGACTATATCAAATTGAAAAGGTTCTGCACAGCAGAAGAAACCACTATCCAAACAAAGAGACCACTCACAGAATGGGAGAACATCTGTTCATGTCATACATGAGACAAGAGGCTAATAACCAAAATATTTAAAGAGCTAGCCAAACTCAACAAAAAGAACACAAATGACTCCATCCAAAAATGGGGAGAAGATATGAATAGAATATTCATCACAGAAGAGACTCAAAAGGCAGAGAAACATATGAAAAATGTTTCAAGTCATTAATTGTCAGAGAAATGTACATAAAAACAACGAGATACCACTTCACTCCTGTGAGATGGGTGGGGGACAGATGAGCTTTCACTGCAGGGGTAAACCTTTCCAAGCAGTGAAGCAGTGCTGCAGATATCTCTATCACTCTTCCTATGTCTTTTCTCTTTCCCTCTCAATTTATATCTGTTTCTATTCAGTAAATAAAGAAATTAATTAAATATTAATAAATGAGGAGGCCAGATGATGGCAACCTGGTTAAGTGCATACTACTAAGCACAGGGTTCATACAAGGATCTGGGTTTGAGCCCCTGGCTCTCCATCTGCTTCACAAGCAGTGAAGCCATTATGCAGTTTCTCTTGTTCTCTCTCCCTCATTATCTCCCTCTCCTTTTTCTATTTTGCTGTCTCCTATCTAACAGAAAAATGGAAAATGACCACCAGAAGTAGTAGATTCACAGTGTTGGCACCAAGCCCCAGCAAAAACCCTGGAAGCAAAAATAATAATAATAATAATAATAAACGAAATGTCTGTTTATTGTACCTACATATTATTCTGAAGGTATTGTCTTTTCTGAGTTCCTATTCTTTTAAAGTCACATGGTATGTTCCTTTCCTGTATTCCTATTGCCTTTGCAGTTAATACCACAGTATTAGATATGATTTCTAGTTGACATACATTTTCTTCAGAGGAGAAATATATATTTACACAGCCCCCTGTCTATGTAAAATGTTCATTAGACTTCATGTCATAAAAAATGAATTATATGTTTCAGATGCTTTTTTTACCCAGTGAAAACTCAATTTTATCATTCTTAGATAGGTGTTATTTTATAATTTCATTGGATCATCTGAAGCCTCCATGAATTTCTAAGTTATTAATGGAATAATGTAGATAAGTGACTAATAAATCTCTTGGTTCTGACAGGCTTAGAGATTCTGAAAAAATGATCCTGGAACTGGACGTAAAAATAAGTGGCAAATTAATTAAATTGAGGATCCAAAAAGAAGTAAAATAGATGAGAAATTTACTTTAAAAAAAACAAGCCAAAACATTATTAATTTCTAGCATTTTACTATGGAGTTATTAATTTATATTTTATTTTTTAATTAATTAATTTATTTATTTATTTTTGCCCCCAGGGTTATTGCTGGGGCTCAGTGCCTGCACTACTAATCCACTGTTCCTGGAGGCCATTTTTTCCCTTTTGTTGCCCTTGTTGTTGATTGTTTTTGTTATTATTATTTTTGTTATTGTTATCATGTTGGATAGGACAAAGAGAAATCAAGAGAGGAGGGGAAGACAGAGAAGGGGAGAGAAAGATATATATCTGTAGACATGCTTCACCGCTTGCTGTGCTACCACCTGGCCCCCCATGTAGGTCTTTAACCATTTGAAAACATAGAGCTTAATATACCATTCATCACCCCAAACTAACCTATGACTTGACAACTAAGTTGTGTTGCTCCAGTTTCTAACACTTCAAATTTACATGCTATTTCACCTCTCTGTTCTGGGTTTCCGAAAGTTTATGAGGTGTTACCAAGTGGAAACCTGCTTTCTAGGAAGTCTTTCCATTAGGGAACAATTAGGATCAGCTGTTTTCCATTTGCAGCAGCTAGAGGCCCACTGGAGTCTGCACAAATTAAGAGTTCAGAGATTTAGTGACTTTAATGTGGCCAACTGTTGCAAAGAGAGTTGAAAACAAGGCTACTAGAAGAATTGGCATGTGCATAAAAATATTGAGACAATATAAAAGATAGGATCAGCATAATCATTTTAAAAATGAAATGGTTGCATCATATATATATATATATATATATATATATATATATATGAAAAAAACTGGAAAACAGCAGAATCTCACCTGAGGCAATCAATGCATTTTGCAGACACACAATCTAAAACACTTAATTTTAACAATTAAAAAGACACTGGGGACGAAGGTAATGTTCCATTCTGGTATTTTGAACATGGTGTTTATGTTTCACTAAGTAAGTTCTCAAAATTTTCAGCTGTTATTGCTTACAACTAGAGATGCAAATATTTGAGATCTGGAAAAAGGTTATAAAGAAAACACTCAGATCACTTTAAGGAGACAGAATTCTCCAAAGTTCAGTGGATTTTGTGATCAGTGGAGTCACATCATTATCATACACAGTAGTACCAAAGCAAGAACCTAGAGATACTTTTCTTTAAAAATAATAATTCAAATTGAAAGTAAAAAATACCTATTTACATTATGTAGGAATGCATTCTCTTGGGGGCCAGGTGGTGCCACACTTGGTAAAGAGCACAGAGTATTAAGCACAAGGATCTGCTCAAGAATCCCAGTTTGAGCCCTGCAGGGGCAAAGCTTCATAAGTGGTGAAGCATGTCTGCAGGTGTCTATCTATCTCTCTCCCTCTCTATTTCACCTCACCTCTCAATTTCTCTGTTTTATTGAATAAAATAGAAAAGAGAGAGAGAGAAGGAAAGAAATTGAAAGAAAGAAAATGACCTTCAGGAGTGGTGGATTCCTAGTGCTGGCACCAAGCTCTACTATTGATAATCCTGTAACACACACACACACACACACACACACACACACACACACACACACACACACACACACAACCACTCTCTACATTCATTTCATCACATCCCAGAAATATATTCTAAATTCTTGCATGTACTAACTCTGGACCATGTGCCTGCAATTCCCGAATTTTCATTCTACCACTGAGCCACCACCCCGCAAACTGCAGTAGATAAGTTAATTTAACACAGTAACCATTTACTGAAAAAGCTATAAGAGAAAATAAACAAGTAGATCAAGCTCTGCTTTCTATTTAGAGTTAGTCCTGGTTCTGTTTCCACATCCTCCGTCTACCATATGTACTATCAAATGAAATGAAAGCAAACAATGACACAAAAAGTGATAAAATAAAATTTTCATGGCAGAGATAATATTAGTTCAATTTTTTAATTTTGGGAGTATAGACTTATACTGGCTAAACCCAGCATAGCTACTAGCTTAAATTTTTTGGTAACTTTGATCAGTGGAGAGCTACAAAACCCATCCATGCAAATAATATTTAAGGAACTCTCATATGCTATGCACTGTAATTGCGACCAAGGAATATGCGAACAGATGGTCAAAGTCCTCACTGATCACTTATCTCAGATATGGAAATAAAAGTTCAAGGAAAATTAAGCCAGGAAAGCACAAGAGGGACTGAAAGTTGGAAATAATATGAAAACTTTGAGTGACTAATGAATGCCGTATTGACATGGTGCTAAGTCTTTACTGACAAGAGGTTCCAGCTACCAAGTGACCTAAGAGTTGCAGATTTTTGGCAAACATAAGTATAGGTACAAAGATTTGGTTGGTTGGAGAAATAAAAAAAGTGCTATGATTATTTGGGGGTGGGGCTCCAGGGTTGTTGCTGGGGCTCAAGGCCTGCACTACGAATCCACTGCTCCGGGTGGCCAATTTTTTCCATTTTATTGGATAGGACAAAGAGAAATTAAGAGGGTAGGGAAGATAGAGAGGGAAAGAGAAAGATAGACACTTGCAGACTTGCTTCACTGCTTGAGAAGTGCCCCCATCCCACTCCACCCCCACCATAAGTGGAGAGCCGAGGGCTGGAACTAGGATCCTTGTGTGGATTCTTGTGCTTCACACCATGTGCACTTAACCCAGAGCACTACTGCCCAACCCCTGAGTGCTATGATTTTATGTCCCTAAATTTAACAGTTTATGTGTCCACCAACACAATCAAATTAGTTCAGCCATTTGTGTGTAGACAAAACTCACTGTGGGGTTTTGTTCCCATGGAGTACAAAGCATATTTAGGATGATAACTTGATTAGAAAAGTATTACTTGATAGCTGTGGTCCTTTTTTGTTAAAAAAATTTAAAAAAAGAAAGAAAATCTTGCTTTGTTCTTTATAGAGTTCATGAGCTGTCTGAATCCTGACTCTTAAAATAGAGTCCTTGTAAAAAATTCTGCAGAGATGAATATCAGCACTTGGCATGCCATCTGCATAGAGCTAATTATATATACTTTGTTATTTGTCACTATAAGATATTTCAGAATGAAATGTGTGAACCATCTGCCAACAACTTTATTCACATTTCTTGGATCATCAACAAAAAACCTTATACTTCTCCCCCCACCACCAGGGAGCACAAATTATAATATGCACAAGGTAGTTAGCTAGATGGGAGCAAATGCTAAAAATGACTTTGGCATGTACCACAAAATAGAAAGTATTTTCAGATTAATGTCCTAGAATCATTAGTATGTATTACTCAGCCATGTGTCCTTGCTATAGTGTTACACAAGCTAAACCTAACCCCCTCACGTGTCAGACAGAAACCAGTGCTTTTGGCATTATTTACATGATTGTTGGGTAAGGAAGGACAAAGAATCTTTAAAAGCTTAAAATAAATTGTAGTTTGCCATTTGATTATGTAAATATGTGGTTGCATGATCCCCAGATCCTCCACATCACATGCTCTACACAAAGGCAGAACCAGCTTTTGTGTTTTGAAAAGCAGGTGCACAATTACTCCTACAAAGAAAATGAATCATTTGTAGTGATTTTTTGGGGGGGATGATTGAGCAATTATAGATGTACGTGCTAATTTCACTTCACCCTCTGACCATCTTCTAGCTGTAAAATGGATAGGCCTTTCCTCTGTGTATGATAAGAGAAGGAAGCTGCAAAAACAAAGACAAGGCAGGTGGGCAATCTAAATAGTTTCCAGTGGACATCAACTTGGAACATTTTCCACTAAGTATTTGTCATAGCCTGGCACTTATAAAAAAAAAATCCAGGTGAAGTTTGATATCTGTCTTATTGATAACGAGTGGTCTGAATACTCTCTTTCTCGCAAAAAGCCCGAGATTTATTTAGTATTGCTTGAAACATGCATCATTGTTAAGTCTACTTTCTAAGAGTCCACAAGGGAGGAAATTGAGAGATGAAGTCTACTTGTTAATTTGGAAAGTTTACTGGCTTTCTCCCTACCTGACCTTCCATCAAATACAAAATCCCCATGTATACACTAGGATATAAGAATGGAGCTTGTCTGAATTTAGAAGGTAGAAAAGTCACAGATAAGGTTGCTCTTTATTGCTTGAGCTACTCATTTCTTGAATTCTGGGAGTTTTAAGGGTCGCAAATGTAATTAACACTAAACACAGTCCAGTTTCTAAAATTTTAGAGATCTGATAGATCCAACTTTAGATAGATCAACAACTGATAGATCCAGAAGAGAAAGCTGTTTGAAAACAGTGGACATAACTCTCAGGTGCTCTGGAATCTTCTTCCTAGATATGAATACACAAAGCAAAGCTACTGTATAAAGAGTTCTATAGGAGGAATTTTGTGAAATCAATTTGGAGGTTCTATGGATTAAGAAGGGAGAATCCATTAGGGAAAGATAGAAACAGGCTGCAGGTATGGCCATGTCCAGCAGAGAAACAATTATAGAAGCCAGACCTCCCACCTTCTGCACCCCATAAAGATCTTTGGTCCATATCCCAGAGGGATATAGAGTAGGGAAGCTTCCAATGGAGGGATTAGGATACAGGACTCAGGTGGTGGGAATTGTGTGGAATTGTACCCCTCTTATCCCATGGTCTTGTCTATCATTATTGAATCATTTTTTTTAAGGGAGGAAGCTAAGAACAAACAAGGGGTTCCTGGTAAAGCAAACAAGTTAGAGATGAATTTTAAAGCTGTACTATTGAACAGGAGATAGTATGACAGAGATAGAGACAAAGAAACAGAGATGAGGCAAGAGACAGTGATTCTAAAGATGGTCTAATTTGACAAGAAAAAGGTGAAAACTATTACCCGGTGAAACCATGACATTTTACTGTGTTTAGTTTAAAATCACTAGGGATATCTTCAGTAATACCTGAGACCAAAAAAAAAAAAAAAATCCCTGAATCCCATGGTGTCATTTTTATCAGAACCACTAAACTTTTTGAAGATAATTAATGAAGAAAACTTAGTCTTAGAACTTCATCTTATCTCAAGCTTAAACTTGCCTCCTTCACAGGTGGTAATACTGGAATATACCTTTTATTTCTTTGACCCCAAGGTCATTTGTGTAAATTCAAAAATCAATGGAAAGAAGAAACCAGTAGATTTTTTTCCTAGTGTAGTAATTATTTCTAAACTTCCATTTTGACTTTTTTCTCCTACAATAAAACTGAATAGTTCTCACTTATTAAGTTTTCTGCCAGGAAAAGATAGAAGTTTTTCCATGTAACAAGTTTTTGGGTCATAAGAATGAGTGGTCAAATCAACAACCAAACTGTTTTTCAGGCTTTGTGAGATCTATGATGGTTACAGGGTTTAGACTTAAGAGGTAGGGGTTTTATGGTGTTGGGGTTGTGTTTTGAAAAGCAGGTGCACAATTATTCCTACAAATAAAATGAATCATTTGTAGTGATTAGGTGGTGGATGCAGTGTGAAATAAACCCTCCCTGACATATTATAATATTGTAAATAACTAAGAAAAATAGCATTAAAAATCAATAATATTGTTAGGTACTAAGATAAAGCACTTTCAAAAAGTATAACTCAGAATGAAACAAAGGTAAAACCATACAAAAAAAAAAAAAGAAAACAAAAAGTGGAAACCAAGGGACACAGACATGGTCAATCATTTCAACAAAACAATGTGAGTTGGGAGAACTATATTTGGATTTTTATTCTGTTTATTGAAAAATAAGAGCCCTTCCCACAGTCCTCTACCCTAGACATAGCTGGGGCTTAAAGCAACTAGAATATTTCCTGAAGTGGAAAGGGTTTACCAATGCTGAAACACTTGGGAATGAATCTAAAGAACATTTAGATTGTTCAGAGTTGAGTAAAGCCTTTCATATCCCCCAAACAAATGAATAACTGATAAAGATAGTACAAAATAAAATATTTATCTGATAGTGAATCTGAGGATAGCACATCAGTGAAAAGAGATGCTGCTTATAAATCAAAAGACTTTGCCAGAGGTCTTGGTCCTGCAAGTAATCAATGCCACATAGAACAGAGATTCATGTTTTTCAGCAAGTGGAACGATTGAATAAGGCAAATTTGGTGCTGTCAAAAGAGACAAATATAAAATAATTATTTTTCATGTGGAGAGATTAACATGACATTCTTTTCCAGAAGATGAAGCTTAAGCTAAAAATTGTAGGGCATTTTTATACATATATACATCCAACATTTATACAGACACATATAAAATAACAACACAAATGCATAATTTTGGTTTTTATTTTTACTTATTTTTCCAATTCTTTTTAAATAGCTTTTTTTTTTATTGCCACAAGGGTTATTTCTGGGACTTGGTGCAGGCACTACGAATCTACCGCTGCTGGTGCCAAGTAGCTACATTCAAGTAAAAACAAGTTTAATATGCTTGCTTTGAAGTTGTACTAGAGGCACTGTTACAAGTTTTAAAAAGCCTTTTTTTTGTGGGGAGCAATTGCAACAGACACCACAGAAATCCAAAGTACCACAGGAGGCTTTTATGAACAATTATATGCCAACAAATGGGAGAACCTAAAGGAAATGATCACATTCTTAGAAGCACACACCCTTCCAAGTCTAAACCAAGAGGAGCTGCAAAATATAAACAGACCAATTACAGTCAAAGAACTTGAAACATTCATCAAAAACTTTCGCTAATAACAAAAGTCCAGGGTCAGATGGTTCTACAAATGATTTCTACAAAACACTTAAGGCAGAGCTATTACCTATATTACTCAAACTCTTCCAGTAATGAAGATGCAGGAACATTCCCTAGCAACTTCTATGAAACTTACATCACCCTGATATCAAAAGCAGACAGAAACACAACAACAACTAAAAGAAAACTGCAGACTAATATCCCTGATGAACACAGATGCTCAGATGTTCAACGAAACCCTAGTCAATTTGATACAACCTTACATTATTAAGAATATTGTCATCAAGACCAAGTAGGCTTTATCCCAGGGATGCAAGCCTGGTTGAATATATATAAATCAACAAAAATGTGATTCATCACATCAACAAAAGGTAATCCAAAAATCACATGATTATCTCAGTAGATGCAGAGAAAGCCTTCACAAGATTCAGCTCCCTCCCATGATCAAGACACTATAAAAAGAATTGGGATAAAGGGAAAGTCCTCAAATAAGCAGACTTTATATACAGCAAATATAAGGTTAACAACATACTCAGTTTTGAGAAGCTGAAATCTTTCCATCTCCAGTTAGATACAAGGCAAGGCTGCCAATTATCACCATTACTACTCAACATAATACTGCAAATCTTAGCCATAACAACTAGGTAAAAGAAAAGATTAAAGAAATTCAAATTGGAGAGCAAGATAATAAGCTATAACTATTTGCAGATGATATGACTGTATATATAGTAAACCTTAAAGAATCCAGTAGACAACTTCTATAAATCATTGATCAATATAGTAAAGTGGCAGGTTATAAAATTAAAATCAACATTAGACTTTTTAACACTAAAATAGAAGACATCCAGAAATCAATAAAATACTTAAAAATAAAGCTAACAAAGTATACACTTATACACTGCAAGCTATGTGTTATTCTTCAATGAAACAGGAAAAGACACATAAAAAATGGAAATATATCTCATGCTCTTGGGTAGGGAGAATTAACATTGTCAAAACGACCATGCTATCCAGAGCCATATACATATTTAAAGTCATCTCCATCAAGATACTACCAAGTTTCTTTAAGAGAATAGAACAAAATTTAGAAAAAAATATCTGGAACCCAATAGCCACTAGGACTGCCACACCAATCTTGAGAAAAAAGAACAAGAGTGGAGGCATCACACTTCCTGAAATCAAACTATACTACAGAACTATGGTCATCAAAACTGCCTGGTTCTGAAGCCAAAATAGATCAGCAGAATACAATTAAAAACAATAGAAATAAACAATATAAATAACCACCATCACCACCCCATCTGCACTGCTGCTATCATTAGCTACTAATCTCTTTGTCATGTTTCTCTGTAGAAAAAAAATATTACCATACATTTGAAATCACACCTGTGCTAGGCACTGAGTCCAGAAACAAAACATGAGGCCATTTATTATTTCATCACCCATCCATCCCATTCAGGCACCATTCACTTCTGACAGTACAGAATAGCTTGGGCTAGAGGTCACTCTTTGTGTTTAAAGAAATACATCTGCAATTACAGCCCCTAAAAAAGACGGTCAGCTAGGCCTTCCTTAATCAAGCTCCATTCTTAAATGAAACCCAGTAATGTTACATCCTGATAATAAAACCAGCAGCTAAGATATTACTGTTAAGGAAATGCCAGGCAATGTGTTGAGCAATTTATACATTCAATCTCATTTAATTTCTACATTGATTTCATAGGGTAAGACTTTCCTATGCTAATTTAACAAGCTGCGACTTTTGGTAGGTTAAGAAATATGCCCATAGACAACTAGTAAGAGGGTATGTAGATCATGACTTGATGTCACTTATGCTACAACACTCACATTCTTTAAAAAAAATTATTTATACAATAGAAACTATCGACAGAAACATAGGATAAGAAGGGTAAAATTCTACACATTTCCCACCACCAGAGTTCATTATCCTATCCCCTCCCCTCATAGCTTTCCTATTCTTTATCTCTCTGGGAGCATGGACCCAGGAACATTATGGGGTACAGAAGGTAGAAGGTCTGGCTTCTGTAATTGCTTCTCCGCTGAATATGGGCATTGGTAGGTAGATCCATACTCCCAGCCTGTTTCTATCTCCCAGATCTCAAACTATATTAGAAGGTGATCATAATCAAAACAGCCTGCTACTAGAACAAAGATAGATATACAGACCAGTGGAACAGAATTGAAAGCCCAGAAATAAACCCCACACCTATGGACATCTAATCTTCAAAAAGGGGGCCTAAAACTCACATTCTTATCATTATCAAGTATAGCCTGCTTAGTGTAGCAGTTACCCAGAAAACAGAAAATTGCTTCTCGATGAATTCAAACCTCTTCTTTAGTGTTAGTCTGTATTCTGAATAGCAACCATCTGACATTATTAGAAGGGAAAGTAGCAGAGACAAAAGTAAATAATATCTGAATGGAAGAATTGAATATGTTGCAATCAGACTTGTATTTTTATTTTTAGAAATCTGTAAATATTTCTTATATGTATTTAGAGAGAGAGACAGAGATAGAGAGAGAGTCAGAGATATAGAGGGAGAGGCTGAGAAATATTGGAATAAAGGCCAAAGTACAATTCCTGCGTATGTGTCATCAGGGTGCGAGTCATACAAATTCTATACTCTAACTACTGAATCATTTCCTTGACCGCTGTATTTTATTACAATTGCTGAACCAAAAGAAAAATGAAAATTTCATCAGAAAACTGATAAGTAAATTAAAAGCAGTTTAAGAGAAGCAAGTTCTAGCCTTTGAAAACCCAGTAGTTAAAATAGTCAGGCTGAGCGCTAGTAATAGAAAACAATACAGAGATGAAGTAAAGATTAAGTAAGTGAAAGGTAAGTGAAAAAATATATTGAGAAGTAAGATTTAGTGAATATATATATATATATATATATATTCCCAGAGGAGAGGATCAAAGTGTTATTTGAAGATATAGTAATCAAAACTTTTCTAAAACGGCTAAAAGACAGCAATCATTTTATTAATTAAATTCCATTTAATCTCAAATATTCACAGAGATAATCTGTAATATAATTGCAGCTACAAAAAGGAAAGAGTAGCCAAAATAAAGGAGTCAAAGAACCAAATTTTCTGTAAATCAACTTCATAAAACAAACAATAGAATCAAGTAAACATGGATTAATATTTTCAACACACACAAGAAGTAATTGTCATTATTAAGTTCTATGTCCAATGAAAATAAGAATTCAAGTAAAATAGACTTTATGCGATTGAAAACATTAAATTCACCGCAAGAAATTTTTTTAATGATAGTATCTAGGGCTTAATTGCTATGGGCTGATATTTTCAGACAGTAACAGCGAGACAGAGAATAAGGGGGAAAATACTACAGCACTGAAGTTTCTTCCAGGGTGATGGAGACCTGGCTCAAACCTGGGTCAGACATATATAAAAACAGGTGCTTTACTTGTTGTGACCCCAACAGGAGTTTGGGACTATTAGCATATGAATGGCATCAGCCTGAGGAGGTGCAACAGAGAAGGGAACTTATAAAAACATGGACTTGGAGCAGGTCACTCTCTTTGGCTGCTGCTTCTTCTCTTGGTCAGAAGCATCTCGACAAAGATGCTCCAGGTATCTGCCATGGCTACTTCTCCTGGGAACTGAACACGTGTGGCTCTGCTTTCTGGTAAACTTTTAAGATCCCTTTACAGCCATGAGCAACCTATACCTCTGCTGATAATTGTTCATTTTATGGGACTAAACTTTTGATAACTATATTCAGACTTTATGAACCTAGCGTACTCTTAAACCCCTGATGATAACTGCATATTTTGCCTTTTACCTGTTTCACCCTAATAAACCTTGTATTGTTTACACTCGTTCCCAGCTCCTTGCTGTGAATCCTTAAGTGCCAAAGACCTAAGTCCCCTTTTAAGTCTCAAGTTACAACACAGATCCAAGCCCCCATTTAAGTTAAATTACAACAAATGGTGCCTCAACATGCTGCAATTTTTTTAACCCACCCTTATTTCAGTTTTTTGGCTTTAAATTTGTCCCACCCACTTTTTGCTCTATGCAGTTTAACTATATCTCCTACATGTTGAGTCCACTTGATTTTCCCCACTGCGGGTTCTAAGCATGTTTCAATGGTTACCCACTCATTTTATTGTTTGTTTGTTTTTATGCTCAAGGCAGTTTTTCCTTGACTTTTATCTACTTCTTTTTATCCCTATGCCCTTTACCTGCCCTTTCCCACTTGACTTTACTACTTTAAGCTGATTAGGGACTGAACAGACATATGCTAATTCTTGGTAAGTGACCAACGATTAATTTTAAGCTTTCTTTTTCTCATCTTTTCTAAACTGCCACTATGGGTATATTACATTCTAAATAAGACAGTTTTCACCTCAGAGAGTTGAAAGAGACTTTAAAGATATGTAAAATTCAGTGTTCCAGCTGAGAATTAAGAAAGTTGTTAAATATAACAAAGGTGGTTCTCTGGACCTCTTCCCAAGAATACAGCTATATCAGTTGAGATACGGACACAAATTGGGGATTATTTATTGAAAAATACTGGTATAGTCACTGCAAAACAACTTCAAAATTATAAACTCTGCCTTTCTGCTCTAAATCAATTGCAGGCTTTTTTAGGACTTTTTTAGGACTGTTCCCTAAATCCTCCTTCTTCTACTTTCAATTCCACTTCTCCTTCCTCCTCCACTTCTCAGACAAACTATTTCTGTCATGCCTGAAACCCAAATGTTCTCCCATTTTTCTGCTGGGCCTGTAGCTCCCTTACAGACTTGCCCATGCCTGGATATACATGGCTTTAACAAAGAAAGGGGGTGGGTGGCATGTTGCTACTTAAAATTTATGGAAATCCTTGCTCCTTCCCTTCCTCTAATATTACATCTGATTCCTTACAACTGCCACCTCTTCCTACTGTGTCATGTGACTCACTCAACCCCTTCCTAACTCCTCCTCATTCTCCTTTGCCTTCACCCACTATAGACCCAGATTTGCCTGCTACCAGTGATAAAAACAGAAGGCTCCTATTGAGCAAGGTCTTAAATGTGATGCTCTTCCCATGCTCCCTACAGGAGAAGGAACTCAGATGGAATATATAAAGTTTGGCCAGGTCAGGTTCCCAGAGATATCTTAATCAGTCAGTTAGTGAGTGAGAGTGCCATTACTTCTCTCGGTGAACACATGAATATTAGAAAAAATGACAGGCACCTTGCTGTGCAATCAGCAGTCAGAATAAGTGACAAGTTACCCAGTACTCATGTAGAATCTTTCAGCTCTTTTATTCAGAAAGCCACAGAACCCTACAGAGAATTTGTGGACAGGTTACAAGAAGCTATCAGTAGACAAGTAGAAAATGAAGCAGACAGAATTTTTTTTTTTCCCTTTTGTTGCCCTTGTTGTTTTTTATTGTTGTAGTAGTTATTATTATTGTTGGTGGTGGTGATGTCATCATTGTTGGATAGGACAGATACATGGAGAGAGGAGGGGAAGAGAGAGGGGGGGAGAAAGATAGACATCTGCAGACTGCTTTACTACCTGTGAAGAGACTCCCTTGTAGGTGGGAAGCCGGGGGCTCAAACCGGAACCCTTATGCTGGTCCTTGTGCTTCAAGCCACGTGCACTTAACCCGCTGCAATACCACCCAACTACCAGCAGCCAGAATTTTAATTAAGCGACTAGCCTATGGTAATGTAAACCGAGACTGTAAAGGAATTCTTGGGCTACTTAAAGATCTGGATTTAATTATTGCTCAGATGATAAAATCATGTTATAAGGTACAGACTCAAACCTATAAAGCACATTATGGCTGCATTTAATCAGGCCACATATATGGTGGGCTCAGTACACCCCATGAAAAATAAGGGCTTAACTGCTATGGGATGACTTTTTCAGACACAAACAGAAAGACAGAGAATAAAGGGAAAACATACTACAGCACTGATGTTTCTCCCAGTGTGATGGAGACCTGGCTCAAACCTGGATCAGACACATATAGAAGCAAGTGCATTATTTAAATTAGCTACTTTGCTACTCCACAGGGAAACTCTCATTGAAAAGAAAACGTATGTGTCTAGAAATATTGAAATATATATATACACACACATATACACATATATGGATAATGTCTGACTGATAACATGTATATAGAAGGGTGATAGATTTGACATATTCTAAAGTCCATGCATTGCTTGTGATAAGAACAGAAGAATTATGAAATAATATTAAACTTTACAAATGTACATTTAATAACCTCTAGATTAACTAGAATAAAAGCACAATAGTATACAAATTCCAAATGAATAGTGAACAAGCAAAAGTATGTGATTTATCCATGGAAACAAAAAAAGAAACAATAGAAAGAACACACAATACACATACACACACACATACACACACAAAAGGTACAGTGTAGGTAATTATGTAGATATTAAAATTACATTGACTATAATTGAACCAGAATCTCTAGTTAAAGGACTGCATACATTATCATACAAAAACATCCTGCATCGGGAATCAGGCGGTAGTGCAGCGGGTTAAGCGCACATGGCGCAAAGTGCAAGGAATAGCTGAAGGATCCTTTTGGAGCCTTGGACTCCCCACCTGCAGCGGAGTCACTCCACAAGCTGTGAAGCAGATCTGCAGGTGTCTGTCTTTCTTTCCCCCTCTCAGTCTTCACCTCCGCTCTCCATTTCTCTCTGTCCTATCCAACAACAATGGCAACACCAACAACAGTAACTACAACAATAAAACAACAAGGGCAATAAAAGGGAATAAATAAATAAATAAATAAATAAATAAATAAATAAATAAATAAAACATCCTGGATCAAGTCCCTAGTCCCCACATGCAGAGGAAGATTATGAAACAGTGAAGCAGTGCTGCAGGTGTCTCTCTTTCTTTTTGCCCTTCTACCTACCTCTCGCCCCCCTCAATTTATCTGTGTCCCATCAAGTCAAACATATGGAGAAAAAAATAGGAAAAAATGGGTACCATGAGCACAGTGAACTCATGGCTGTAATTAAAAAAGAGAGAGAGAGAGAAAGATAGAGAGACTAATGGATTCCTAAGAATGAGAAAGAGAATCAGAGACATAAAAACAGAGAGGAAGCAAACATAGAACCTATAGTCCAGTATAACAACAGAAAGATTAACTGATAATATATTGGAAGAGACAACATTGTTAAAATGATTATCCTTTTATGGAAAAATTCGTGTTTCAGCTCTGAGTGTTACAGCTTGATGTAGTTGAAGAATAAGATCAAGACCTACTGAAGGGCAAGTGGTTACCTCTGTGATTTCAGGTAGAGTTCTACTAGGCTCTGCAACTGCAGTGGGATACTTCATGAGCAGTGAAGCAGTTCTTCCAGTGTCTATCTTTCTCTCTCTGGTCTACAAACTAGAAAGATTTAAAAAAAAATACCTAGGAATAAAGGTGACCAAAGAAGTGAAAGACATGTATACTAAAAACTATGAGTCACTATTCAAGGAAATAGAAACTGGTACCAATAAATAGAAAGACATCCCATGCTCATGGATCAGAAGAATAAATAACATCAAAATGAATATTCTCCCCAGAGCCATATACAAATTTAATGCGATACCCATCAAAGTTGCACCAAGCTTCTTTAAGAGAATAGTAGAAAAACTACAATCATTTATCTGGAACCAGAAAACACCTAGAATTGCCAAAACCATCTTGAGAAAAAGAAACAGAAATGGACCTCTAACTATATTGTAAAACCATCATCATCAATACAGCATGGTACTGGAACAAAAATAAGCACACAGACCAGTGGAACAGAATTGAAAGCCCAGAACTAAACCCCCACACCTATGGACATCTAATCTTTGATAAGGGGGCCCAAAGGATTAAATGGAAGAAGGAGGCTTTCTTCAATAAATGGTGCTGGGAAAACTGGGTTGTAACATGCAGAAGAATGAAACAGAACCACTTTCTCTCACCAGAAACAAAAATCAACTACAAATGAATTAAAGACCTGGATGTTAGACCAGAAACAATCAAATACTTAGAGGAAAACATTGGTAAAACACTTTCCCACCTACACCTGAAGGACATCTTTGATGAAACAAACCCAATTTCAAGGAAGACTAAAGCAGAAACAAAACAATGGGACTATATCAAATTGAAAAATTCTGCACAAACTATCACACAAACAAAGAAACCCCTCATAGAATGGGAGAAGATCTTCACATGCCATACATCAGACAAGAGACTAATCACTAAAATATACAAAGAGCTCAGCAAACTTAGCAACAAAAAGCAAATGGCCCCATCCAAAAATGGGCAGAGGATATGACCAGAACATTCACTCCAGAGGAGATCCAAAAGGCTAACAAACATAAAGACAACATTGAGATATGACCTCACTCCTGTAAGAATGGCATACATCAAAAAGGACAGCAGCAACAAATTTGGAGAGGCTGTGGGGACAGAGGAATCCTTTTGCACTGCTTGTGGGAACGTAATTGGTCCAGCCTCTGTGGAGAGCAGTCTGGAGAACTCTCACAAGGCTAGACATGGACTTTCCATCTTCTTCTTCTTTTAGCGTTTGCCCTTCTTCCGTAGCCAGTCAACAGCGTCAGGTTGAAAGCTGTCAGGAGCTGCTTGTTGCTGGCTTTGAAAGTCACTGGGATCCATGTGGATTCAGTCGGCTAGGAAGGATCGTCAATTTCCCCAATGAATGGGTACTCACAGGATGCACCACGAGAAGGTCGATCCAATGCATCCCTATGACCCAGTAATTCCTCTCCTGGGATTATACCCCAAGGACTCCATAACACCCAAACAAAAAGAGGTGTGTACTATGTTCATAGCAGCACAATTCATAATAGCTAAAACCTGGAAGTAACTCAGGTGCCCAACAACAGATGAGTGGCTGAGAAAGCTGTTGTATATATACATGATTGAATACTATGCAGCTACTAAGAACAATGAACTCAACTTCTCTGACCCATCTTGGTCAGATCTAGAAGGAATTATGTTAAGTGAGCTAATTCAGAAAGAAAAAGATGAGTATGGGATGATCCCACTCATCAACAGAATTTGAGAAAGTATATCAAAAAGGGAAACTAAAAGCAGGATCTGACTAAATTGAAAGTAGGACACCAAAGTAAAAACCCTGTGGTGAGGGGGAGGGTGGACATGTGGCTTCCTGGGCCAGTGGGGATGTGGGTGGGATGGGACATAATCTTTTGGTGGTGGGAATGGTGTTTATGTACACTCCTATTAAAGTGTAGTCATATAAATCACTATGTAATCAATATGAGAGGGGGAAAAATTGATTGTATGTCTAACAAAGGGACTTCTCAAAGTTAACCAAATTACCAAATAATGTGATGTTAAGAATAACTATCCATTGACTTCTTGAACCCTAAGACAGCAGGAACCTCACATCTCCATATATGAGCCTGTATTTCCCCCAGTCCTGGAACCGTAGGGTAGAGCCCACTTTCCCACATGCCTCTCCCAATTCATATCAAATAATATTGCATCTGCTGATCTCAACCTAATCAATGCAATGGCTGCCACCTCAACATGCTTCAGCTCAGACTCCGTCCAGAGACTTCAGATGTGCAATGACAACCCTTCAGCTTCATCATTCAGGTGAGACCTTTCCTTTCATAGTATTCTCTAATTCCATAACAGGTGGTTCACTTCCTAACAAAGTCCCAAAATCTAGATATACAACAGGTTCCATGAGATAGAGCATATGTTCACAGGTATCCATAAACTAGGGCAAAATATATACCTGAAAGCAGTAGTACACTAGAGTTTGCAGTGAGTACTCCCCAACACTTCATCTCCACTATTCCAACCTTTGGATCCACGATTCTTCAACAATTTGTTTGGCTTTGTATGCTAACTCTATTTTCAGCCACCAGGTTCCAGATGCCATCAGGATGCCGGTCAGGCTTCCCTGGACTGAAGACCCCACCAATGTGTCCTGGAGTTCCGCTTCCCCAGAGACCCATCCTACTAGGGAAAGAAAGAGGCAGACTGGGAGTATGGACCCACGAGTCCATGTCCATGTTCAGGGGGGAAGCAATTACAGAAGCCAGACCTTCCACCTTCTACATCCCACAATGACCCTGGGTCCATGCTCCCAAAGGGATAGAGAATGGGAAAGCTATCAGGGGGAGGGTATGGGATATGGAGATTGGGTGGTAAGAATTGTGTGGAGTTGTATGCCCCCTACCCTATGATTTTGTTAATGTCTCCTTTCTTAAATTAAAAAAATATATAAAAGTAAAAAAAAACATGGCTTCCAGGAGCAGTGAATTTGTGGTGCCAACACCGAACCTCAGTAACTGAAGGGAAAAAAAATATCATTCCACAGTAATAAAGAAAAAAATCATATAATAATCTAAACAGATGAATCAATAGATAAAAAATACACCATTTATTCATGAATATAATGCTTAGCATCTTGGGAATAGAAAGATATCAGAAACCTATAATATTTCAAGTTGCTTTCACTTAGTGGGTAAAGTTGAAGGAATAGTTCCCTTTTGAAATTATATTCTGACCTGGGAGGTAAGACAGCAAAGAAACTAAATTCAAAGCAAGTATGCCAGTCATAACCACTCCTACTCAACCTTGTAGTATAGGACTCAGTAGGAAAAACATGTATAAAATGAAAATACAAGAATTTGAAATGAACAAATTGTCATCATTAACAGATGACCTGGACTATTATTAAGAAGTCTTAAAAGAAAAATGCAAAAAAAACTAAAGAATCAGTGACACATAAACAAAATCCAGTAGCACTGTATTTGGAGCCTGGGGCTCCAAAGCCCCAGGTTCAATCTCCCCCACCATTATAAGCCATAAATGAGCAGTGCTCTGGTAAAAACAGACAACAATAAAACAAAATCAAACCTGGGTCTTTATGCTCACTGATTTGTGTGAGTAACCAGTTGTGCTATCACCAGGAGATTTGTACCTGCATACTTCCACCAATCCTGGGGGACGCTTTTTTAGTAGCACAAAAGGACTTCTGGAGGCATGGTTTAAGAGTAACAGCAGATTCACTTTGTTTGCTTTCCCAGCTCAACTAGAAAAAAAAAAAAATCACCTGAAAACTCAACAAAATACAACCAGGACTTCTTCAGAAACTCACCAAACTACAGGTGAGTCTATGCAGGTGTGGCTCATGGATGGAAAAGGGATGAGGGGAGATTCCCAGAACTAAAAGGTCATACTCAGGGATGGCTATAGCAAGACTGGGAGATTAGCAGCTAAATTGTACCACTTCCATGTCCTCCCCTTGCCCCCCTCCCTTTAGGTGAATTTAAACCAAAATAATGGAGTTTTTGTTTTTTAACTTTTAATTTTTATTTTAAAGAGAGGGAGAGAAAGACACAGAAAGAAATATCAGAACACTACTCAGCTCTGGTTTATTGTGGTGTTGGGTGTGAACCTGAGATCTCAGAGCTTCAGGCATGATTGTCTTTTGAAGAACCATTATGCTGTCCCTCCAGTCCTAAAATGATAAAGTTAATGAAAGACTACAGAAGAAGATTATCCTTAGGGAAGAAGAATATTTTGTTGTTGTTGTTGCCAACAGTAAACAAAAAGTTCTGGCTATAAAAACTAAGAGTGGTATTTCTAGGATTTGTAAAATCACTTTTCATCTCATCAAAAATAACAAGATATATAGAAAAATTAAGTTATAGGATGGAGATGATGCTTGTGTTCAGTTCACAGAAATAATGGAGTTGTCAATGCTGAATGTGGGCACCGCCCAGTAGCATATATTCTAATGATTCACAAAATGGAAAATTCACAAAAAATGGAAAATTTAACTGCTTCATTAATCATTATAGAAATACAAATTAAAACCATAATCTATCACTTATACATTTTCCAGAATGTCTAAAAATTAAAAAGATGACAATATAAATGCTGGCATGGATGAGGAGAAACGGATGGTGTCATACAGATAAGCACTGTCATCTAAAACTGAAACTTCACCACCTGTGTGACTCAGCAAGTTCACTGTCACCATACAGATTCATTCACATGCAATGAGATAGATGAAGGAATTCTCACAGCAGCTTCATTATTAACAGTTCAAAAGCTGGACTAATTACATATTCATCCTCAGCTAACTCATTATTTAATTGTATTATATTCATTCAATGAAACACTAGCAACGATGAGAATGCACAGGCAGTGGCTATAAGAAAAAAAATGGGGTGAATCCCACAAGCATAGTACTGAATATGGATACCACATAAAAACAATATATACCAGGGAAATTCATATGAGTAATTTTCTTCCATGCAATGAATTTTACAATAAACATGGCTTTTACCAAAGAATAACATTTTTATGCAATAGAATTCATGATTACTCCTGTAGCAAAAGGACTTAATATGCATTATCTATTCACTTCTGAAAACAACCCACAGTGACAATCACTGTCATTACTACAATTAGGTGACAGAACAAAAAATAAACATAGCTGTGATTTTAGAGACTATAGACTGTTTTTTACATACTTTATCTCATTTAATCTTGTAAACTTTCAAAGAAGGAACTGTTATTTCTACACTTTATCAGATAAAACGAGCCCTGAAAAAGTCAAATTATATGTCCCAATCATACAGCCAGACAACTGTTTTTCTGTCAACTACACTATATTGTCTCCTTCTGGGAAGCCAGCCAGACACTTTTAAATTGTTGACTCTATAGAAGTCTTCTGAATTAAATCACCAGCCTTTCTTATCCTTAGTAATTTGGGGAACAAAAACATGCTATCTTGAGCCATATGACTTATTTATTACAAAGCAAAAAAATTATTTCTTGTTCCCTAAGTATGGATTCCTTTATGCTTAAGTAAGAATTGAGAAATAAGGTGCATTTATTTTTTATTTTCCTTGGAAAGCTGGGAACTAAACAGAATGAGATTTGGTATTTAAGAAACCATTGTGAAAGAAAAAAATGCAGAACAGCTAAATCAGGGAGTGAAGCAGTAATGGCCACTTCTGGAAGAGGGAGAGTTAATTCCTGGAGATAGAAACTTAACCTCATGTTTCCACAATCTTCAAACAATCATTAACTATGACACTACATAATGAACAGTGTAGGAATCTAAGAGGAAGAACAGATAAGACAAAACCATGGAGTAAATGGCTGTAGTGGATATATAAATGAAAGTAGAGAGTGAAATAGATCATGTGGCTAAGGTTCTGCTTTGCCATATTCATATGTGCATGACTCAGGTTCTAGTATGACCTCCATTGCATTATGGGAGCTTCAAAATGTGGTCTCTCTCTCTTTCTCTGTCTCTCTCTCTCTCTCTCTCTGTGTGTGTGTGTGTGTGTGTGTGTGTGTGTGTGTGTGTGTCAATATAAAAAAAAAAGACCAGGGGGCTGGGTGGTGGCGTACCTGGTTGAGCACAGGTATTACAATGTGCAAAGACCTGGGTTTGAGCCCCCAGTCTCCACCTACAGGGGGAAAGATTCACGAGTGGTGAAGCAGGGCTGCAGTTGTCTCTCTGTCTCTCTCCTTCTCTATCACCACCTTCCCTCTTGATTTCTGGCTGTCTCTATCCAATAAATAAAGAAAATTAAAAAAAGACCAAAGGGAGATAGGAAGGGAGTAAAGTAGGAATGGAGGAAAAAGGGATGGAGAAAGGGAGATAAAGAGTAAGAAGGAAGGGAGGAAAAGAATCCTCCACTCTAGAAAATAGAACAGATAAAGATATGATGATAGGAAGCTCTACTCTGAATTCTGCCAATTTTTGAAATCAGATCACATTCTCAATGGCTCTCAGCATTTAATCACCATTCTTCTCTAACTTCCTCAGACTGAATTGAAAAATGCCATTCCACATTCAGCATGATGTTACAATAAAATGACTTTTTCCAGCAACTTGCCTTGTAATTTGGGTGAATTACAAATGGCTCACCCAGTAAAATAATGTGATGCCTGTTGGTGACCTACAGGCTTAAAAACCCCATTCACTTGCTTCCCTATCCTGAAAATGAATGGTTTTATGACTTTAGGAGGGTCTAACTATCATTATTTGAATTGCTATAGCACAAAGTACTTCTGGCAATACTGACTTCAAAATACTTGGTGCCCATTGTGAAAATAAGACTGGTTTCACTCAACATATTTTACCATTTTCCTTTTGAGAGCCTTTATCTACATTAACAATCTCTTAGCGTGCAAACCAGCCAAAAGGAGATGTTTAGCCTTAGCATTCAATTCCATGCAGACTCTGAGTCTAAAAAAATTTCTTCCCACAATTGGCATTTGTGCTGTTTTCAAGTTCCTTCTTGCATCATTTACAAGTCTTCACACACAAAGGGGAAAATGAAGTTCATAGTCTATAATTTTATTAAGGAACATAGAAAGTGTAGATTTTTTGAAAACTGTGGAATGAGAGAAATATCTTTATCATGTAAAGATAAGGGAATGCCAACAATGAATAAATTCAGATCAGTTAAAATATTTAGTTATGCTCTAAAACTTAACAAATAGTCTATAAAGATGAAGTGGTTTTTTAAGTTGCTATGGAAATCATAAACTGAAAAGAATAATACTAAGCACCTATCAATACCTATGATTATGATGATCAGATAAGTAGTTCCTGCTTTTGCTTGTTCTCTAAACATTTTACATCATTCATTTTTATAGAATTCTGACATGCTAATTTATATTTAGAGCTAAAATTGCATCAGTGCTATCACTTAGGGATCAATTTAGCAGATAGTCAACATGTTCTATGGGATATAAAAGGCCAGAAAATGTCCTATCTGAATTACAGATATTAGCTAGTAGAGATCAAAAGAATTACCCAGTTCTTAATAGATAGACAATTACTATCTCCAGAATTAGGGGTAATGGAACAACTAATATTTCTATCCTCTATGAGAAATATGAGCCCTGAAAGAGATTTAACTCACATACTTGAGTTACAGATTATGCTTCTTTTCTTAAATTTTTGAAATTATTTGTACAACCAGAAGTTGAGGCAATCAGAAGTTGAGAGGGAAGAGGATGACAGAGAGAGAGAGAGACAAGGAGATACCTATAGCCCTACTTCACTGCTCACAAAGCTTTCCCCTGTAGGTGGGGACTGGGGGGTTTGAACCAGGGTCCTTGTGCATTGTAACATGCACTCAAACAGCTGCACCACCCCCAGCCACCAGATCGTGTTTCTACCACAAGGAAATGAGTCCTGGGTAGTGGAGATAGCATGATGGTTATGTAAAGAGACTCTTAAACCTGAGTCTTGAAAGTCCAAGGTACAACCTCCTCTACAGCACCATAAGTCAGAACTGAGAAATGCTCTAGTAACAAAAAGAAAAGAAAAAAGAAAATGAGTTGTATTATTTCCAGTGTTCAATTACATTAAAGTATAAAGTAGGAAAGGGGGCTCAACTAAAGAATAAATCTATGTATAGTTTAGGGGCCTATTTATAAAGACATCACTCAGGGCCAAACCAAGGATAAAAGAGTACTTTATTTTGTCAGATTTTTCATCTGGCAATAAGGAACAAATAAGGTAGCTTGGATATAGGCAGAGCCAGAACCAAGTCCAACCATGCAACAGATTAACACAGTTCAGAAACAGGATTGATTTTACTAAATAGCAGGACATTTGGC